>NW_006399977.1:1695565-1724144 GCF_000299155.1 Elephantulus edwardii
TTTGTTCCTGTCCAAATACCACAGTGCTTGTCAAAGCCAGTTCTGATTAATCTTCTTTGTCAGTGTGTCCTTTGCCATTCCCTATCGCTCCTCCCTGAGAGAGACTTCACCCTGAATCATAAGGAAAAGGGGATGGCGTATTCTCTTAGCTACTTCTTCCTTTTTGACCATTGGTTCTTGATCATATGCTACTTCCTGAAATGTTTTAGCAACAACTAATTTTTCAAGCCATTGACGATGTTGTTGTTGTTAGGTGCTGCTGAGTAGATTAAGACTCATAACGATCCTATGAATTATAAACCCGAACGTCACCCTATCCGGTGCCTTCCTCATCATCTCTGATATACTTGAGCTCATTGTTATAGTGACTGTGTCAATCCCTGTCTTTCATTGACCTTTCACCTTTCCAAGCAAGATCCCCTTTTCTAAAGACCAGCTCCACCTAATAACATTCCCAAAATATGTGAGACGAAGCTTCATCTTTCTTAACTCCAAGGACCACTGTGGTTGCACTTTCCCCAAGACATATCTATCTGATCTTTCGGCAGTCCATGGGTATATTTAGTACTCTTCTCCAACACAACCCCAAAACATTATTTTTCTTCTGTAATCCTTATTAATTGTCTATCTTTCAGATGCTTATCAAGGAATTGAAAAGATCATAACTTGAATTAGGGGCGCCTTGGGCTTTAAACTGGTATCATGCTCCTTGACACCTTAAAGAGGTCCTTGAGAACATATTTAGCCAATGCAATAAATCTTTTGCTCTCTTGACTGCTGGTACCAAGAGTGATGATTGTTGATCACCAAGATGAAATTGGTGACAATTTCAGTCTTTCCTCTGTCTCTCACGATGTTGTCTATTGGCCTCATGGTGAAAATTTTTGTCTTCTTGATGTTAAGATGTAATCCATGTTAAAGATTGACAAGCACCAAGTAAGTCCTCTTCACTTTCAGCAAGCGAGATTGTATTATCTGCATAATGCAGGTGTTGATTAGTGTTCCTCCAATCCTGATACCACATTCTTCTTTATAATGTCCTGCCTCTGAAAATATTTTGCTCAGGATGCAGATTAAAAGGTATAGCCCTGCCACACACATTTTTTTTTTGCTTGCTTGCTTTAACTATGCAATGAGCCCTTGCTGTGTTCCTACAGAAGCTTCTTGGTCTAAGTATAGATTTTGCATGAGGAAAAATAAGTGTTCTTGGATTCTCATGCTTGTCAACATTAGCTACAATTTGTCATGATCCATTGTCTAAAAGGGGGGAAATGGGACATAAAGGCACAGGGCCGTGAGCATCACTCTGAAAGGGCCAGAGACAGTAAAATTAACACAGCCCCTCACTACCCCAGAGCAGAAAGCAGATCAGGAGCTTGTCACCCTACCCCATGGTGCCTGTAGAGTCCAACTAACAGCAAGAGGTTCTTTTATTCGCTGTTGACTCACAGACTCACAGTTATGGCTCCAACAATGAGGTTTATTAAGGAAGGAAGTTGGAGCGTGGAGGAGGCAAAGAATATCACAAAATCACCACAAGTCAGTCAAAGTTTTAGATCAACAGTTTCAAGGCACAACTCCTCAGTTAGTTCAGGCTCAGGATTCAACCAGCAAGCAGCTTTTCCTTCTATCATCAAAGGCAAGAACAGCAATAACCAACTGTGACCAGTATAAATGTAAGAAGCCTCAGGGCACACACACCTTGCCACAGTTTCTCCGCAGCAATGACAGTTTCTCTGTGACCAGGGTCTCGTTCTCACCAGGGTCTTGCTGCCACAAGTCTTGCTTGCCTCAAGTCTTGCTTCAAGTGTTTCTCATCTCAAGTCTTGCTGCTCAGTGTGGGAAGCACTCTTTCATTTATCCTAGTCCCAAAACATGGAAGGATGGCGGGACAGCACAGGAGAGAAAGACCCCAGATGAGATGGATTGATACAGTAACTGAAGCAATGAGGGCTAGTGTGTCAGAGTTAGTGAGACTGTTTCGGGACAGGGAAGAGTTCAGAGATGCTGTAGATAGGGTCGCTATGGGTCGCAGACAACTTGACAACACCTAATAATAGTCCCACAACTGATGCTAATTTGTAAGACCATGCTGACTTATAAGACCACGTGTCTGCAGTTAAGGCAGTTGGAGACTAGAGGCTAAATGACTAACCCCATCCCCATTTTTTAGTCTAACACTACATCCACGTACTCAAATGCTTTGCATAGTCAATAAACCACAAATAGGCATTCTTTTGGTTGGTATTCGCTGCTTTCTGCCCAGATCCATCGGATATCAGCAATTACATCCTGGTGTCACAGACTTGTCTAAATCCTGTTTGAATTTCTTGCAGTTCTCTGTCAATGTACTGTTCCAGCCATTTCTGGATCATCTTCAGCAAGATTTTACTCAAACAGTAGTTACACGCAAAGTTTCAGAGATAAGTAGAAAAATACAGTAAGTCCTCAGGTTACATCTGACTTATGAACAAGTACTGTAATATTGTGTTGATTTGCTTCAACTTTAAAACGATTGAACTACTTTGCTTGCAGCAATTCATCATGTTACTTTCTCTTGCACTAAAACCCAACAAAACTCAGTGTTGTGGAGTAGATTTCGACTCATAACAACCCTAGACGAGGTAGTAGAACTGCCCAGGGAGTTTCCAAGGGTGTGTAAAGCTTTACATTTTTGAGAAGTATAAAAAGTGAAGTGTTTTTAAATTCCTTTTTGGCAAGTAAAAAGGAATCTATTTTAAGGATGGAGATAGGCAAAAAGAATTTGATGTGGCAGGATAGAGTTAAGTTATGAAAAATAATTTATGTTCGATGATGAGATTGGCTCAGGATAGAGTAGGGTTCAGAGCTGATATTCATAAGGTCACTATGAATCACAGGCAACTCAACAGCACATAACAAAACCAACAAAAGTGGGTAGGTATTTGAAAGAGTTGTAATAAGTTTTGTAATTAACCTTTCAAAGAGATTTAGGAGGAAGACAAATCTCTAAAGCAGATTCTTTTACTGTTAAGATTTTTCTCAATACCCTGGATCTGTGTTTCTTATTCCATCTTCACAGAAAATGCCACATAGAAGAAATTAATTGCATTTTTATTGAACAAATGAATGCATTAAGTAATTTTTCGGTAATCTGAATATTATGACTTTATCTGACACAGTATAATAATTAAGAGCTTGAACTGAGACAATCTGCGAGGTTTTAGTCCTGTAGACTGACAATGCAATCTCTCCTGGCTATTTTTGTACCTAAAGATAATAATAAGGGTATTTCTCTGTCTTTTCAATCATTGTCCTCCTCCCTACCCTATTCTCAAACAAATATCATCAAGGTTGAATCTTTGGGTGGTTTTTGGTTTTGGTGGTGGTGTGTTTTTTTTTTTTTTTTTTAATTAACAGAGTCCTAGAGAGCTCTGACAGTCTAGTGGCAAGAAGCTGCTCTGCAATCCAAAAGGCACACGGTTTGAGGCCACCAGCTGCTCTGAGGGAGAAGGATGGGCAATCTCCTCCCGTGTGATTAACTGCCTCTGAAAAACCGCTGGAGGGTCACCTATGGGTTGGTTCTGACTCTATGGTACACAACAACAACAACAGGGTCCTAGGTATGGTGGCAAAGTCTGTAGAGAATCGCTTGGCCAACCCAAAGTGCAGCACATCTCTGACAGTTTGAATTCACCAGAGCTTACAAGAGAGAAAGAGGGGCAGACACCTCCTATGCAATTCATACCCTTCAAAAACCTGCTGCAGGTTCTGCTATGAGTCTATTTCAACTGCATGGCAAGGAGGATGAGAGAGTTACCTTACGTAGGATTGGTGCCACAATAGGTAAACACTCTGTTGCTAATCAGAAAATTAGCAACTTGAACCCACATAGTGACTTAGTGGAAGGAAAGACCTGACTATTTGCCCCATAGATTTGAAGATGATGAGATTTGCTGGTTGGACATGTGAGGAAGGGCCTATAGCAGAATCAGCAGCAAAAGAGGAATGAATACCTTCACTGAGACGGATTGACACAGTGGCTCCAGCAATGGGTTTAAGCACAGCAACAATTTCGAGAGTAGCATGGAGTCGAGCAATGCTGTTTTACATAGGATTGTTGTGAGAAAAATCTACATCACAGGGATGTCGGGCTGCACTTGTGAGTGCAAGAGTTGGGGTGAGAGCTCAGGAGTCTTGTGAAGAGGGTCTACGAGTAACTGGGCTGAGGTCTCAGTCTGGTCTGATCAAGGCCCACCACCACGCCCTCCGAGGGGAGACAAGGCTGGCGCTCCGTGCACATGCGCCTCTGTTATGAGAACAGTAGCAGACGCAACTGCATTCCTAGCCTGTTCCACTGTGCTTTTACTCAACCTTCCCGTGCACCTGAAAGGGTTTATTTCTTCCATTTCCCTCTTCCTCCTTAAAGAAGAAATTGAGAAAAGCACCTTCATCCATTAGGAGCAAGCACAAGGCGGCTCTGAGTGCCCAGCCTTTCTGGCTCAAGGGTGCCCTCTGCAGGGGCCCAGGGCGAGGTGCGCCCAGGGAGGCACGGTGACAAGTGGTCTCTCAGATTCCCTGCGTGATGGAAAGTGAACGAGCTTATCAGTCATCTGGGGTTCTGAGATTGGTTTTCCGTTTCCTTTTCTTTTTAATTTTCCACCCTCCTGATTTTGAAGCTCCGTCTCACATACTCTGGGCATGTTGCCAGGAGAGACCAGTTCTTCCAAAAGGGACATTTTGCTTGGAGGAGTGGAGGGACAGTACAGGAGAGGAAGACCCTGGATGAGATGGATTGACACAGTAACTGGGATAAAGGTGTGTCGAAGTCAGTGAGATGGCTCAGTATAGAACAGGGTTCAGAGCTAGTGTACATAGGGTCGCTGTGAGTTGCAGGCAACTTGATGGCATATAACAACAACCTCCCTGCTAGTGCAAATCCCCCTCCCTTCTTTCCCCGTCCCCCATTAGGAAACAACTATTCTTCTCTTCTCAAATGTAATGTTTATGTAGTGTAAAAAAAACTTGAGAAACACAGAAAAGTATGAAAAAGAGAACAAAGTGGTACTCTCACCATCCAAAAAAGAAGCACAAGTTCAAAACAGTTCTGTTCTTTTAGTGTTTTTCCACACATAAACATGTTGTTGTTGTTGTTGTTGTTATGTTCCGTCAAGTTGCCTGTGATTCATAGACCCTATGTACGGTAGCCCTAAATCCTGCTCTATATTGTGACAATATCATTGTCTCTGACACACCTACCCACATTACACCAGTCACTGAAACAACCCATCTCATCTAGGGTCTCCCTCTCTTGCACTGTCCCTCCACCCTTCCAAGCATGATGTCCCTCTCCAAGGACTGGTCCCTCCTTTCAACATGTCCAAAGTATGTCAGACGAATCCTCAGAATCCTTGCCTCCAAGGAGCAGCCTCGCTTCACCCTCTCCAGGATGAACCTGTTCGTTCTCTTAGCAGTCCATGGTATATTCAAAACTATTCTCCAGCACCACAGCTCAAAGGCATTAATTTTCCTTCCACCCTCCCTAGTCATTGCCCAGCTCTCTGATGCATAGCAAGTGCTTGCAAAGACCATGGCCTGTATCAGGCACACCTTAGTCTCCAGACTAATATCATTGCTCTTCAGTACTTTGGAGAGGTCTCTGAGAGCAGACTTTCCCAATACAATACATCATATATAACATAAATTTGTATTTCAATAATGTGAGTAATGCTTTCTGGAGAGTCCAGCCTAGTGAGAAATTGACTTTGTGGACAATAGTGTTGTAAGGCCCATAAATGCTGGATCTAGCTGCCTCTTGACTTGTATATCAGTTATTGTTACTTTCAAAGAATCTTATTTTTCCTCTTTATCTACGACTCACTTAAGTGCTGAGAGAGGTTACTATCCATAGTTGGTGAGGCTGAGGAAAAGAAAAATTAGTGTATACTTCAAACTGCTAGCCACTGTAAGAGAGCATTTTGCTATGCAATGTGACAGTAGCACCTACTTGCTGCCTCTGGTATTTCTCCTCCCTTGTTACTATTTGATTCATCAAGAGTTGGAAACAACCCAAGTGCCCATCAACAAACGAATGGATAGAGAAGCTCTGGTATAGTCACACAATGGAATACTGTGCTGCATTGAAAAAACAAAGAACTCATGAACTATTA
This sequence comes from Elephantulus edwardii, assembly GCF_000299155.1. Taxonomy (NCBI): domain Eukaryota; kingdom Metazoa; phylum Chordata; class Mammalia; order Macroscelidea; family Macroscelididae; genus Elephantulus; species Elephantulus edwardii. The sequence goes on from NW_006399977.1 coordinate 1,701,715, forward strand.
TACAAAATGGGTGACCCTGGAGGACATTATGCTGAGTGAAATATCTCAGTCACAAAAGGACAAATAGTGCATATAGCCACTGTTGCAAAACGGGACTGACATCAGGGTTGGGAGAGACTGAGAAAGAAGTTATAAATAATGTATACAGTGTTGAAACAGATGAGGGAGAGAGCTGTTTAAAAGGGATATGTGATTAGGTATTATTGTCATGACAGGAGTCCAGAATGAAGGCTGCACAGTGGAGTGGGCTTTGAAGGAGGGATTGTATAACAATGAAAGAAGTTTTCTTTTACTTTTCAAAGAGAAGAGCAAACTGGCGGGCCGGGATGGCAGGGATGAAAAGTGAAACAATGAATGGGTGGAAATCCAAAGTCTAATAAACTTTCACTAAAATAAAAAAAAAAAAGACTGGAGTCTCTTGCCTCTGTCTCTAGATGAACTCCCCAGAGTGGGAACATTCTTCAGGCTCTGTGCTCACCTCCTCCTTGGCTGCTCCTTGCAGAGTGTTGAAGTGTCTTTGATCAGCCTTTGTCTTCTTTTTCTTCCCCACAAATGCTTCCTCGTATTCTCAAGCTTCTAGGTTTTCCAGTATCAGCCCAGATAAGTGTGGAATCTAAGTGAAAACAGTTCACTTGCTGTACAAATGCAGCTTCAAACAATCCTCTATTGTATGGGGGGTTTCACACAAGATCTTCCTTTGTGGGATTTCTGCAGTTGCCTCCATAGGGATGTGGTTAGATTTTAGATAACCATCACTGGTTTTCTAGTAGCATCCTGAGCTGTCCTTCCTCTCTCTGGTCATTTCAGCCTGACCTAGACTAAATCTATGAGACAAGAGAGGAGCCTGCAGGAGACTGTTCTGCGGTGCTGACTTGGTAGGATGTGTGGGTGCAATGTCAAATTCCTCCTGCCTTTGTCTCCCTCATGAAATGAAATGAAATAAGATCTCTAGAGAGAGCCACAGGGATCACCTGTGCCTAGCTGAGGAACTTTCCTCTGGAAATATGAGTAAGGGTTAAGTTTTCCTTTAAATTCTCCTTGGGTGAGAATGGTGCTTCAGGAGGGGAAAGCCAGTTCCTGGGTAACATCGATGAAACAGCACAGCCCAAACAAACCTTTCTCAAGAGTAAGAGACTGAGTTAGAGACTCTGTAGGACTCAGAGACAAAAGGCCTGGCTTCTTATGCTACTGATTATCAGTGTTCTTTTGTTTGTTTGTTTGTTTACAAATAATTTCTTTTTTTTCCTTTCTGATTTTCTTTTTTTAAATTAAATTTTATTAATTTTAATGAACATTTACAGAGATTTGGGGTTTTCATTCATTCATTGTTGCACTATTCTCTAACCCTCCTCCCCAGTTCATTCTTCTTTTTTTCCCCCCTTGAAAGTCTGTTTTAATTGTCCAATTGCCACAGTGCTTGTCAAAGCCAGTTCTGATTAATCTCTTTTGTCAGTGTGTCCTTTGCCATTCCCTATCACTCCTCCCTGAGAGAGACTTCACCCTGAGTCATAAGGAAAAGGGGACGGCGCATTCTCTTAGCTACTTCCTGCTGAAAAGGGACGCTGTAGGTTTCAGGGTGAAGATCCTATTTCACTACTCTAAAGGGCCCCTTTGGCAATAGGAAACACAAAGACTATTATGGAGATTGATTTTGGAATTTCGATGCACTGTTATCAATTGTGCTTAGCCGTGCATGTTCATATCCTTGAAGATGTAACATGGAATTGTTGCAGCCTAGAAGACACAAATTTAACTAACAAGTGAAAAGTACATGAGTCAAAAATTGAAAAGCAATAATATTCCAGGTAGAGGCTCTAATAGTGGCACCAATCAAGTTACAGAGGGAAGGTAGTTCTTACAATAAAAGGCCTATTGACTAGCACTTTGTCTATTATATTATAAAGGTTAGGAATCACAAGATGTAGAGGTTCAACTATGTCATTTATTGTTCTTAAGTCCTGGAGCAAATTCCCTCTACCACTGGGTTGTTTTACAGCTCGAAAGTCTGCATGTAAGGCAGAGGTGAAGTAAGGAACTGCTTATGAGGTTTTCCATCAATTCCAACAACTAAGAGAAATAATGAGAAGAGTTAGGGCCTCGGAAGGCTTTTAGGACCAGATGTAGGCTCTTGTGTCCAGGAGAAAACGAATATACTTACCAGTAATGTTAATGCTCACCCACAGCTCTTCCGGGAGGATCTAAATTTAAATCGTTGAAGTGTCCTCCTTTGTTTCCAGCTGGGAGCTGGGGCCTGTCAGTCCTGTCAGCCACGAGGACCTGATGTGGGCCACCCTTGGCCAAGTGTCCTTCAGAGCCACACTTAAAGCAAGTGAGTGGACGCTTCCTCTCTACTCCCTTGCCTATCTGTGGTTCTCGTCTGTGGCACTGTCTACTGAAGTGTCCCAGCTTTCCACAGTGGAAGCAATTCTGACCTCCTTTATTACCTTTGGGCAGCACTGTATATGAGTAATACTTCCTTTTCCTGACACAGGCCCTAAACTGGCAGCAATAGCTGCCCCAATAATTTTGGCCATTCTCTGGTCTTTTCTCTTCCCTCTAGATCCCAGTTGTTAAAAGAGGGAAAAATTTAAACAAATGTATAACAAATAATTTTGAACATTATAATCTTTTAGGCCTAAGTGTTCTTGTAAGTAAATTATGTGACCACCAATAGTTTGTTCATCTGTAGAGAATAGTATCATCTGAAGGATATGCTTCCTTGTTGCGGTGAAACTCAAATATCTGAGCTGGCAGTGTGGGAGCTTTAAGGAGGGGAACGACAAGATGTCCCCATCGCATGGTGGTAGTGACTCACACTTGTTACTTAAAAAATTTGAGCTAGTTTTTTTTTTACCTATGACTCATAGTAACAAAGGATCTGTCCTTTGCCCTATCCTGTGCCATCATCATCCTCTCTAATATACTGAAGTCCATTGTTACAGGCATGTGCCAATCCATCGTGTTGAAGGTCTTCTTTTCCTACACTGACTCGCCACCTTTCTAATTATGATATCCTTCTCCAAGGACTGGGGACTTCTGGTAACATGTCCGAAGTGTGTGAGATTGAGTGTCACCTTCCTTGCCTCTAAGGAGTGTCCTAGTTACAGTTTCTTCAAGACACACTTATTTGTTCTTTTGGCAGTCCATGGATATTCAATACTTTTCACCACCATAATAATTCAAAGGCATTAATTCTTCTGTCTTCTTTATTCATTGTCCAACTTTCAGATATATGAGAAGCAACTGAAAAATAATACAGTGACTTGGATCAGGAGCACTTTTGTCTTTAAATTGATATCCTTGTTGACCTTGTGGTTGTTAGGTGCTGTCAAGTTTAAGTTTAACTCATGGCAAACCTATGAACAACATACTTGAATCCCTTCCTATCTGCACCATCCTTATCATTTCTGATACACTTGACCCCATAACTACAGTCATCATACCAATATATTTTAATGGTGGTCTTCTATCTTTAGCTGACCCTCCACCCTTCCAAGCATCCTTGACCCTCCACCCTTCCAAGCATCCTTTTCCAAGGAATACTCTCTCCTAGCAACAAGTCTAAGGAATGAGAAGAAGCTTTGTCTTCCTTGCTTCCAAGAAGCACTTTGGCTGCAAGACATACCTGTTTTTGGTTTTTTGTCAGTTCACTGAATATTCAATACTTTTCTCCAACACCACAACTCAAATGCATGAATTCTTAGCATGAGCCAAGTGTAAACCAGTCCAGGCCAAACAGGTCTCTAGAGAAAGAAACTCCACTATGACCAAGAGTTAACCCTGGCCCAAAATTATAGGCTGAGCTGAGATTCAGGCTTGGACAGGTGGCCCTCTGAGCATGCACAGTTACCAGAAGCCCTTCCTTGAGGGCCAGTTCTGATAGCCTTCTTCCTTCCATAAGTAAACACAAAGCCCTTTTCCCACCAATAGACTAGTACCTGAAACCACACCTCCTCTCATGAATAAACATCATGTCCTCTTCCCTGCTTCAGAGCTTTTTGTGTTGTTGTTGTTGAGATAGAATAGATTTAATTCGGCAAGTGATTCCAAAAGCTCAGTATTTGTCACTGCACAGACACAGGCCTAGGAGTCTGGCGATGGAGGGGACTTCTTCCCTAAATGGGATCTCTGATGTCTGTCAAAACTTGAGCTCCTGCTAAAACTGTCCCCACAGCAGAAACATTTATAAGGTTCCTGTATCATGTGGACCCCTTACGTCTAATAAAGTCAGACTTAAGAGATGCATCAGAGAGTTTAAGAATTTTTCCATCTCCTTTGGTGGGAGAGACATGAGCACATAAAAGAGGTGGACTGTCTCTTTCTTCTACCTTGCAAAGTCTACCTGTCCTCAGTGCTGTTCGGTCACTTGAGGCCAACAGCACATGCCTACTGATTTGAATTATCTTTTCTTTTCTAAAGATAAACATGCCTTTTCCACTTAAAACTCTCAGCAATCTCATTGCTATCAAATTAGAACTGACTCATAACTGACCCTCCAGTAATTTTTCTAACGCTGTAAATCACAAAGGGGAGATTGCCATCTTTCTCCCTTGAGCCACTGGTAGATTTGAACCACCAGAAAGGCACTACCTTTGGATTAGCAGTGCAAGTCCCTATAGATTGCTGTTGTTGTTAAGTGAGGCCGAGTCAAGTACGACTCATAGCGAACCTATGAACAAAAGATCTGAACCCTGTTCTGCTCTGCTCCATCCTCACACTTCCTAATACATGACAGCCCATTGTGGCAGTCACCATGTCAATCCATTTGGTTGAGGGTCTTCCTCTCCTTCATCCACCCTCCACACTTCCCAGCATCATATCCTTCTTCAAAGAATAGCCCCTCCTAGAATCATGCACAAAATATGTGAGGTGAAGTCTCTTTCCTGCCTCCAAAGAGCACTCCAGCTGCACGCTCTCCAAGACATGTCTATTCATTCTCTTGGACGTGCATGGGATGTTCAGTGTTCTCCTGCAACACCACAGCTCAAAGGCATCAATTCTTTTCCCATCATCCTTATTCATTGTCCAGCTTTATAGACTAGAAGTGCTCAATAAACATGAGCTCTTCTCCATTAACCTCACCTGCAAATATGCCCTCAGAAATTTCTCTTGCTGAGACAGATTTTGGAAGCTCATATCCCCTGTATCCTGTATGCTAACATACATAATTAAACTTCTACTTTTTCCACTATTGGCCAATCTTTGTCTCCAAGGTTGGAGTTTTTTTGGTAACAGGTGGCAGAATCAGGTTTTTTCCCAGAAGAGTCACTCGAAATTAAAAGTTTTCTCATCATTCCTCAGAACTTATAGTGCCATTATCTCCCTCAGGGATTGTTGTTTGTAAAATACTCTAACCTGAACTGTTTCAGTTAGTGATGGACCAGTTTGGCATTCAACTATTTATGATCTGCAAGCTGTCCAGCTTTATTTATCAACATCAGAGGCTGAGCCTTGACCTGGCTTTAGACACAGAAGTATCTACAAGATAAAGATATTTAAACTTGATTCTATGGTCAACTAATTCTGACCTGGCTGAGCCTCCATTAAGACTCTTTACAGTAAGAGAGCTCTGGTGGCCTAGTGGCAAAAAGTTGCTCTGCAATCCTGAAAGAGCGTGGTTTGAATCCAACAGATGCTCTGCTGGGGAAGGAGGGAAAATCTCCTCCTGTGCCAGTTGGATCTAATTCGACGGTATACAAACAAGACTATTTACATTAAGTGACATGTTGCACATGTTGATTGTCCATACAGTAGATATTTAATCCTAAGTATGTAGCCTTCCTGTTAGCAAAATTTTATCTGTTTAAGGATGAGGGGAAAGATTTGCACTCAAACGTTAAGCTTAAAGGTTCTTATGATCCTGAAAGTGTAGATTGACCCTTTTCTTATTAATGTGACTGCCAGGATCCCTGTCTCCTGGTTGTCCCATGTCCAAGTTTCTTTGGGGGAAGAAAGAGTGTTCAATAAGAAAAATGAGACCAGAAATATTTAGAGATGTCTAGTGGGACACACTGATGGCTTAGTGATATGGGACTGTGCTGCCAACAAAAAGGTACAGGGTTCAAATCTGCCAGTTATACCATGGGAGAAAAATGGGCCATTAGCTTCTGGGCAGTTTACTGTCTCTGAAAACTTGCTGGAGAGTCAGATATGGGTCACTTCTGACTCAATGATACATGAAAATGTGATACCCTGGGAGCAAAAAATTCCACAAACTCAAACCCACTGCTCTAAGTTAGTTCACAGCAACCCTCTTTCAGATTTCCAAGACTATAAATCTATATGAGGAGATAGACAATCTTTCTCCTGTGGATGAGCTAATGAACTCAAATCACTGACCTTTTGTCTAGCAGTCTGGCATGCTACAGACTATGCCACCAGAACTCTTGTTGTTGCTGTTTTTGTTAGGTGCCGTTGAGTGGACTGCAACTCACAGTGACCCTATGAACAGATCTGAACCCTGTCCTACCCTGTGCCATCCTCATCATCTCTGACACACTTGAGCCCATTACTGCAGTCATTGTGTCAATTTATTTTGTGAAGATTCCTCTTCTCTTTTACCATGATTTCCCTCTCTGAGGAAAAGCTTTGCCTAGCAAAATGCTAGGTGAGACGAAGCTTTGTCACCTTTGCCTCGAAGGAACACTCTGGTTGCACTTTCTCCAAAATATAGGTTTGTTCTTTTGGCAGTTCACAGAAAATTCAGTATTATTCTCCACCACCATAGCCCAACGGCATCACTTCTTCTTCTGTCATCTTTATTCATTGTCTAGTTCTCAGATATATAGAAGGTGATTAAAAAGATCATGGCCTGAATTGGATTTCATATAAGTCCTTATCATTGCTCCTCAGTAATTTGGAGAGGTCCTTGACAGCTGTGGTGTTAAAGTTTTATTGTTAAAAATGTCTTTTCTAGCCATTGATTAACTATTTATTTTGTGCTAATATATTTATAACATTAAGGAGATAGGATTAGGATGGAACATACAAGCCCCGCCCTTCTAGAAGCTTATATAAACCCATTCCCTCTTTTCGGGATACCTGCTTTCCAGCTGCAACTGAAAGACTCACCAGTCTCTGCAACACCAGTCTGCATGGCTACAATCATGTGAGTGAAAGGTCCAAGTCTTGGGAAACCTTCCATTGAACCACCTAGTCTGAGAGAGCTAGAGCTGTAAGGTGATTGAATGAAGAAGGAGCTGTGGGTGTTGGAAATCATGGAGGTACATAGCTAATCAAACATTTGGGACACTGTTGATCCTGCACTTCTTGTAACTGGTCTGCTACAATCTTAGCAGAATGAATTATGAATACAACAGCGACTTGCCCAATGTAATACATCTCCTGAGAGCTGGGCACAAAAGGTGCTAATTGTGGATTCAAGAAAGATGAAATCATTGACAATTACAATCTTTATTCCATCCATCATAATAAGAACTCCTATAGGGAGCTTAAAATAGAACCCTAGAAATGAGATTTCTCCTCCCCCCTTCCACCCTGCAGAGGTTTTCTCCTTTTTCAGTCAGTGACCACAATCTTCAGCTTTAGAAACCTGGACAAAGAGGCTGAGAAGCCTGATCCAGTGTCTGAGGGTCTCCAAGTAAGATGTGGGCCCCAGCTGGGCTTGTCCATGGATGGGTTGGGCACAACAGTTCCCTGAGTAAGAGCCAGGCCTGCCTTCAGGGCAGCACCTCAGCTCACAAAGAAATCAAGCCCCCCCCCCCCCCCCGTCTCTGGGGTAGTTAATACATAAGTTAAATTTTGAGCTAGTCTTGGGAGAAGGGGCTGTACAAAGAGCAGAATCAGTTGTCCAGGGACCTCGGTGATTTCTAGGTACCATCCAGCCTTTCCTCAACAAGGAAGTAAATAAATAGACCTTCAACTCAGAACAGGGATGTTGGAGCAAGGAAACCCTCCCCTTGGAGTTAGTAATTAAGTCTTATGTTAAAAACAACCAGCCTCAACCCCTGCCAGTGGCTACAAAATCCTACAGGATGAGGCAAAGGGCTAGAAGACTTCTTTTAGAGCTTTTTTTCTGCTTGTTTATTTCTTCTAGAATGATAATATTTACATTTGGTTGGATTCTACTTTCTCAAAGGGAAAAGTTTACTCCCAGAAGCAGAGGATGGTAAACTATGTTCTTGCTTAATGTCAGCTCACTCTGCTGACCTTGAGCACACAGGAATGAAACACTGCCTGGTTCTGAAGCATTCTCATGTACCAAGTGCAATCAACTCATCTCAACCCATTGTGATCAAGTCAGAACTCACTGCCCCCAGGTGGATTCTGAAGCTGTAAATTAGAAGGAAGGCTCATCTTCTCCCTTGGAGATGTTGGTGGATTTGAAGTGCCACAGAGGTGATAGTTTTCAGTTAGCAGTGCAACTCCTTATGGACTATTCCACCAGAGCTCCCTTGAGCCCTGCTAATTCACTCTATTTTCCCAAATATTAAATTGAGCTGGTTATATAATATCACCCCTATCAAAAGTCATCTTCAGACTTAAGGAACTGGATATCTGTGTGTACCTCTGAGAAGAATGAGAATCCCAGAACACTTGATTTTGCTTCTGCGAAACTTATACTTGGACCAGGAGGCAGTCAGTTGTCAGAACAGAGCAAGGAAACACTGCATGGTTCAAAATCAGGAAGGGTGTATGCCAGGGATGTATTCTGTCCCCATACCTTTACAATCTATATGTGGAGAAGATCATCCAGGAAGCTGGGCTGTATGAGGAGGAATGTGATATCAGGATTGGAGGAAGACTCATCAGTAACATGCATTATGCAGATGACACAAGCCTGCTTGCTGAAACTGAGGAGAGCCTGAAGCACTTGCTGCAGAAGGTCAAAGACTGCAGCCTCCTGTGTGGATTGAAGCTCAACATCAAGAAAACAAAGATTCTCACCACTGGGCCAATTGGCAGCCTCATGATAGACAGTGAAGAGATTAAATTGTTAACACCTTCAATTTGCTTGGTTCCACAATCAGCACCCTTGGTATCAGCAGCCAGAAAATCAAAAGACGAATGGCACTGGGAAAATCTGCTGTCTGAGACCTCTCTAGAATACTGAAGAGCAACAATGTCAGTCTGGAGACTAAGATATGTCTGATCCGGGCTGTGGCCTTCCCAATTACTTATTATGCATAAGAAAGCTGGACAATGACTAGGGATGATTGAAGGAAAATTGATGTCTTTGAGCTGTGGTGCTGGAGAAAAAGACTGAATATTCCGTGGACTGCTAGGAAAACAAATGTGTTAGAGAGAAGGTAAAACCAGGCTGCTCCTTGGAGGCAAGAATTCTGAGCTTTCATCTGACATACTTTGGACAGGTTGCAAGGAGGGACCAGTCCCTGGAGAGGGACATCATCCTTGGAAGGGTGGAGGGACAGCACAAGAGAGGAAGACTCTCAATGAGATGGACTGATTCAGTGACTAGGGTAATGGGGGTAGTGTATCAGAGACAATAAAGTTGGCTCAATAAAGTTGAAGCAGGGTTCAGAACTGTTGTACATAGGGTCGCTGTGAGTTGCTTGATGGCACATAACAATAACAAATTGATTGTTTGAGGAAAGGACTTTACTTGTAGGCAAAGAGAGAGACGAGTTTTGGCCTCAGGAGTTCCAGGGCTTTTCCTATTCTTGTCATTGGAACTACTGCCCCCATTCGTGTCTCTCCTTCAGAGTGTATTAGGAAAAGAAATAGTCTTCAGAGGAAGCCAACGTGTATAAGCAGCTTCCAGAAAGTAAATTATCAACACAAGGCCAATATCTTAGCTTTGGTGACCTAGTTTCGGATCACCTTTCTGCGTCCAGGTAAATTGCTACAGAAATTTTTTTAAAAAAGTATGCAAACCCGGAAAAAAAGTTTTACATAACTCTTCAATAGGAAAAAATATTGTGTTACCTCAAGGCAGAAATTATTTTCTTCAACTTGTAGCTTGGAAGCCTTCCGATTCTAGAACACGGCTGACCTGCACCAGAGGCCAATGAGCATCCAGTGCAGGAAGTATGAGGTCTAGTGGCTTATGCTGCTGCCATCACAGTCTCTGACGTGCTGAGCCCTGGCTCGCTCCTCCAGGCCTGTTGTATGGGGTCCTCCAGACACTAACCTTGTTCCCAGCCTAGGGGCTTTTCCATTAAGCTTTCCATGTTGACATTCACAGCTCACACCCCGAAAGTTAGCACACTGACGGTGATTCTACACTCTTTCTACTGCTCTCAGGAGAGTTAATGAAACACATGTGTGTGGCAATCAAATTTAAATAAATTAAATCCTTTTAAAATAATATTTTCTAAAAAGGAAATTCCTTGACAGGCACTAATACTGTAACCCATTTCTTGTCATAGCCAAAGGTAAGAACTATCTAGCCTGTCCCTGCTATAGGACTCTATAGTAGTGCCTCCGACCATAGGAGCCCTGGTGGCCTGATGCTAAGGAGTTTGCTGCTAACTCAATAGCACAGGTTCGAATCCACCAGCCACTCCACGGAAAGAAGATGGGCATTCACCGGCTGGAGAGTCAGCTATGAGTCAATTCTAATTTGACGGCACAAACGACAACACACTATATGGAGTGGATCTTCCCATGGGCCTGGCCTCCTGGCCACCTTGGCAAGTTCTTGATGACTCTTTTCCTAGTGGGATGGAGCCTTTGCCTTTTCACTCAACTGCAAGTTGCCTCCTTTTCTGCTGAGGCACAGCACCACTGCTCTTTCTGTGGTTTGGGTGCATGAGTTGACTCTGGGGCTTTCATCACTTACACACAGATCAAACTAAAGTGCTGTGATTGCATTATGTCCCCTTTGTTAGATATAAAAAAAGAGCAAGAGGGTGCGAGGGAGAGATAAAGAAAGAAACCAGTCCCAGGAAACAAACAGACCTTTATCGCGCAGTCTGAGAGGGACGCCAAGTGACCCAGCAGCATGGCATGCAGACAAGATCCAAATGGTGCACGGGCAGTTTTGGGGGTTTCATTTTTATAGCGATCCTGCGGAGGACTAAGATGGTAATTGTTGGAATTTGGCTTGTTAATTTAGTTAGATTTTAGCTTTTTTTTTTTTCCCCTCAGGCTCAGACTCTTATCAGGATACATTGTTTGGTCTGGTCCTTAATGACCAGCTCAGGTATTATTAAGTTTATCAGAAAGTGATCAAGCTTGGGGGTGGTGGGGCAACTGCCATATTCATCCAGGCCTGGTCAAATCCATCACTGGTTCTCCTCCATGTCCATAGAGAAGAAATGAATCCAATATTATCCCTAAGGCTCTGGTGGCCTAGTGGTAAGAAGCTGCGCTGCACTGCAATCCCCAAAGGCACACAGTTCAAGTCCTCTAGGAGCTCCACAGGAGAAGGATGGGCAATCTCCCCCTGTGTGATTGATAGCCTCCGCAAACCCACTGGAGGGTCAGCTATAGTTCAGTTCCTACTCAACAGTACACAGCAAGGCTCTGGAGTAGATGTATGTGTGTCTATGTGCATGTGTGCTTCTTAGAGACTCCTCTCCACCCAACACACACACACACACACACACACACACACACACACACACACACACACGGCGGGGATTAGGGGCGGAATACCATAAACCAGGTGCAAGGGTAGTCCTCACTAGACTTAGAAATAGGGGAAAGGTGAATATTTTAATTGTTAGATGTCTATTGAAGGAGTCAATGCCAAATTTGCCTTCTTTAAACTTCTATCTGCTGGGCATGTGATGAGGCATTCATAGAACCAAGAGGGTCTGCTTACCCTTTGATAGATTTGCTCTCAGATCGTGATGATCCAGGAAAGGGTCCCGCTCTAGCTCTTCAGCACTTGGGTCCTGGTTTCACTTGGCCTCTCTGGGCCTTAGGTCAGGGCCATACCACGCAGGTTTTCATTCTCTTGGACCAACACTAAATAATGCCCCTCCCCTTCCTCAATCCCAATCCGAAAGGATGTGATTTGGAGATCTATTTAAAGTTCCTTATGGAGTTAGAGGTACTGAGGTACCAAACAGAAAACTCTGAATTACTGGAAATATGCTCCCCAGCAAGCCGTCAGGGTCCATTTATAGTTTGTAATTCTATCCCCGTCTTAGTTAGTGAGTGTTGCTGCAACATAAATACCACAAGTGTATAGCTTTAAAGAACAGAATTTTAGTCTATCGTTTTGAAGGCTTAAAACAGAGTTTCGGCTGTGTCTATTACTGGTCAGTGAGCTGGACATTGCTTGGTTCCTTGGCTTGTAGAGGGTCCTCTATTTTCCCCAATATGTGTCAGTTTCTAATCAGCTTTTTATCATTCAGAAGTAATTATAGTAAGGGTGTACTCTCCACAGGGAGCTCTGGTGGCCTAGAGGGTATGGAGTTGCACTGTCAGTGCAAAGACAAGTGGTTCAAATCTACCAGCTGCTCAGAGGGAAGAGATGGACAATAGTAATATAGACATCCTGGGATGGTATAAAGGACTTAAGAAAGGATCTGTGGTTTTAAAAGATGTTGTTGTTGTCGTCATATGCCATTGAGTAGCTTGTGACTCATAGTGACCCTATGTACAATAGCCCTGAAATCTGCTCTATCCTGTGCCAACTGTACTATCTCTGACACATATACCCTCATTACCCCAGTCACTGACTCAATCATCTCATCAATGGTCTTCCTCTCTTTTTCTGTCTGTCCATCCTCCCAAGCATGATGCACCTCTCCAAGAACTGGTCTCTCCTTGCAATATGTCCAAAGTATGTCAGATGAAGCCTTAGAATCCTTGTCTCCAAGGAGTAGGCCAGTTTCACCATCTGGTGGCCTACTGGCAAGAAACTGCTCTGCAATCCCGAAGACACGCAGTTGGAGGCCACCGCTATTCCATTGGAGAAGGATTGGCAGTCTTCTCCTGTGCCATTAACTGCCTCTGAAAACACACCAGAGTGTCAGCTGTGGGTCGGTTCCTACTCTATGGTACAAAACAACAACAACAGGACGAACTTGTTTGTTCTCCTGATAGTACATGGTATATTCAATCCCCTTCTCCAGCACCACAGCTCAAAGACATCAATTCTTTTTATATCATCCCTAGTTATTGTCCAGCTCTCTGATGCCTAGCAAGCAATTACGAAGACTATGGCCTGATAGCTCAAAGACATCAATTCTTTTTATATCATCCCTAGTTATTGTCCAGCTCTCTGATGCCTAGCAAGCAATTACGAAGACTATGGCCTGGATCAGGCACACCTTAGTCTCCAGACTGATGTCATTGCTCTTCAGAAGCTGCCCTTCAATCCCAAAGGAATACAGTTCTAGGCCACAAACTGCTCCATGGGAGAAGGATGGGCAATCTCCTCCTGTGTGATTGCCTTTGAAAGCACACAGGATGGTTAGCTATAGATCAGTTCTGACACAGTTTTAAAGTTCAGGTTATTAAATATGAATATTATTCTTGCTGTCAAGGAATTGATTGACTCATGACAACTCTACATCTTTCAGAGTACAACTGCACTCCACAGGGCTGTCAGTGGCTATAATCTTACGGAAGTAGATGCTATACTTTTCAGAGTTAAGTTGGGAGAATTCAAACCTTTTGATTATTAGCCAAGAGCAAACCCTTTGTACCATCCCAGGATGCCTGTATCACTATTTTGTTGTTGCTGTAGGTACTATCAAGTTGTCTCTGGCTCATGGGGAATCCAGGTACCACAGAATGAACCCCTGCCTGGTCCTGCACCGGCCTCACAATCTCCGCTGTACTCCAACCCATTCTCGCAGCCACTGTGCCAACTGTCCTGTTGAGGATCTTCCCCCTTTTCAGTGACCCTCCATCTTACCCAGTATGATGAGTTTCTCCAAGAATTTCCCACCCCTGACAACATGCCCAAAGTTTATGTGTCAAAGTCTCACCATTCTTGCTCCCAAGAAACATTCTGGTTTCATTTTTGTTTGTGTTTTTGACTATCCATGGTATATTCATTGCCAGCAACTCAATTCAAAGGCATCAGTTCCTCTTCATTCTTCCTTATTTGTTGCCTAAATTTCATATGCATATGAGGTAATGGAGAAGGCTGAAAATGAAGTGACTTTGGTGGACGTCGTGGACAGACTCTAGGGGGAGCCCCTCTCACAGTCTACTCCTCTTGAATGTGGGAGTCACCTGTAATGTGCTTGAACAGAATACAACAAAAGTGAAGGGTTGTACTTGATTATGTACATACGGTTGTAAGTGCCTGTCTTGCTGGAGTCTCATTGCTTGCTGGTTTTGAAAAAAGCAAGCTGCCGTGTATGGGTTGCCCATGTGAGACAGCCCACATAATAGGGAGCCACAGGCAGCCTCAGAGAGAGGCCAACAGCCAGCAAAGTTCCCAGCCACCAGGATTGAATTCCGCCAACAGCTGAGTGTGGAAGTAAATCTTTCTTTCCAAAATTGAGTCTCAGCTGAGACCAAAACCTTGGCTGACATCTTGACAGCAGCCACGTGAGACCCTCAGCAGAGGAGCCAGCTAACTAACTGAACACCCTTTCTTGAGGAATAGAAACTGTGAGATAATAAATGTGTTATTTTAAGCTGCTAAATTTGTGGTAGTTTATTATGTGATAATCGGAAATTAATACAGTGGGCTTCAAGGTAGGGGAAGGCTGTAGAGAGGAAAGGGATTCATTAATCATCAGCTTTATGCTACTGGGAAATGCAATTAGAATTTCATCTTGCAGACTCACTGCGCTTTCAGAGCATTTCATAAAGCATTTCTTATCTCACATAGTAATTATGTTACTGCCTGTTTTACCAGACTGGGCACCTTACAATAGGAACTGTATCTTATTTATGTCTCTCGTCCAGATTCATACGCCATCTACTGACTACTTATGCAGAAACTGGGGAAAAAATACTCCCTCAAATTCATTTCTATCTAGTTAGAACCAACGCATAGTTGGCCCTCCAGTGGGTTTTTGGAGGTTGTAAATTACACAGGAGGAGATTGCCCATCTTTCCCCCATGAAGCAGCTGGTAGATTCAAAGTCCCAGAGAGAATAATAGCACAGTTCTCTATGGAGCTCCCTGAAACAACAACAACTACTACTACTACTTCTTGTTCTTCATCGTCTTTGTCTTCTTCTTTGTCTTCGTCTTCTTCAGCTTCTTCGTTGTTGTCTTCTACTTCATCTCCTCTTCCTCCTCCTCTTCCTCCTCATCCTCCTTCTTTTCCATCAAGTCGAGTATAATTTATAGTGACCCTATGGACAGATTTGAACTCTGTCATATTCTGTGCCATCCTCATTATCTCACATACATGAGTTCATTGCTGTAGTCACTGTGTCAATCCATCTAGTTGAGGGTCTTCCTCTATTTTACCAACTTTCCATCCTTTCAAGCGTGATGTTCTTTTCAAAGGACCAACCCCTCCTAATAACATGCCCAAAGTATGTGAGATGAAGCTTTGCCATCCTTGCCTCTAAAGAGTGCTCTAGGTGCACCGTCTCTAAGACATATCTGTTCTTTTGGAAGAGTCCAGAGAATAGTCAATACTCTTCTCCAAAGCCACAACTCAAAGACAATGATTCTTCTTGCATCTTGCATAGCAAGTAATTGAAAGTATCGTGGCCTGAATCAGATGCACTTTAGTCTCCAACTGACATCATTACTCCTTAGTAATTTGGAGAAGCCCCTGACAGCAGATTTACCAAATGCAATATATGACCTGAATGCCAGTACTAAGGGTATTTATTATGTATACAAGTAAGATGAAATTGTTGACAATGTAATCTTTTCTCCATCTATCATGTTGCTTATTGGTCCAGTGATGAGGATTTTTGTCCTCTTAATGCTAAAATTTGGTTTTCTTTGGGCCCCACGTGGGGGTTGGCAGAGTGGACATGCCAGATGAACCAGGGGTCTAGAGGAAGAACTTCGCCAGCATTTGGGCATGCCGGGTTGTTGAGACCCTGAAGGGCCCTCAGGACCAGTCTTCTAGGTCATATAGCCCTGGTGTACAAGTTACTGTACAGCGGTAACTTGTGGTTGCTGTGAGGCTGAACACTGTGACATTGATGTGTGTCAAATGTGTTAATGGCTGGTTACCCAATGCAGATATAGAGTAGGGTGGAGCTCCCCAATTAAAACAAGCTTAGAAGGAGGAGTGGCATCCACTTCCATAATAGCTTGCCTCCAGAAACTCTATGAACCTGGAGAGAGGATGAGAGACACCCAAAGCATTGAGGACTCTCCTTCATAGGGTCACTGTGAGTCACCTGCGACTCGACTGCACTTAACAACAGCAACAACAGTGCTAAAATGCAATCTGTACTGAATATTATGGCCTTTGATTTTCTGTAGCAAGTGTTTTAAGTCCTCCTGACTTTCAGTAAACAAAGTAGTGTTATCTGCATAATGAAGATTACTGATAAGTCTTTCTTCAATCCTGATCCCATGTTCTTCTTCACAGAGTCCAATTTCTCAAATTATTCAATTTGGACAAATTGAATACATAGGAAGAAAGGACACAACCTTGACACACACCTTTCCTGATTTTAAACCATCTAGTGTTCCCTTGCTTTGTTCAGACAACAGTCTATTAGTCTAGGTTTCATACAAGCATAATTAGTTTTCATGTGAGCATAAGTAAGTTTCCTGGGATTCACATTAGACTTAATGTTAGCCGGAATTTGTTATGATGCACACAGTGCAATGTCTTTGCATAGCCAAGAAAGCACAAAATATATGTTCTTTTGATATTCTTTGCTTTCAGCCAAGATCCATCTGACATCATCAAAGATATCCCTGGTGCAATGGCCTCTTCTAAATCCCGCTTAGATTTCTGGAAGTTCTCTCTCAACATATTGTTCTAGCTGTTCTCATTCTAGTCACAAATTTGTTGTTGTTGTGTCATCGAGTCGCTTGCGACTCATAGCAACCCTATGTACAACAGCCCTAAACTCGGCTCTGTCCTGTGCCAATCGCACTGTCTCCAACACACCCATTCCCATTACCCCAGTCACTGAATCAATCCATCTCATAGAGGGCCTTCCCCTCCTGCGTTGTCCCTCCACCCTACCAAGCATGATGTCCCTCTCCAAGGACCTGTCCCTCCTTGCAACATGTCCAAAATATGTTAGATGGAGCCTTAGAATCCTTTCAAAGGAGCAGCCTGTATAGAATAAACCTGTTCTCCTTGCAGTCCATGAGTCAATACTCTTCTCCAGCACCACAGCTCCAAGGCATCAATTCTCCTTCTATCCTCCTTAGTCACTGTCCAACTCTCTGATGCATAACAAGTGATAGCAAAGACCATGACCTGTATCAGACGCACCTTAGTCTCCAAAGAGACACCATTGCTCTTCAGTACTTTGGAGAGGTCCCTAACTGCAGACTTTCCCATGGCAATACATCTTCTAATTTCCTGGCTGCTGGTGCCAAGAGTGTTGACTGTGGAGCCAAGCATTATTATTAATTCATTTTAGTTATAAGTTCAATCAATTTCAGACCACAAATGTTGCTAGAAATCCTTAATTCATGTTTGACTTTAGTGGTTGGTGCATATACTTGAATAAATAGTTGTATTAACAGATCTTCTTTGTATATGTATGAATAATAGCCTATCATCACTCACAACATTGTATTTCAGGATATACCTTGAAATGCTCTTTTTTTTAAAAAAAAAATTGAAGTCTTTTGGATTTTAATTAACAATAATAAAGAAAAATGTGATTGGGGAGAGTATTTATGAACTCTTGTGGCTGTTTTTCTGGAAAGAAATACTCTTTTTGACAACTACTGTGACACAATTCCTCTTCAATTTGTCATTCCTGACATAGTAGATAATAGGATTTTCTGATTAAAAGTGGCCAATACTAATCCATCTCAACTCTCTAATGCCTAGGATTGAACTTTATGTGTCCTGCTTCATTTTTTTACAACTTCAAATTTTCTGGGATCAACTTTAACAAAATCCCCAAGATTCATACTTTGTGCATTCTATGATCCAATTATTAATGTATTTTATGCAGTTCTTTCTTCTCATTTTGAGTCTTAGCTCATCAGTCAATGAAGGTCCTTAATTGGGTGAAAACTTTGCTCCACCTGCATCATTACGGTAGACTCTCCTTTGAGGAGGCAGCTCATTCCTAGTTGTATTTTGAGAGCCTTCCAACCTGAAGGGTTTATCTTCTGGCACTAAACAATATTTTGTTGTTATAGTTGTCATTATTGAGATTTTCAAAAGCCTGTTATTTCAGGGACTGTTTCCTAGTCTGTGTGGATCTGGAAGCTTTGCTGACACCTGTCCACCATGGGTGACCCTGCTGGTCTTTGAAATACTGGTGGCACAGCTTCCAGCATCCCAGCAACAGGCAAGCTACCAGAATACAGCAAACTGACATATAAGTGCTGTTCACTTGTTATCTTTTAATAGCAACCATCTCTGCCCAGTATTTGCTCATGTTCGATTCAATTTTATTCTGAGTAAATGTAGCAGGAGTTAGATTCAACAGCCCATTCATTCTTGCTTTCTAGAAACAAAATATTCCCAAGGGACCTTCCCAGAAAAGGGGTTTCAATTTTATAGGAAGGGACCATAGGAGACAAGTCAAAGAAAGTGTTGGAGTGGCAAGAGCTTTATAGTTTAAATGACCTTTCAAATGGACTCCCTTATGACCCTGCGGTGACTCTTACATCCTTCTGACACATTTTCATGCACTGAAGTTGCTTCATTTAGTTCCCTACCAGTTCCCATCCACCTACCAGTTCCCGTCCACCTGTGTGATGCTCCTTTTTTCCAGTCTGCATGGTGTCTACAGACTTTGACTTTACACTGCACTTGAGTTAATATAGTAGCCACTGTGTCAGTCTATGTCATTGACATCCTTCCTTCCTCTATCAGATCCTGCATTTTACCAAGCATTGTATCTTTCTCCAGGTGGACTGCCCCTTGTTAGTAACATATCCAAAGTAATGGAGATGAAGTCTTGCCATTCCCACTTCTTAAGAGCATTCTGTTTGCACTTCTTTCAAGACAGTTTTGTTTGTTCTTTTGGCGATCCATTTAATATTCTTCACCAGCACCACAGTTCAAAGGCATCATTTCTTCTTTGATCTTCTTAGCAATGTCCAACTTTTACATACTTGTGAGGTGACTGAAAATACCATGATGCAATTTATTGCTAAAAGTGATTTTGAAAAGGTCTTTTGCAGCTAATTTGTCTAACTCAAGATAGGATTTTTTTTTATCTATGGGGCTTAATTATGAGGCCAATTAAATGAAATCCTTGTTAATTTCAATATTTTCTGTTTATCATGATGTTGCTTATTGGTCCAGTTATGATGATTTTTGTTTTCTTTATTTTAAGGGGTAATTCATACTGAAAACTGTACTCTTTAAATTGATGTTAAAAGAAAAGAGAGGGTCATCAGGTTAATGATTCCTTGCACTTTCACTCATATCACAATAAATTTTAAAAAATTTAAAGTCACCACATTTAGATAAAGACTAACAGGATGTGTCTCCATATTCTTCTCTGAAGCCAAACCACAAATAAATGACTTGAAATGCTTGTTGCAGAAGATCAAAGACTACAGCTTTTAATGTGTATTACACCTCAACATCAAAAAAGCAAAAATTCTCACCACTGGACCAACAGAAAATATCATGATAAAGGGAGAAAATACTGAAGTTGTCAATGATTTAATCTTCCTTGGATCTGCAATCAACACCCTTGGTGCTAGTAGTCAAGAAATCAGAAGACATACTGCATTGGAAAATCTGTCAAGGGCTTCCACAAGGTGCTCAGGAGCAATGATTTCAGTTTAAAGGCTAAGGTGCACCAGATCTAAGACATGATCTTTTAAATTACTCCTATGCATCTGAAAATTTGAAAATTAATAAGGGCAACCGAAGCAGAGTCTAAGCCTTTGAGTTGTGTTGGAGAAGAGTACTGAATATTTCATGGACTGCCTAAACAACAAACAAGTCTGTCTTGGAGAAAGTACAACCTCTAAGATGCTTCTTAGAGGCAAAGATGGTGAAACTTCATCTCACATACCCATTTTGTTAGAAAGGACCAATCATTGGAAAAAGGGTATCATGCTGTGAAAGTGAGGAAGATTCTTGACAAGATGAATTGACATAATGAATGTAACAATGGGCTCAAGTATGTCAGAGTTAAGATTCATTGTTCATAGGATGACTATGAGCCATTCTTGATAGCACCTAAAAAATGTTATGTGCCGTCCAGTCAGTTGCGACTCATAGCGAGTTTTGTACATTAGCTCTGAAACTCTCCCTAGCCTGAGCCAATCTCACTGGGTTTTTTTTACATACTCACTCCTATTACTCCTGTTATTGTGTCAGTACATCTCCTCCTAGGTCTTCCTCTCTTGTGCTGTGCCTTCATCATTCCAAGCATGATGTCTTTCTCCAAGGACTGGTCCTTCCTGGTTACATGCTCAAATTATGTCAGGCAGGGCTTCAAAATCCTTGCCTCTAGGGCACAAATTGGTTTCACCCTTTCCAGGACAAGCTTGTTCTCTTAGTAGACCAAGGTACATTCTATACTCTTCTTCAACACTGCAACTCAAAGGCATTGATTCTTTTTCCATCATCCTTCATTATCCAGCTCTCTGATGCATAGAGAGTAATTGTGAAGACCATGCCCTGGATCTGACACATCTCAGTTTTCAGACTGACATTGTTGCTCTTTAGCACTGTAGAGAGGTCCCTTTTGCCAGATTTTCCTAATGCAATTTTTCTTTTAATTTCCTGACTGTTGGTGCCAAGAGTGTTTGTTATGGAACTGAGCAAGTTGAAATTGTTAATCCCAATCTCTTTTCCATTTATCATGGTGCTGCTAATTGTCCCATTGGTGAGAATCTTTGCCTTAGTCTTTTTTCCTTTCTTAAAATTCATTGTTGTACATTTTATCCCTCCTTTCCCTAGCCCAGACCACCCCGCAATGCACCCCTTGTTCCAGATTGTTCTCATACATATAATGCTTAATCATATGGTCTTTCAGTCAGTTCTTCCCCTCATCTATTCTAATGTAGTGTTCATTAACTATCCACTCTTTTCCCATTCCCTCCACAATCCCCCCAAGTCTGTCTTATTTTGTAACAATGATGTTATGCAGTTTTTGTCCTTTTATGACTGATATATTTCACTTAGCATAATGTCCTCAAGGCTCCTTCATCTTGTGTAATGTATTACTATTTCATTGTTCTTCATTGCTGTATAGTATTCCATTGTGTGCATGCACCATCATTTTTCTATCCATTCATTTGTTGATGGGCACTTAGGTTGCTTCCATCTCTTTGCTATTGTGAATAATGCAGCAATAAACAGGTGCGCATACACTTGTTTAAGTTGTGGCTCTGGTTCTTAGGGTATATTTCCAGTAGTGGAATTGCTGGGTCAAATGGTATTTCTACTTCCAACTTTTTGAGGAACATCAGACCACTTTCCATAGCTAACATTTACTTGGCTCCACAGTCAACACTCTTGGTACCAGCAACCAGGAAATCAAGAGATGAATTGCATTGGGAAAGACAGCTGTGAGGGACCTCTCAAGAGTACTGAAGAGCAACGACATCAGGTTGGAGACTAAGGTGCACCTGACCCAGGCTATAGTCTTCACAATTACATGCTATGCATCGGAGAGTTGGACAGTAACTAGGGATGATAGAATGATAATTGATGCCTTTGAGCTGTGGTGCTGGAGAAGAGTGTTGAATATACCATGGACTCCTAGGAGAATAAACAGGTTTGTCCTGGAGAGGGTGAAACCAGATTGCTCTTTGGAGTCAAGGATTCTGAAGCTTCGTCTGACATACTCTGGGCATGTTGCAAGGAGGGACTGGTCCTTGGAGAGGGAAATCATGTTTGGGAGAGTGGAGGGACAGCACAGGCGATGAAGACCCTTGATGAGATGGATCGATTCTGTGTTTGGGGTGGTGGGAATGAGTGTATCGGAGATGGCAAGGTTGGCACAGGATAGAGCAGCATTTAGGGCTCTGGTACATAGGGTCACTATGAGTTGTGACTCGATGGCACATAACAACAACCAGCAGTGAATAAGAGTTCCAGTCTTTCCACAAGCTCTCCAGCATTTGTTGTTGCTGCTCTTTTGAACTTTGCTATTGTTGCTGGGGTGAGATGATATTTCATAGCTGTTTTGTATCTTTGTCTTTCTGATTTTGAGTTTCAATCCATATTGAAGACTGCAGTCCTTGACCTTCTGCAGCAAATGTTTCAAATATTCCTCAGTTTCCACAAACAAGGTTGTGTCATTTTCATAACACAGATTGTTGATGAGTCTTCCTCCAATTTTTTTTATTAATTTTTTTAACAGAGGTTTTGGATTTCCATTCATTCATTGCCGCAATTTTCTCCCCGCCCACCCCTCCCCACCAGCTCGCTTCCCCCTCCGAAGAGAGAAAAAAAAAAGAGAAAAAATTCCTTCATTAGTATACAATTCCGA
>NW_006399977.1:1725307-1765008 GCF_000299155.1 Elephantulus edwardii
GGATTTGTATTAATTTTCTTTAACTTCAACTTAAATTTGCAAATGAGAAATTGATGGTCTGTTACACAATCAGCACCTGGCCTAGTTTTCATAGCTAATATTGAGCTTTTCCAGCAATTTTTAACACAGATGTAATTAGGCTCATGCATAGATCATCAGGTGAGGTCCATATGCATAGTCACTGTGTTTCTTTTAAAATTATTACTATTACAGCATAATCTTCCCATTTAATTTTTTCCATTCATTGTTGCACATCTTTCTCCCTGCCCACCCCTCCCCCCAGTTCACCCTTCTCCTCGGAAAAGGGGGAAAACTGTTTCATTTTTATACAACCCCCCTGCCCCTAAGTCCACAGTCTACTTTACTATGCATTTCCTCTTCTGGAATCCCATCATGAAAATAATATCCAATCACATATTCCCATCAAATAGTTCTCCTCCTCATCTGCCTCAGTGCAGTATACACTATCCATCCCTTCAAAAGGTATTTGCAATAAATAAATCATTGAACAAAATTGTATCATTCTGTCACCAGCTTCATTTCTGTCACCAAGACCACTTTTTCCGACTACTGATCCTTCTTGTTTCCAATTTTTTCCTTCTAGTCACTCATTATTAATGCATCTTGGTTGCAAGTTCAGTTGATTTCTGTCTGCAAAAGTTGGTAGAAATCCTCCATTTCATCTTCTTTGGCTCTGGTTGTTGTACAATGACAGTGGTAGTAATATGTCTTCCTTGTACGTGTATGGATATTATCCGGTAGGAATATGTCTTCCTTGTACGTGTATGGATATTATCCTGTCACTCATAACATTGTATTGCAAGATTGATCTAGAAATAGTCTTTTTAACTATGAATGCACCCCAATTTCTGCTCACCTTTTCATTTCCCGTGTAATAAGTCATGTGATTATCAGAATCAAAATGACCCATGCGAGTCCATCTTATTTTGCTAATGCCAAATATGCATTCCATTTCTTCCTTAACAATTTCCCTACATTCATACTTTACATTGCACATTCTAGTCACTAGTGTCTGCTTGCAACTATTTATCTTCATTTCCATTTCCCAATATGAGATCAGCCTCAAGTGCCATTTCTTGTCTAATTTGTTATGTGCTGTCGAGTCGCCTGTGACTCATAGCGACCCTATGTACGACAGCTCTAAATCTTGCTCCATCCCTTGCCAATCTTATTGTCTCCAACAAGCCCATCCCCATTACCCCAGTGACTGAATGAATCGATGGTCTTCCTCTCCTGCACTGTCCCTCCACCCTCCCAAGCATGATGTCCCTCTCCAAGGACTGATCTCACCTTGTAACATGTTTGAAGGATGTCAGATGGAGCTTCAGAATCCTTGCCTCCAAGGAGCAGCCTGGCTTCACCCTCTCCAGGACAACTTGTTTGTTCCAGTAGCAATCCATGGTATATTCAATACTCTTCTCCAACACCATAGCTCAAAGACATCAATTGTTCTCTCATACTTAGTCATTGTCCAGCTCTCTGATGCATAGCAATTAATTGCAAAGACCATGGCCTGTATCAGGCACACCTTAGTCTCCAGACTGACATTGTTGCTCTTCAGTACTTTGTTTCTGATAGCAGACTTTGCTAACGCAATTCGTCTCTTGATTTCCTGGCTGCTGGTACCAAGAATATTGATTGTAGAGCCAAGAAAACTGAAGCTGTCAACAATCTCCATTTCTTCATCATCTATCATGATGTTGCCAATCAGCCCAGTGGTAAGAATCTTTTTCCTGATGTTGAGCTTCAATCCATATTGAAGGCTGCAGTCCTTGACCTTATGCAGCCAGCACTTCAAGTCCTCTTCAGTTTCAGCAAGCAGGGTTGTGTCATCTGCGTAACACAGACTGTTGATGAGTATACCTCCAATCCTGATGCCACACTTCTCCTCACAGAGCCCAGCCTCTTGGATAATCTGTTCCACATATAGATTGAAAAGATATGGAGACAGGACATATCTTTGATGCACACCCTTCCCAATTTTGAACCATGTAGTGTTTCCTTGCTCTGTTATGATGCCTGCCTCCTGGTCCAAGTATAAGTTTCACATAAGCACAATCAAGTGTTCTGGGATTCCCATTCTTCTCAGAGTCAGCCACAGTTTGTTGTGATCCACACAATCAAATGCCTTTGCATTTGCAATGAAACACAGATAGACATTCCTCTGGTACTCTCTTTCAGCCAAGATCTATTTGACATTAGTTATAATATCCCTAGTGCCACGGCCTCTTCTAAATCCAGCCTGCACGTCAGCAGTTCTCTGTTGATGTGCCGTTCCAGTTGTTTTTGGATCTTCTTCAGCAGACTCTTGCTTACATGTGACATCAATGATACTGTTCAATAATCTGAGCTTTATCATACATAGAGTTTTTGAAGCCCTGTTATTTCAGAAGCTAATTCTGCTTCCGAAACCATTTTACTTTATATGTTCAGCCTTACAACAATATGTGACAGACAAGCATTTTACCCAAAAGAGCAGATGAAGACCCTTCCTGACTATAGTGGTCTTGGTTCACTCTTCTGAGCATGCATCCTGGTCCCTTCCTGCTTCCCAGCCCCGCCTGTCCAGCATCCCCTTCGTTCCCTGGCCTCACTCTGCCCCCTCAGTTCCTTCCTCCTTCCTCCCCTAACTCTGTACTCCCTGGTGATACTGATGTCCTTGGAAGCCAGCTGGGGTCAGGTAGGCAGCAGGGCCAGGGTGGGGTGGCAGCAAAAGTTGATTTGGGCCTCTGGCGTCTGCTCCTAACAACTACCACACCCACCCACACACCTATATAACATAGATACGTATGTATATTTTTATCATATATATCAATATAATCAAAATAAGAGTGTCAGGGATGTGTTCTGTCTCCATACCTTTTCAATCTATATGCACAGCAGATCATTTGCAAGGCTGAGCTTTATGAGGCAGAATGTGGAATCAAGTTTTGGAGGAAGACTCATTAGCAACCTATGTTATGCAGATGACATGAACTTGCTTGACATAACTGAAGAGGATCTGAAATGCTTGCTGCAAAAGGTAGACTGTAGTCCTAAATATGGATTGAAGCTCAACATTAAGATGACAGATTCTCACCATGATGGATGCAGAAGAGATTGAGGTTGTTAATAGTTACAGCTTCAATGGTTCCACAATCAACTCTTGGCACCACCAGGAAATAAAAAGATAAATTGCATTAGGTAAAGCTTCTGTCAGGGATCTTCCCAGACTACTGCGAAACAATGTCTAGAGACTTAAGTGCACCTGATCCATGGTCTTCAGTTACTTGCTACACATCAGAGAGCTGGACAATGACTAAGGACTACAGAATTATTGATGCCTGGAGAAGAATCTTGAACATATCATGAACGGCCAAAAAAACAAGTTTCTCCTTGGAGGCTAAGATTTTGAAACTCTGTCTCAGATACTTTGGGCATGTGGCCAGCAGACACAATCCCTGGAGAAGGACCTCATGCTCAGATGGATGGACAGTGCAGGAGAAGACAATTCTGGATGAGATGGATTGATACAGTATCTAGGGCAATGGGGTAGGTATGTTGGGAGTCAGTGCTTCAGAGCTGTTGTACATTGGGTTGCTATGAGTTGCAGGCAACTTGGTGGCACATAACTATATTTTTTTATATACACACACACACACATATATATATATATATATAGAGAGAGAGAGAGAGAGAGAGAGAGAGACACATTTGTAAAACAGCTAGAGAGTTTCTAGATTTCCTGCTGTATCTGCAATTAGATACTGTTTTCTTGCTTCTTACCCAGACAACTTCATTTCTGGCTCGTGTTTAAGACACCAAACTGTGGCCCCAGCTCAATTTATATATATAACAGGAAAAAAGTAATTTGATTGATGGGTTAAGGAAATGGGAAAGATCCGGTGTGGAAAAACAATGTATATGAATTTGTAAGTAAACCAGAATTAAGTTTTTTTAAAGAAAGCCACAGTTGGCACAAAGAATGGTGTCTTCATTAGATATGGAGGGATTCAATTTCTTAGCTTTTCCGGGATTTCTTAACTGGTATAGTGATTTTCCAGTTCTTCTAGCTCCATAGTGCTTTAAAGTCACTATGTTGACTGATCTTGTGTTTAAGGTGGAGAAATTGAGGCAATACAGTGGTAGGGAGCAGCCAAAAGCCTAACAAATGCTTCCAAAGAAGTTCAAGTTCTTTGACTTGATTTCCAAGAGAAGTCCTGAGACATGGTAAAGTGACTCAGGATCCCGGTAGATAGCTTTGGTTTCCCTTTGGAATGTTGAATTGTTCACTTTTAATCCTAATAATGACTAAAATTGGATAATGGAAGATTTTTCCTCTCTGCTGCTAGTCTTGGCTGTATTTTTAAATTTGATGGGCTTGTGCCTTTAGTTTTTTGTTCTTCAGACGACAGCAAATGAAAGCATTCCATAAAAATGAAAATTTTAAGAGAGAACCTGATGGATTTTTTTGAGAACAAATTACAAAAATCATCTTGGAAGTACTGTGCTTAAGTTATGTAATAACTGTTTTAAAATTCTTCCCCTAAAACAGAATAGTGTTAGGAATTGTGTTCTGATTTGTTTTTCACTGGCAGTAGTGAATTATGTGACTGCTTTTGGGAGGTATTTGTGACCATGAATTGTGACAAATTCACCTAGCACAGGGTATCTATGAGGGAGCTCGGATGGCCTAGTGTTTAAGAAGCTGTGCTGCTCTCCTGAAAGCATATAGGTATGTATCCTGGTAGCAGCTCTGTGGGAGAAGGATGGGCAATCTCCTGCTGTGCAATTAGCTGGCTCTGAAAACCTACTGGAAGGTCAGCTACAATTTAATGGTACACAGTAAGAACAACAACAAAAACATCACTTTAATTTGTATCCACCTGAAAAACAACACTGTATTTAGTAATAAGAACCAAAATAATCTATCTTTTTATGTTGGTTTTTTTGTTTGGTTGTTTTTTTTTTAACTAATGTTCTCTGGGGAAAGAACACCCTATACTTGTTTGCAGATTGACGTGCTTTGATTGAAGAACACAAAATAAAAACAAGCAAAGCAAAATTTTAACATACAGCATTTCCAGCAGAAAACAATGCAGACTCCTAGTCACATCATTGTTATGAAATGGGGATGTGGTCCAAGAGCAGAACTATCACTCCAGGTTTTCAGACTGAATGTTTGCATAGCGTTCACCATGGTTTATTACAATTTAAGTTTAACACAAGTCATCTTCCACTCAATCTGGACATTCTCTATGGCAGGGAAATTGCTCATTTTTATGCCTTCAGTAACCACAAGATAGGAACCCCTAACATAACAGTAAGCTTTTATTATAAAGATGACCAAAAAGTTTGAAAATAAAACACAAGAAAAGTGTATTTACTAAACTTCCACAACTCACCTTTTAAACCCACTTAAAAGAAATAAGGAGCACAATGAGCATTAAGTTAGGCAACATATTTTGGAGGTTTTGCTCCAGAGAGCAGTCATATCAAGGTTTTGCCAGCTCATACATGTTCTGAGTACAAAGCTTTATCTTCCCTCTCATGCCAGGGGTTTTAAAACTTTTATCACAGAGGGCCAAGGCTAGGTCTAAGAGTGCTCTGCTCTCACTATTCACCAGGAAATATCATCCAAAAAAAGCCATGTTCTCACAAACCTATGAATCATGAAGATGAGCGATGAAGAAGTCTCTTCTGTATTTCAATGACGTCATGTGGAAAACAAGCTGCTGTGGACTGTCTTATGAATTTAATCACTAAATATATTGTTTCTATATACTTATTTGTAAACTTGAATTTTGGCCATGACTTTGAATTATTGATACTTCTAAAATTTCTAATTAAATATAACAGGTAAAAACATTAAGAAATGAGATTTTTATACCAATAAAAGTAAAAATTTTATCTGTCATTTTTATGCTTTGAAAATTCAAAATGTCACTTCAGAACTTAATGTACAAAACATTTACATATTAATAAGAAAATATTTATACTTATCAGAACTTTCACTATCACCAGTTGTTGAGTACCATCAGGTTGGAACTGACCCACAGATGACCCTCCAGCGGGTTTTCAGAGGCAGTAATCGCATGGGAGAAGACTGCCCATACCTCTCCCTCAGTGCAGTTGGTGGATATGAACTGCATGCCTTCAGGACTGCAGTGCAGATTCTTACCACTAGGCCACCAGAGCTCCCTTTTGTCACCACTAGTTATAGCTAACTAGGACTGCAGCACGCTCCTACTTTTGTTGGGTGCCACTGAATACTCACAGCCACCCTACGTACAACAGCATCATTCTCACAATCACTGCTTTCTTTGAAGCCACTGTCACAGCCTGTTGTATCACTGAGGGTCGTCTTCTTTTTTGATGACCCTCTCCAAGGGCTGGTCCCTTCTAATATCATATCCAAAACATGTGAGATTAAATCTCACCATTCTGGCTTCTAAGAAGCATTTTGGCTCTATTTCAAGAACAGATTTTCTTTTTTTCTGGAACCCTTTGATTTGTTACCAACATCCAAATTCCAGTTCTAGTATTCATTCTTACTGCTGTTAACTCATAGGTGACCCTCCAGTAGGTTTTCAGAAGGATGTAAATGACACAGGGAGAGCCTGTCTTAACTTTCTCCCAAGTAGCTGCTTACAGATATGAACTGCCAGAGAGGTGCCATCTTTGGATTAGTAGTGCAACACTCTACAGATTATGATTATGCCACCCAAGCTCCCTATTTGTATACTGTAAAAACTCAAAGAAAGGGAAACAAAAGCTTAGGAGTTTTAAGCGTAGTCAGAAAACCAAAACCATTCCAACATTTTGGGACACAGGGACATCTGGAAATTCTCTTAGAGTGTGAAACACAGTTTTTTTAAAAAATAAAAGTGATGCTGTTCAGTAAGATAAACAACTTCCAGAAGACTTAAAAGGGCATCAAAAATGCAACCTGGCTACTGTTTCCTTCATACCATAGATTTTAAAATAAATCTCAAGAAAGTCTAATATTAAAATCAAGTGCACTTTAAAATGAGATGTTGCTTTCGAAAAATATAGTATCCTCAAAAGTAATAAAAGATTTACTTTAAAAACTAGAATGCTCAATTGTGGCAACGCGCTTCATGGATACTTCTGGTAAAAAAGATCAATCTTTCATTTAGTAGAAAGAAAGAAAAATTACACCTCAGCTGTTTCTCTGAAATGTGGAAGTATCTTTGACTTGTTAACATTAAGGAAGTAATCATGTATCAGGCTGAAGGAAGTGATTAACATTCTGTTCAAGAACCTGATTTTTGAGACAACAAATGTACTACTGTTTGGGTTTCAGTAATGCCTCTCTTAAGACGTCCTATGTCTTGAAAAAAAATTGTAGTTCTAAATTCAAAGAGTTCTACATACTGAGTCAGTGGCAAAAATAGGCCTTTTTCCTACTAATATGATAGACTAAATGGGGTAGTATGACTAAGTATTATGTAAGTGGTTGAATTGTTAGAAAAGAGGAAGGTAGATGGGCTTGAACAACAATTTCTAGCAAGGATTGGATCTGTGTAGTTGTCTATTTACAGAGAAAAGCAAGGCTAGGCACTTAAAAACTTTCTGATCAAAGTCCTGGAAAAAGCCTGCACCTCTATTTATTATTATTACTGTCAATAATAACAACACACTTTCCATGAAGAAACATGCAGTCAAAAACATCAATGAGACAAAAGCTTAGGAGTGCTCTGAAAATGAATGGACGCAAGTTTTCCAGACTATCATAATACCTGGACTAGAAAAATTAAATGCTTTCACATGACCATATTTCCCTATCATTAATGATAAAGACCTCACTGAAAAATTATCTAAAAATTACTGGTCACTATTTAAAGCCCTCGCTGGTACAAATATCATTGTACTGGTGGTACCCATCTTATTAAAACAAATAAATAAAATGAAAAGACTAGTCACATATCTTAAATATCTTCCTATCTTCTATCCAAAGGTACTTGGCTGTCATGCCCTATTACTTTATAAACATAATGCTTTTGAAAATTCCAATACCCTACATTTATCAAAAGAAAATATAGTTCTGTAAAAAAAAATTTCTAAAATATAATGTTATACTGTTACCTAAAGTACTTGGCTTCATGAAATAACTTTTGAAACTTTATTGAGCAGATGGCTCCAAAAATTTCTTAAATGTTGTATGGCAATGGCCCTAATACATCTGTAAATAGAATATTATTAAAAAAATGTTTATTGGCATGGAATACTGGAATTATGGATATGCAAAATTTTAAATCTTAAAGTCTCTTAACATAATCATGTATATCTATGTACTAAACATACATAAATTTCACTTTATTTAAAACATATGAAAGAGGTAATTTCAAATCACACTAAACATAATAAATATAGAGCTTGCTTTGTTAAAAATCTACAGTATACATTCAAGTAAGGGTCAAACTTCCAATGCCAACTATATGTGAAACAAAAATTAAACATTTACAATAATCAGTTTCCTAAAAGTGCTATTTTCAATACCTCTAAGAGGAAACTCATTCTAGTGCTTTTGTTTTCACCCAAATACCTATACATTCTTTTATTCACAGAACCAGGTGCTTCTGTTACTAAAAAATACATATCCAAAGCTTTTATATCCTTTTAAATAGATTTAACATTTTAGCTCTTTGGGGGAGGACAGGCAAGTCCAAAAAAACCACTCATACCAACTTTCTTGAATTATTAGAGATGACTTTTTCATGACACACCCTGTTTCAGCTTAGATGTGAAAGTCTATGAATATATGAGAGAAGAAAATTCTGGACCACATGTTTAAGGTAAATCATCTTTTTCCAGGTGAGAATTTGTGTAGGTCAAGGAGCATCCACTGTAGCAACCTTCCCGAGATCCAGGGCGGGATGCCACGCTCCATGTCTCAGTTAGATATTCTCTTCCAACTTGATTTGGTTTAGTTTCTTCAGGAGTTATATTCAGTACATTTCTTGAACTGTTGGGAAAAGAACAGCAGATCTTACTATTGTCTATTTTATACTTGGCTGTTATTGTTCAACTCAACTCAGTGCTGTCAATTCAGAACTCTGCTAACCCTCCACTGGGTTTGTGAGGCTGTAAACTGTCCATCTTTCTCCCACGGAGTGATAAGTGAATTTAAACCACCATTATCTGTGTAACTCCATATGGACTACCAAGATGGTCTGACTCATAGCAACCTTGTTGTTTGTTGAGTACTGATGAAGTGGAACTGACACATATAGCTAACCCACCAGCAGGTTTTCAGAGGCATTAAATTGCATGGGAGGACACTGCCATCCTTCTACTCTGGAGCAGGTGGTAAATTTGAACTGCGAGCTCTTGGGATTGCAGTGCGGTTTCTTACCTCTAGGCCACCAGAATTCACTCACAGCAATCATATGTGTAACAAAATGAAATCTTGCCCAAGCCTGCACCATATTATACTTTAGCGATGTTTAAATTCTGATTAATTTTTCTGTCATGTTCTAAAGATTTTCCAGACAAGATCATTAAAGAGTAGTGTCTCACATTATCTTTCTATTTCTCTCTTCAGCTCATCTGAAGAATCCTACCCAGCTAAAGTCTAAGGCAGATACAAAACATGTTGGGTTTGAAATCTATCTCCGAGATCTTCACTTTTCTACAACTATTTTCCAATATTTTGCAATTTCCGTTTTTACTTGCCTATTTGTTCATGCAGGTTTTTATGCAGACATCCATTCATCCATACAGGTATTTTATGAGTGACTACAAACGATAAGAGTCTGAAGATGTTGTTGTTATGTGCCGTCGAGTCGCTTGAGACTCATAGCGACCCTATGTACAACAGCCCTAAACTCTGCTCTGTCCTGTGCCAATCGCCTGACAATCAATCCTGTGCCTGACACACCCATCCTGATTATCCCAGTCACTGAATCAATCCACCTCATAGAGGGTCTTCCCCTGGTAAGCCATCCCTCCACCCTCCCAAGCATGATGTCCCTTTCCAAGGACCTGTCCCTCCTTAAACATGTCCAAAGTATGTCAGACAAAGCCCCAGAATCCTTGCCTCCAAGGAGCAGCCTGGTTTAACCCTCTCCAGGATGAATCTGTTTGTTTTCTTGGCACCCCAGGGTACATTCAATACTATTCTCCAGCACCACTGCTCAAAGGCATCAATTCTCCTTCTACTCTCCTCGGTCATTGTCCAAGTCTCTGATGCATAACAAGTGATTGCAAAAACCATAGCCTGTATCAGATGCACCTTAGTCTCCAGAGTCTAAGATAGTCTCTAAGAGTCTGAAGATAGATGTCTTAAATTCACATCCCAGCATGAACACTTAATTTTGGTAAGTAAATCTTCAGTCCTTCAGCTTCCTCCACTACAAAATGGTGATAATGCCACTGATAGAGCTGTGGTGGGAATGACATGACTCAGCAGAGAGTAAGCATTTACAACAGTGCCACACAATGACAGACCCAGCACAGGCAGAGCTCCTAACTGCAGCAACACAATCTGAGAGTTTTACACAAAGAAATCTGTATATGTGATTATATTTAAGTCTATAGAACTGAGCCACTGAACAATTTATTTTCACCAATTTAATATGTGACTATTTTCCACAAAACTGCTTGTCCTAAATGTACCTATTTGTCACTTGGGTTCACTAAATAGACTTCACAATGTGGCAGTCCTAA
The DNA here is from genome assembly GCF_000299155.1 of Elephantulus edwardii. NCBI lineage: Eukaryota > Metazoa > Chordata > Mammalia > Macroscelidea > Macroscelididae > Elephantulus > Elephantulus edwardii. The sequence continues at coordinate 1,736,000 of NW_006399977.1, forward strand.
AAAAAAAAACCAAACAAAAAACCACACACACAAAAAAGTTGCTTTTAATTGTAAAAGTTGAAATTCAAGCCTAATTTAAAAAATTGCCTCCACTTATTTTCTAAAAATAAAAACCATAATAATCTGCTTCCAAAAGTTAGCCCTCAGAATCTCTACCTCAGAGCCATCTCTTAGCAATCAGCTTAGTTTAACATCTTAACAGACAAGTTAAAGTGCAAGAAACCAAGCTGTGACTGACTGTTAGGTAAAATTCCAATACAGGATGAAAGAGCAATGAATGAAGAGGCACTTTTAGAAATTAGTTAGAGGTATTCTTAATTATTTTGCTGTAATCTTCCTAACAACCCTAGTTCTATAATGCTCCAGGAACAATGAGTCCAAATTTACCAAATGAATTTCCAACTTCAAGAACTATGTCAAGCTGCCCAGATCCTTTCCTGATAGTTACACCACTGTCTTATCCTTAGAGGCCAGTAGCTTCCTATTGTGTGCCATGAAGTAAAAAATGACCCATAGCTGACTCTCTAGTGGGTTTTCAGAGGCAGCACAGGAGGTGACTGCCCATCCTTCTCCCAAAGAACAGCTGGTGAGTTCAAACCATGTGTCTCTGGTATTGGAGCACAGCTTCTTACCACCAGGCCACAAAATCTCTCAAAGGAATAGCATAAGAGAGACTGTATGATGTTTACATATTATTTTCAGTCTATTAATGAATCTTTACACAGGACCAGGTACTGTTTTAAGTGCTTTACACATATTGGCATTTTATACTTACAACACCCTTCGATGAAAGCAGCACTAAATGTTCTAGATTTTTCATTTTGATGAAACACAAAACAATGGAATAGTTATGGCACATATTTCCAAGCTAAAAATAATCATGTGAAAATTTAAAATGCACAGAAGTAATTGAGGCAATTATGTTTTATCTTGTTGTTGTTGCTAGGTGCCGCTGAGCATGACTCACAGCGGCCCTATGAATAGTGGATCTGAACCCCATAGTATCCTGTTGTCATCCTCACACTTTCTGACACACTAGAGCCCAATGCAGCAGTCAATGCACCTGATTGAAGATTTTTTTTCTCCTTGTTGACCCTCCACCCTTCCCAGCAACATGTCCTTCTCCAAGGAATAGCCCCTTCTAGGAACATGGCTGAAGTATGTGAAGCAAAGCCTTATCATTCTTGCCTCTAAAGAGCACTCTGGCTGCACCCTCTCCTAAACAAATTTACTTGTTCTTTTGGCAGTTCATGGGGTCTATGAAGAGGAATGTAGTGTCAGGAAGGGAGGGAGACGCCATCAATAACCTGGTTATGCAGATGACACAACCTTGCTTGTTGAAAGTGAGGAGGACTTGAGGCACTTACAGAGGATCAAAGGATGCAGCCTTCAATTTGGAATTTGGATTACTGTATCTTAGATATAATAAAATGCATTCTTTCTAAATTTGTGAGTCAAATTTGTGTTTACATCTATATAGATAGTTCTGATTGTTTAAAACTAGATTTCAGTAACGTTCTATATCAAGACTCTGGGTCGACATGACCTTTCCACTGTGGAGCATATAAACTTTTAGTTCTTACATTTACATCAGACAACCTACTTGCTCTAACTCCAAAATCTACAACCAATCCAACTCTAGTCTAAATATCCATCATGCTTCACCTCATCTCCAGTAATGCTAAGTAGTAAGGAATTGTGCCGCCAACTCAAAGCAACATGGTTTGAATCCACCAGCCGCTCCATAGGAGGAAGTTGGGCAGTTTCCTCCCGTACGACTTACTGCCTCTAAAAATCTGCTGGAGGGTCAGCTGTGAGTCAGTTCCGAGTCAATGATAACAACAACTGAATTGGTGGCTTATATTATTGGCCACCTTAGCGCATGCTGTTAGGAGGGGCCAGTCCTTGAGAAGGACATCATGCCTGGGAAGGTGGAGGGTCACTGTAGGAAAGGAAGACCCTCAATAAGATGGACTGACATAGTGACTGTAAGGATGGGACCTGGCGGTATCTAACAACACTGTCTGCATTTCCCTAAAGCTATCAGAATAGTCTTTTAAAATTCAGGATTTTTGTTTTCACCTCCTGTTTAAAACTCTCCAATGCTACTCTATTACTCTTTTTGTATCTATGAATAGAAACTGAAATAGTCTATGAATAAAATGGTTTCTGAATGAGTGTCAACATAAGCGGGGAAAGATTACCACCTCACTGTCTAATTTATCACTTTGTTCGTATCCTGTTTCACTAAGTATATCTTATCTGCTGCTTCTGCTTGGTTTAAAATTAGTCTTTGAATAAGCGCTGAAGTACTGACATTTTATCTTGAAAAATGATTTGACAACTTCAGACAGAATATAACCAATAATATTAATAACAGAAGAGCTCTTGGGGGCAAGGAGTTAATTATTTTTTGTTTTTACAATTGTCATCTTCAAGCAAGTTCTTCTTTACCATAATCTCTTGAGCTTACAAGATGTTGCTCTCAGTTCTTTGCCATTCAGCATCAAATAAAAACCATTTATCAGATCAAACTTTAAAGTATATACTTTACATCAACTGTGAAAACAGTATCCTCATATTTATTAAGTGCCTAAAATAATAAATAAATCCTGTAAGTAAGGCAGTATTCTAAGTGGTGTTCAAAATATGAAATAAAAGCACACAAGCTTTGAAACAGGAGTGGCATCCACTTCTGAAAGATTTTCTCTCTGGAAACTCTATGAACTTGGAGAAACGACGAAAGTTACACAAGTGTTCAGGTCCTTTGTTCACAGGGTCGCTATGAGTTGTCTACAACTCAATGGCACTTAACAACAACAATATACTTCTGAAGTACTGTTGTTGGTGTTTGCTATCAAGTTGGGTCCAGTGGGTTTTCAGAGGCAGGAAACTGTATAGAAGAATGCCCATCCTCTTCCTATAGAGCAGGTGGTGGATTTGAACTGTATGTCTTTGGGACTGCAGTGCAGCTTCTTACCACTAGCTATTTTAGTACAACACCTACAATAGTTACTCAACAAGTATTTGCATAATGAATGCATCTACTAAATTCCTTTCCAAAGTGTCTACCATTTCTAAAATGGTAACCATGTCAGCTTTTCCTCAGGAGTACAAGCCAAGCAATTTAAAAAAAATATGTGAAAAGATCACCTATAGATCAGTACCTATATTCAGATACACAGGAACGTGTCTGGAAAAAGTCTGAAGTTGAAGGAGAAGCAGGAAGAGATTTAGTAAGTTTAGATGTGCAAACTGAAGACCCGTGAGACACACTGTGAGGCTTCTTTTGTCGTGGCCTTGAGTGTACTTTAAGATTGTCCCGATCAGAACCTTCAGGAAAAAAGGGGGGAAAGGAGTATACACAGTGAGATATTAAATAGTATAATGATGATAAGATGACATATTTACAGTTTTATGAGCGCCAAATTTGTTTAAATTATACTCCTATAATTCTACTAAATTCAGTCTTGTGATCTGCTATAAATTGCCCCATTAACATGTAGAAGGATCTAATTTTAAAAACATTTCTAGATCACAAATTGTAGAAAACATGATGCAATTATACTTCAACAAAAATTACTTCTGATATGCATCGCACTCTCCTGCCACGACCATTTTGACTATTAAGAAAATATTACTTTTTAAATTCCAGTTGGAGAGTTCTTACTAGAGATCTCCCAAGTTTTATAATAATGATGTCTTCTAGTATTTTATCTGTCTGCATGCTCACATTAACCAGTTTTTTAAATACTCACTTCCTGAGAAGGCACTGAAAAGTTTCACATTTTCAGAGTTCTGGTGGTCAAAAGTAGTCATATTTAAAAACTGCTGCTTTAACCAACTGGCTCGTTCTTCTTCAAATGCCTTTCTCTATCATAAGAAGAAAATCAGGAAAGCCTGATCAATACTTTAATAGTCACATAATTGCCATTTCACATAATTTCTTCAGTTATATATACTTGACTATTATTTTGACTATCTAGAATTATAATTTTCAAATATCATACAAAAGTAAAAAATATTTCACTTGGGAAAATTATATATATAAAAAAATTCAACCATTTTACATAACAAGTCAACTAATTACTATTTTACACATAAATTTTTAATAAATGCAAACAGACAAGGCAAAAAAGGAGACTGTGTTTTTAAGCATACAGAATATTATAAATGTGATGGTGAACAGATTAAGATTGTTAACAGTTTTAGTTTGACTGACTCCACAATCAACACTCTTGATACCAGCAGCCAGGAAATTAAGACGTATTGTGATGGGAAAGTCTGCTGTTAGGGACCTCTCCAAAGTACTGAAAAGCAATGGTGTCACTCTGAAGACTAAGGTGCACCTGATACAGGCCATGGTCTTTGCAATTACTTCGTATGCATCAGAGAGCTGGACAATGACTAGGAAGGACAGAAGGAGAATTGATGCCTTTGAGCTGTACTGTTGGAGAATACTAAATATACCATGGACTGCTAAGAAAATGAACATGTTCATCCTGGAGAGGGTTAAACCAGGCTGCTCCTTGGAGGCAAGGATTCTGAAGCTTCATCTGACATACTCTGAACATGCTGCAAGGAGGGGCCAGTCCTTGGAGAAGAACGTCATGCTTGGGAGGGTGGATGGACAACATAGCAGAGGAAGATCCTCGATGAGGTGGATTGATTCAATAAATGGGGTAATGGGGGCAGGTGTGTTGGAGACAGTGCAGTGCGATTGGCACAGGATAGAGCAGGGTCACTATGAGTCACAGGAAACTTGACAGCATATAACAACAACAACAGTGTAAATCAGTCACTTGAAAACAAGATTTATGCTTCATATTAAGCATTTTTTTTGCATTCTCCAGCCATCTACTAAGTATATTGTCACCACTACTAAATCCCAAGAGGGCCTCTGTAGATTATATCAAAATCTTTGCTTTTGAATTACTCGTGAAAAACCTCAAACACATTGTTACTAAGTCAAAATAGATTTAGCTGAACCTCGAGTGGCTATAAATCACAGAAGACTGCTCCTCTTTCTCCTGTAGAGTAGTTGATAACAGACTGACAACATCTGCCTTTGGGCTACAATGTGGCTCTAATACCTGAAGACTAGACAAGCTGTTAGACTATATGAAAGATACCACACAAGAAAAAAGAAAAAGGTTATTAAAAGATCAGTAAGGAAGAAAAGGCAAAATGGGTTCCAGAAAACACTCTGAAACTTGATCTTCAATGCAGAGAAGCCAAAATTAAGTGAAGAAACAATAGCTGAACAGATTTTGAAAGGAAGCTCAAGAACACAAAGGTATTACAATGAAATGTGCAAAGAGCTGAAATTAGAAAATGAAGAGAAACACATGCTCAACATTTCTTGAACTGAAAGAAAAAACAGAAGGAAAAAAAAAAATCAAGCCCTGAGTTCTAATAGTGAATGATGCAGGAAACAGGAAAAAAGGTAAAAGGAATACACAGTCACTGAAAAGAACACACCAAAAAGAACTGGTTGACACGGACCCATTTTAGGAACCAATGGTAATGAAGGAAGAAATCCAGGCTGCAGTGATAGTAGTGGAAGAAGAAAAACGTCCCAGAAAGTGATGTGGTATCAATTTAGGTGTTTCAACATGTGGATGCAATCCTGGATGTGTTTACCAGGCTATGCCAAAGAATTTGTATGACAGCCACCTGGCCAACTAAAAGAGATCCACAATTGTTCTCTTTCCAAGAAAAGGTGATCCAATAAAAATGTGGACATTACCAAACAATATCTATTAGACTCTCACATAAGCAAAATTCTGAAGACACAGTACATTGATCCAGAAAAGGAAAACGGTACACAGAGCTAAAAGGAATCAATGAATGTTATCATAAGAAAAGGCATGAAATATATTAAAACAGTGCATGCCAAAATTACAAATAGAATTATTAACAGTGATTACCTTTGGGAATGAATTTGGAATGGAGAGATTTTCTCACTTTACACACACACACACATGCGCGTGTTAGGCATTAGTCCTGATAATTTTGAAGGGAAATATATACAGAATGCACTGCTAATTTAAATAAAGGCAAGTTGCAAAAGTTAACATTCAACAATCCCAACTGTTAATGTACACAGCCTGTACTATATTTCTTTGGTTTTTAAAAATTTATGCAAACAACAGTGCTGTTGGTTACACTGTCTTCTTAACACAACAGCTTAGAGTGGATAAATAATATGTAGAAGAGATCCTGTGTGAAGCTCAACACAAGTGAAAGCCAAATGAAAATGGGGATAATATAAAATACTTATCGCTTTTTTTGGGTGTTTTTTTTTAACTTATCGCTTTTTTAAAGAAGTTTTTAATTCCCAAATCTGAAAAGTACAAAAAGATAACAGACCATGATCTAGACTCCCTTCAATAACAAGTTTGTTTTTTCCCTGATAAATCTATTTTAGAAGAAAAAGAAAACTGGATAGCAAACAATGAATAAGAGAAGTGAGAAACATTCTACTAACATCCATTCACACTTCAAAAAGACATTTCAATGCTACTATACCTCCAACCCCAGGCGAATAGCAGCATCTGTAAAGCTTCGTCTTTCTCTCTCAAAATTCTTTTTCTGCTCTTTAAATAGAGACCACTCTTCTTTAAGGCGTTCCTTTTCTTCCAGTAAATAACAATCTCGTAGTAGAGAAGTGGTATCATCATCACATGCAGTAGCAAGCTGCTGCTATTCAATTCAAATATGGTAAGTTCCAAAGGGTCAGTGTAATAATCCAACATGTTGAAATAAAAACACAGGAAGACAGGTAAAAAATTTAGGAAGATGACAGAAATTACACAGAATCAGAAAGTTAGTAGGATTCTCATTTCCCAAATGTTATTATACTCCCAAGTGACAAAGTACTAGATTATTCAAGGAATGGCAAACTAGTGCAGCCTGTTAGCATAAAGAGAAGGATTTACAATTTAGATGAGTGAAGGTCAAAACCTAATAGATCTACAAAGATAAAAGACTGTATATCCCCTAAGAGACAATAAATCTGATAAGAGATTGTAAATCGATAAAAGACTGGTCAAGTGGTAAGAGACAGTAAAAAAACTGGTTTTTTACAAAGAAGCAGAACTTTAAAAGATAACTCACATTTACCTGTAAAAGTTGCTGCTGAGTTTTAATCATTTCTTTACACTGTTGAATTTCTAACTCGAGTTTTTCTGTTTCTTGTTCATGGTCTTGTCGTGAAATTACATCTTCGTCATTGTAACCTTCTAAGTGTACCTTTGAAACTAACACAAACCCAGAAATTCAACACAGATTTATTGCCATCACTTAGATTACAGTGCTTTAGAGCATACTGTTTAAAATCAAGGTTCTCAGAATTTTCTTTATTTAGAATCTCATCAGTTTTGTAAAAAGCAATTCTATCCTTTGATCTTTTAGAATTTTATAAGTAACAATTAAATTAAGTTCACATTAATGTGGGAATTTTGAAACAAACAAAATATAACCTGACAACTTAATTTGTAATCCACATTTATTCAAGATTAGGTTCTAATTAAAAATGGACAATTTGGCAATTTTACAGAATAAAAAATAATTAACAAATTTATAAGCAACACTTATTGTTGACACTTCCTCAGAAATCAGTACCATTTTCCTCAGTCCACAGTAGCTATTTATGAATAGACGGTAGTGACTGAAAAATAAAATCGCCTATAAACTAACTTGGCACTATCATAATTTTGCTGATTTCTGACTGATCCCCATTACTGAGGACAATTAGCACTGTATTTGTGATTCTGGCAATTTAGAAAAGATTTTTTTTAATTTAATTCATTTACTAAGCAAAAACAATTTTCCTAATTTCCAGTCTATAAAGTTTTACAAATACATTAAGGATACTTCATCAATGTTGATCTATCTGTAGGTATAAGAAAATGGTATCCATAACAACATATTGTTATGTAAAAAAACCACACAAAAAATTTCATTTATAAAAATCTCAATAAATATCTGAATATACAGAGGGAAAGTCTGAAAGAACACATTTTAAATTGTTATGTAAAGGAATAGAGATCTGATCATTTCATTTTATATACCACTCTGACTTAATATTGTCCAATGAGCACCTATTATTTTGAAAATAATTTTTAAATGGGTTAACTATTAGAAATATAGAAAAGTATGCTAGTATCCAGAAATAAGAATGAAAATCAGTAAAAAGTATTTTTTAAAAGTAAAATAAATTAACAGTTCTTGATTTTGACAAAAAGCGAATCAGTTCACTTTATTTAATGGAAAGATGCATGGTGTTCTCTTTTCAAAGAGTCACTACGAAAGTAAAGTGCACTTTTCTTAGTCCAAACCCCAAGTAAAAATCTTACGGCGCCAACTACCATATTAAGCTAAGTACTTTAGATCTGACCCAACCTGTGGCTTTTCAAGTAACAAGAAAATCAAAGTCACTATTCATTTTGTGTTTATTTAGACAGCAGTTACCTTGATTATCAAGTTTTTCTACATGACTCTTCAAAATTCTCCACTGCTTTCTGATGCTGTTTGTAAGCTGCTCTCTTACAGTTTCACAGGAAAGGTCCCATATACTCTCTCGATTCAGTTCCCCAGCATCTTCTTCAACATCAGAAATAACCTACAAGTGACGTGAGATGAAAAGACCAGTATGCTAAGAAGGCTTTAGATACTTAGGCAGTCAGAGACTTGTAAAATCACCTCCTTGGCTTTCTCTCTTAAGGATGTATGACATAATACATTAAGAAAAACCCACTGATACTTATGATAGGAATTCTCTGGTTCAGGTTCTCATCTAACCATGAATTTGAATCCAAATATAGTTAGTAACAAGTCATGGAGCTGTCTGAGGAAAAGATATTTACTATCTCTGTAAAGTTTTATTAGTTATACTTGTTGTTACTTACTCCTCAGAATTGTGTTATAAAAGTAGTAAAATTGAGCTTAAAGACGTAGAGCAACTTGCCCAAGGTCACACAGCCAAGAAACAACTAAGATTTGAAGTCAATCTGTTTCCAATTCTAGGTTACGTAAACACACATACTTCAGAAATACTTTCTAAGGAAAAATCAATTATTAATTTTTCCTCCTAACTTTTAAAAATAAAACTGAAGGTATTTTTCTTTGTATTCAATCAAAACTTGAAGTCCTGGGGACATAAATTTTATCAGCATATAATCATATAGAAATCAAAACAGGATGAAACCACAGAAAACAATACTACTATATCCCTGGAAGCAAGGATTTTGAGGCTCCATCTCACATATTTTGCACATGTTGCAAGGAGGGACCAGTCCTTGGAGAGGGACATCGTGTTTGGATGGGTAAAGGGACAGTGCAAGGAAGGAAGACCCAAGATGAGATGGATTGACTCAGTGACTGGGGTAATGGGAATAGGTGTGTCAGAGATGATGTAATTGACTTAGGATAGAGCCTGGATTCAGAGATGTTGGGTTGCTATGAGTTGGAGTTGAATCAACATCACATAACAACAACATATATAAATCATCATCATCATCATTGGCAACTATAAGTAGGTCATAATATATTATAGCCGTCAGAAGATACTTTACTAATTGGGACATTAAAAATCTTACTGGAGTGGAAAAGAAAGGCAAAAATAAAGGAAAACAAAGAAAGAGAACTGTTTTGATAGACTATGGCTACCTACAGATGGGCAAATTTCTTCATGATTTACTGCCTCTGAAAACCAGCTGAAGGTTCAGCTATGGGTTGGTTCTGACAGGACAGCACACAGCCACCACCATCCAGATGCAGCAGGGAGAGAGAAACTAAAGGTCTTTGATAGGCTGACAAATGTCAAGGTCTCTAGAGCAGAGCATGGTTCAGTGTGGCTTTGTGTGCTGTAGGGTGATTTTTCAAAACTCCTAGCCTATTGGCTTTGGTTTGCATTACACAATGGGATGGCACTATGCTAATGATATGAATGAGGTGAACAGTACCCTTTTGGGTTGTTGTTGTTAGGTGCTCTTAAGTTGAGTATGACTCATAGCAACCCTATAAACAATAGATCTGAACCCTGTCCTAACCTATGCCATCTTCATACTTCCTGACATATTAGAGCCCACTGTGGCGGTTACTATATCAATTCACCTGGTCAAGGGTCTTCCTTTCCTTCGTCAATCCTCTATCTTTCCAAGCATCATGTCTCTCTCCAACGAAAAGTCCCTCCTAGAAACACGCCTCATCATCTTTGCCTCCAAAAAGCACTCTGGATGCATCCTCTCTAAGACACGTTATGTCCAATCTTTTGAGTTTGTAGTTGTTACTGGGTGCCATCGAGTCAAGTATGGCTCACAGTGACCCTATGAAAAACAGATCTTAATCCTGCTCTATCCTATATAACTATCCACGTTCCTTTAGTGTTCACAGGGTTTTCAAAGTCCTGTTATTTATGAAGTGGATGGCCAATCCTGCTTCCTAGTCTGTCTTAATCTGGGAGTTCCACTAAAACCTGTCCACAATGGGTAACTCTATGGCATTTGACACAGAAATGGCACAGCTTTCAGTATCACAGCTACTCACAAGTTATCTCAGTACAACAAACTAATAGACAAGTGCTGTACCAATAGGAAGATGCAAACAGTGTACAAACTACTAATGATGTGATTGGTTCATGCTGTCATCTCACTAGGCTGACACTGAGCAGATTTAAAGGCAGAAACTGGGAATCTTACTACCAGCAAGAAAGCAGAGAAGACAGCACATATCCTTTAGGGCCAAAGATTTCTATGTGAGATAGAGACAGCCCAAGATCAAGACACTGCAACAGCAGTGATGACCACAGAGCAATACGAGCCAAAGCTGAATTGGAACTGCCATCCCATGGACCTGGTTCTAGGGTCTCCAACAATACTTGCTAGAGGACTTGATGGGGGAGACACCATAATTGGCAGGACTAAGAGAGCCATTCTGTGGGGAAAAGATGGGCAGGCTCCTCCCAATAAGATGTACAGGTTTGAAACCCAATTAAGGACCTTATGTGTCAGAACAGACCCAAATCTGTATCTATTAGGTTGGGTTTTTTTCCCCCCACTCCATTATCTTGTTATCTAGTATTTCTTATTTTTGACAACAGTTAAATAACGCAACTATTCTGTTCATGTATGACATACATCAGGCAGTAAAAAACACTGAGGTGTGAGATGCAAGTAACACTATTTGGTTAGGACATACATGTCATGTGGTAGTTATTTAACTGTGTTGCTATTCTTCATTTTGCTATTTATCATTCCCCTTTCTCCCATAATGACATGGTCTTTGGAACTTAAACGTGTTGATAAGTAAAGAATAGGTATATTACAAACCTACTGGCAAAACAATTCACAGTAATTATCACACATTTCTCAGACTAAAGAAAATTTTAAAACCACAAAATTAAAATGGTGGGAAGACTTAATTTAACCTGAATTTTAGCAATAAGTAGGGAAAAAAGCAAGCAAGTAAATTAATAAAGTCTGAAGGCTATTCATGTATCCCACAATTACTTTATTCCTTTTGTTATAATGCTCAGAACGTTCCCTTAAAATAATTAAAAAGCTGAATTAAGTTGAAAAAATTGAAAAGGAGCTAGAAAAAGAAACTGTCAAAACTAAACATGCTCAACAATGAATGAATGAAAATCTAACTTTTCTGCTGTTAAAAATCACAATTAAAACAAAAAGTTTGATTTAAAAACAAAACCAAAAATAAATATGCTTAGGAAATTACTGTTTCTTGTTTAAATGCATGAAGAACTCTACAGGGCACTAACTATTGGCTGTGTGACAGGAGGGGGGAAAAGCTAATTAGCTAAAAAAAAAAAAAAGATCTCATTGCCTTTTTTGTTGTACGAAAACTGGTAATGAGAGGTTTGTAAAAATTTAGGGGAAGCTAAAGAAGCCACAGGAGTAACAGAAACTCAGCTAACCCTGGAGAGGTATTAGTGAATCTTAAGAGCAAAAGTGTAAGACTTTGAGATAAAAGAATAAAATTAAAAAGTAAAATGATTAAGAAAGTAAAGCAGGCCAGACACTGGAGAGTTTTTAATACAACAGACTAAAAGAAGTAGGAGAGAGGAGAGAAAAAAAGGAAGATGGTAGCAGATGGGACAGAACTACCAATTCTGGTTAATTTATGATATCACAAAATTAGTAATCATCAAATACAGATTAAACAAATAAGTTTGGGCAAATAACTGTTAGCTAGCATTTCCTTTAATAGTGTTCTTTTCAGACCTTAATCACTAATGTGAGTTTACACATTCACGAATGTGAATTTGCACACAGAATTTACACTTACATGTAAAGCAATTAAGTAGATGAACCATTTTATGTGGTCTGTCTTTTCACACTTGTGTGACGATCTACTTATTTTTAAAGAAATAGTTCAAATTTTATGTTGTCAGAGATGCCTTCACGGATTTTTAGAATTATTTAACAGATTGTATCACTCTTGTTGTATGCTTTTGAGTCGGAACCGACCCATAGCTGACCAGCCTGCGGGTTTTCAAAGGTAGTTAATCGCACAAGAGAAGACTACCCATCCTTCTCCTGCGGAGTAGCTGGTGGCTTAAACCACTCCCTTCGGGAATGCAGAACAGCGTCTCACCCCTAGGCCACCAGAGCTCTTGAATACACTACAATTACTTCTCTGCTATGTATCTATCTCCCCTTAAAAAAGCTTGTTGAGGGAGAAGTTAAAATATTTCCAGCTTTTTCTTTCTAGGAACTAGAACATAATGAACATAAAATATTTTATGTATGAACTGTATAATTATTTAGTTCTCAAAGTTAACAGAAGTTTCACTCTCTGCAAAGAAGAGCCTGCTTAAGTGTAAATTTAACTAAAATCATACTGCTGTCAACTTGATTCCAACTCAAAATGATCTTCCAAGGAATTTCCAAGGCTGTGCAAAAGCCTCCCATGGAATGGCTGGTAGATTTGAACTCCTGACCTTCGGCTAGCAACACAGCAACAATGCTCCTTGCATTTAAATACACCATACTTTCAACGATTTAGAGACTATTCACCACAATGACGAAAAGCACAGCACTACAAGCACTTAAATCCCAACTCTGCCAATAACTAACTGTGGAAATGGACTAGCAGCTCAGCTAAGACACTCTATGACTCAGTTACTTAATTTATAAAATGGGACGATTAATAGCAAACAATCAAATCCTGTTATAAGACAATTCTTATGAAGGGCACAGTAAGTATCCAAAAAATCTCCACAACACAGCAGTGGGTTGAACTGTCTCCTAAAAAAAAATCCTGTCTATGATTTTGTGGAAACTACAGAATTCTTTTCCATGATCCTGATAAACCAACTACTTGTAGCTGTTGTCAGATGACTAGCAACCCTATGAACAAACCTAAATCTTGTCCTATCCTATGCCATCCTCATCTGACACACTTGAGCCCACTGGTGTCACTGTGTCAATTCATCTCATTGAGGGTCTTCCTCTCTCTCCCTGATCCCCTACCTTCCAAGTATGGCATCCCTTTCCAAGGAATAGCCTCTCCTAGCAACATATCTACAGTATAAGAGACAAAACTTCACCTCCCTTGCCTCCAAGTAGTATGCTGACAATACTCAAAGGTAAAACTCAATACATCCAAATCCCATCACAGCCCTAATTGGATTTTAGGAAAGTTCCCCTAGGGTGTGGCTTGTAGTGGAGATAAAAAAGCAGAGGAAAGTAAGATGGAGAGGGGGGCGCCTTAGTATCACCAAGAATTAGCCACCAGGAATGCAGTGTGTCTTTTTGGACCTGGGTCTCTACGTGACAAAGCTTGAGAAGGCTAGGGCACATGTAGATCTGCATAGAACACCAAGACTACATGCTTAAGGAAATAGGCACTTTCTTTCTTAATTGGCAGAAAGCCAGGGTTTTCCCCTGAATCTGGACTTCCAGCCTCTTTTTACACAGCTTTTAGCATCACAAGCACCCACAAGTTACCTGAGGCACAGCAAACTGACAGACAAGTGCTATACTAATTAGCCTCCACTGTGCTATCTGTTAAAGCTGCATCAGATTAACTAAAATACTGTACCTAGAAACATAGGGAAAATTTTGAGTTTGCATAGCAGTGAGTGCTCTAGTCAAAATACCAATCATGTCTCCATAGAGCCTTTCTTACTCTAGTTAGCAATCTGAAATCTGTATTAGAGAAAAGAGCCACTTACAGTTCCTGTACTATCATCAGCTCTTTCTCTAGGTTTCTGCTTTTGGGGAGAAAGAAGAGAGATCATTTCCTTTTTCATTTGCTGAAGAACCTTCTTAAGTTCAGCATTTTCCATTAGGATTTGTTTCTGACGATATTCATAATCATTCAAGAGAATTTTATACATTTCATCTTCATTCCTGAGAAAGAAACTGTAAGTATGAAAATGCAGTACAAAAAGAAACGTTTAATTAAATTTCAATGAAAATTCACGATACTCTACCTGGCTTCAGTTTTACCCGTTCTCCAGGAGCCTCTCTTTCCATCAGCTCTTCCCACGTAATTTAAAACATCCATAGCTACAAAAAAAAGTGTAATAGAATTTGGTGCTTTTAAAACCTTAACATACTTTCTAAACATTTACAATGTAAAGCAATGTGTTTATAGGTTAGAATGTGAGCGCACATAGCCCTGATTTCACCTTTTGAGATCTACCCCATGCAAGTACTGAGTTCTTGGAAAAAGACCCACTAAGCCTGTTTCTGCATGGATACAATAACATCTACCAAACATGTGTGAAGATTAAGGATGGAGTAAACATCAACCACTTAACACAGTATATAGCACACAGGTACTTTTTAAATGTTATGTCATTATGATTATCATTATTCATTTTACTACTATTGGGTTAAGTGTTACATACAACAGAACACTGTCCAACCCTTCGTCATCCTGACCATCTCCACTAGTCCTTTGCTGCAGACACTCTGTCATAACATCTCATTGATGGTCTTCCTGGATTCAGATGACCCTCTACTTTACTAACCATGATTCTCCAAGACTTGTCTGTTCTGATGACATGTTCAAAATACATAACACACACCATCTTTTTTGTCCAAAGAGCATTCTGCTTGTACTTCTTCCAATACAGATTTGTTTGTTCTTCTGGCAATGCATGATATATTAAATAATCTTTGGTAACACCACAATTCAAATACATTTATCCTTTATCTCTTTTTTCACTGTCCAGCCTTCACATGCATATGAGGTACTCAACATACCATAGTATAGGTCATGTGCACCTTAGTCCTCAAAGTGTTATCTTTGCTTTTTAACATTTTAAAGGGACCGTATGTGGCTAATTTGCCCTATGCTTATGTAATTTGATCCTTTGAATGCTTTATTTCCATGAGGATTGGTTGTCATTTCAAACTATGACTATGGGCTGGCTGCCTAAACTTCAAAGTTTTACCAGGATATCACCACTCATTTGTTTACATTATTACTTTTGTCTACTCTTTTTTTAAATACTTTTTTTACATTGTTCTGTATACAAAATCATATACATTGTGTTTTCTTCATATACACTGTGCATACATTCCTTCATTCACATTGTTTCATAAGATCATTCCTCTATGTTGCATTTTATAAAAACAATCACCATTTATCTATGCTCATTATCACCCCATCTTTCCAAGTCCCCACAGAATCTTTCCTAATTCCTTCACCACTTCCCTCTGCCTCCTAAACTCTACCACCCCAAACAAATGGTTTATTCCCAGTCAGTAAGTTTTCTTTTAACCCTATTGGAAAATGTTTTTGATGTACACAGGGACTTAATCTTCAGAAGGTCCATTCATGATGTTCTCCCTTCCTGGCTGTGCCAGAGGCTACAGCTTCTAAGTTTGGACCCACTTTGTCTCTTAAGTTTATCTTAGTCTACGCTTGAGCAAAAATGGCAGAGGGTAGACTGTAAGATGTACAAAGTTGAAATTATTTATGATTTGGGTCTTTAAAGTCTGCCAATCTTATTATCATTAACGGTGTAAGACCATTAACAGTCAATGTTACTACTGCTTCACATGGGGACGGAAGCAGCTGTCATTAAAAGGACACAGGTCAGAAGGAGTAGGATTTTAGTATTAATAAAATCATTACAAACTGTCACTTTCTGTCAAGCCTGGATCAGGAAATCGCAAGAACCTATAAAACAAGGGTTCCCAGAGTTAAATGTTAATAAATTACCCTAACAAGTTGTACTGCATTTTATACTTCCATAATTTTCCCTGCTCTTCAGTTTTAATCTTTATGCATTGTGAGCTAATAAACTTAATTTATTAGCTCATGTTGTATAAAGATCTCTAATTTCTATCCTAACTGCTTATTTGGTGGTCGTTTTTTTGCTAGTTTTTTATTTTTTTTTCATTGCACTTTCTATCATTTTTTAATCACCTTTGTACTCATCAAGGAATAATTCTCCATTCCTCCCTCTCCTCAGTCTATGAGAACCACTAATCTTTCTATTTCCACCATATACCACTAAACTGTTTCTATCTGCTTCTTTGAGTATTTACCTTTTCCAGATATATTAGCTCTATGTAGTGGTTTAGTCCATAGGGAGTTAGGTTACTAACCAAAAGGTCTCACCTCTTTAGCAATTCAAATTCACCAGCAGCTTAGATAGAAAGATGGGCATGGAAAGTAGTCAGCTATGAGTTGGTTCCACTGAACATCAATGAGGTGGGGTTATGTTGTCTTTTTAGTACAAAATCATAAAATATCTCGCCTTTTGTGCCTGGCTTGTTTTCACTCAGCAGAATATCCTCAAGATCCATCTGTGCTGTATAGCATATATAAAAACTGCATTTCTCTTACTGGCTGAATAACACTCCATTATCTTTGTTTATTCATTCATTTGTTGATGGACATCTGGGTCAACTCACTGCCATAAAGCTGAAACTGACTCATAGGTGACCCTCCAGTGGGTTTTCAGTGGCTGTAAGACACATGGGAGAACACTGCCGGTCTGACTCCTGCCTTATCTCCCAGGCTATCAGAGCTCCCTAGGGCATCTGAGTAGTTTCCGCCTGTGGTGTTAAGGGTTTATTGTTCAAATTGGCTTCCCTGGCCACTGACTGACTCTGCCAAGGGGATGGATAGGAAAATGCAAATAGGGAGCTAGCCTATCCACAAGGGGACTGCTTAGGTCACCAATCCACAAGGAGACTGGGAAGTCTTGCCATTAAATTGAGCAGATCCAGCAGCAAAAGTTGAGAACTTCACCACCAGGAAAGGAGCAAGAGAATGCAACAAAGTCCTGCAGGGTAAGAGATTCTTGCACCAGTGAGACCAGGGTCTATGGGAGAAGTGGCCATAGGAGCTGCAGCAGAGACCCAGAGATCTGGACATGACATGGAGAATGCTACCCATGAACTTTAACTAGGAGCCTTTATACTAGCCTAAAGGTGTGAGGCTCAAGGCTGAGCACTTGTGAGCTTATTTTGGAAGATGTCCTGATTTTATCTTGCTGCCAACCTCAAACATAGCCTATTGATTACCCTAATATGGATCTGTGTAGTCTGTGAGCTAGTGCATCAGCTTTTAGAGGCAGTAAGACTGGTGTTGGGACGAGTAGGAAGAGGTATACGAGCATGGAGAACAACATGTCTGACCTCGAGCATGGAGAACAACATGTCTGACCTCGCAGGAATTTGTTTTGGGTGTTGACACTGTTGATGGAAACAGCTCCCCTCTGTGAAGCTGGTAAAAGTCAGATACAGCTTTCCCCACACAGCCCTTGCTCTTTTTACACCACCTTTTGGCTACTGTGAATAAAACCGAAATGAACAAGATATTTAAGTAACTGTTCCAGTGACAGCCTTACATTAACTTAGATACAGACGTCTAGAACTGAAATTGTTGGGTTACACTAATGTTTAATATTTTGAAGAACCACCAAAACCTTTTTCAAAGGAGCTATATCATTTATTTCTTTTCAGTAATGAACGAATACTATAATTTCTTAATATCCTTTTCCATGATGATTTTCTACCAATAGGGATCTCTAGTGGCCTAGTATTAAGAACCTACACCATAATTCCAAAGGCCCTCAGTTCGAATCTACCAGCTGCTCTGTGGAAGGATGGGTCTCTCCTCCTATGCAATTAACTGCCTCTTAAAACCTGCTGGAGGGTCAGCTACGGGTCAGTTCAGATTCGATGGTACAAACCACTACCACTAACCTACACTGACCCTCCTCCACCTTTCAGTAGGCTCACATGTATTATTCCTAAGAATGGCACAGGATAGAACCACTTTCAGATCTGCTGTTTGGAGATTCACAGGTGACTTGAAAGCAAAACAAGCCATCTTAGTGGTTACAGTATCTCACTGTGGTTTTGATCTACATTTTGGTAGTAACTAATGGTGTTGAGCCTCTTCCCTTGTACTTACTGGTCATCTGTTTATCTCCTTTGCCTATTTTCAAAATTAAGTTATCCAGTTGTTTAAATTGCAAAACTTCTCTAAGTATCCTGAACACATAATTATCTTAGATACATAATTTCCAAATATCTCCTCCCATTCTCCAGGTTACCTTTTCATGTTCTTGATGTCTTTTACTATAAGAAAATTTAAATTTTTACAGATTCCAATGTATCTGTCCTTTCTTTAGTTGCTCATGTTTTTGATGCCATTTCTAAGAAATCTCCTATTGAATGGAAGGTTGTAAAAACCCACATTTTTCTTCTCAGAAAGATTTCTAGTGGCACAGCGGTTGAAGCAACCAAATGAGAGTCGAAAAAAAATCAGTCGTTCAAACTCGTCAGCTGCTCTAGGTGAGAAAGACAGGGCAGTCTGCTTCTATTAATGCTGAAAGTGTTGGAAGCCTTAAGGGACAGCTTCTGCTCTGTCTTATCTGGCAGGAATGAGTTGAAATTAGCTGGAGGTTTTCTTCGAAGAGTTTTATACATTGTTTGAGGTAGATACACACCTTCAGTCATTTATATGTCAAGATTCAGATATTCCAAAAGTAGTTTTTTAAAGAAACTATTTCTCAATTGAATGAATTTGACACCCTATTAAAAATCAATTCACTAAAGATATATGGATTTATTTCTGGACTCGCGATTCTATTCTATTGTTTTCCGGGGCTTTAAAAAAATTTTTGTTGGCTTTGTTGTTTTGGTGTTTTTTTTTAATTCCATTTTTTTTTTAAATTTATTTATATACTTATATTGTTGCTACTGTGAGCCATCAGGTCAGAACCAATCCACAGTTAACCCTCCAGTGGGTTTTCAGAGGCAGTTAACCACACAGGAGAAGACTCTCCATCCTTTTTCTACAGAGGTGCTGGTAGATTCAAACTGTGTGCCTTCAGGATTGCAGTGCAGCTTTTTAACAGTAGGCTACTAGAGTGTGGTTATGCAGACCTTTTTATTTACAGCTGTATTCTGTGCCTTGGTATTTTGTTAAGGTACAGATGTTGGTCTGTAATTTTCTTTTTTTGTAGTGCTTTTACCATGCTTTTATATAAAGTACTGCTGATCTCACAGAAGGTGTTAAGAAATGTTTCTTCTATTTCTTAGAAGAGTGTAGAGGACTGAATGTTTAAATGTTTGGCAGAATTCACCAATGAGTCATCAAGTCTTTCATTGTTGTATGTTGGGAGGTTGCACCTCCATTTTTCTATTGTTTAGCAATTTTTAAATATTCAAGTAACTGAAACATCTCTGCAATGCAGAATGACAGTAATATAGTCAGTAGTGTTCTCCCAGTGGCAATTTCAAAAGTCCTTTCATCAGCTGTTGTATTCAAGTCCAAATTATGTTTAGGAAAGATAGTTTAGGAATTATCACCATATGAAATAAGTTAGAGGAAAGCCTAGGATATACTTGAAGACAACACTTCAATAGTATTCTGTGTCTTCATTTCAAAAGTCATTCCTTAAACACTGTGTTTGTGGAGTTATATGTTTTAATCTTCCCTATTTCCTCGAAATGATACATACTTAGGTAAAATAGCTTCTTTTCCAAAGAATAGCCCAAAGGGAAAAGTACACCTTAGACAAAGACATCAACATAAGGATTTATGGTCTAGCTTTCCGAATTAGATGTTTCAATATTTATTCACAGCTAACTCAAAACTGACACCAATGAGATACCTCATTTCGTGAGATTAACTCTCTAAAATCACACTTCTTTTTATACTCAGAAGCTGAGCATGATTTTCCCTATTATCAGTTCTTTCCTACGGAGGATTAATGCCTTTACTGGCTTAAGTTTTTACTCTCTGGATTACTTTTACACTTACTATATTAAAAAAAGTATAGGATTTGAAGTTTAATCCTCTACAAGACTGATGAATCAAAGCAAAATTATATATTGCCTCAGTTTCCAGTATATTTGAATATACAACATCTGAAATTTGTATAAAGCATGAAAATGACACTCCATACATCGTTATGCTCAGTACCTTATAACACCATTAGCTTATTTACTGTCATATCCCAGACACCTGCTACTTACCTATTTTTTTATCTTTCTTGTTCATAACAAGTTGATGTAGACGTTCCTTTAGTTTATTATATTCACGTTCTTTTCTCTTCATGTCATGATTATACTGAGTAGCTCGACTTGCAATGATATTTTGTAATTTCTGTACCTGAAAAAGCATTTTCCATTAAATGGGTTCCTTTATGGTCAATGAACCCAGTTTACAAATCCAAAAGAAGAAAAATCTAAGGATACCCCAATTCCCAGGTTTAAAATTTCTAGGATTATTCTTCATTCTTTATGAGCACCTTATATGAGTATCTTTTGATAAAAACAAAACCTAACCACACTAAATGAGAAATTGTAATGTTTTATTTATGTCTGTAATTGACAGAGTAGATGCTCATTCTCTAAAATATCTCCTATTTACCTTTTATCCTCCACATAAGATTTGACAATTCAGAAGCCATTAACTCTTAAAGAAGTATCACAGCTTTGCCCAAAACAAGCAGAATTCATCAGATCATTATGAGTGGTATCCTTCCAATACTGACTTGCTTACAATACTTTACTGTTCATATTGTTGTTGTTGATTGTCATCAAGTCAAGCACGACTCATAGCGACTCTATAAAAAAAGACCTAATGCCTTCCATAACTATCGTTTTTCCAAGTTCACAGAGTTTCTAGAGGCAAGTTATTTAAGAAGTGGATGCCACTCCTGCTTTCAAACCCATCTTACAACTGGGAGCTCCACAAAACACTGTTCACATTGGGAAGCCATTCTGGTATTTGATACCCCAATGGCACAAGATTCAGCATCACAGCAAACCCAGGTTACTTCATACAGCACACTGACAAAGAGCGATGTGCAAAGTGGAAGAGAGTTCCTCCAGATATAACAGGACTAGTCTCATTTACTTAACTGCTGTCGAGTCGAATATGACTCAGATTAAGCTTTGCACAAAAGACCTGAACTCTGTTACATGAGAAGAGACTGTCAATTTTTCTCCTATGGAGCATGTTGTTGTTGTTGTTGTGTACCATAGGGTCGGAACTGACCCATAGCTGACCTTCCAGCGGGCTTTCAGAGGCAGTTAATATGGGAGGAGACTGCTCATCCTTCTCCCGCAGAGCAGCTGGTGGCCTCCAACAGCATGCCTTAGTGGACTCAAATCACATGCTGCACGGCTTTTGGGTTGGAAGCACAACTTCTCACCACTAAGCCACCAGAGCTCCCTTCTAATCTACAGAGATAGTCTTAAACTGTTAAAGATTAACAGACTAGGCAAAATCATTCCACTTGGAGTAAGGGATAGAGTCTGGGAAGTTCCCTGAAATCTCAGTTATATGTGACATAACACTACAGACAGAGACAGGTCTTAGTGCACCAAACTAATTTGATACTTCAGTTTAGTTTTAGAAAAGTGGCTCTCATATGCTTACCTCAGGTTTCAAAAAACTCACCTCATCCTTCTCATTTTTAAGTAGCTGATGCAAATTCCTGTTCTTGCATTGTAACTGCCTGTCTCTTTCCTGAAGTCCAATCATTTCTCTCCGGGAAGTTTCCAGCTGTTCCTAAAATATTCATATGCAATTGTGATTAAAAATTAATCCTTAAAAGAATGGTAAAAAGAAGTCACATCTCTTAGTTTTGTTATCTGAAAATGAAGCTTATTACAGTATTAGTTACAGTCAAGTAGATGCTGATTCATGACAACATCATTTGCTCAGAGTAAAACAGTTCCAAAAGGTTTTCAAGGCTACAACTTTTCAGAAGCAGATAGTCAAGTAGATAGCATAGGTGTGAACTAAACCTTTTGGTTAGTAGTCAAGCATTCAGCCATTAGCACTGTTCAGGGAATCCTAAGAATTTAGCTGCATACAAAATGTTTATTTAAAGCCATCAACATATGTGATTATATATACATATTATTTTTATCATAACCATATATATTATTATTGTTGTGTACCATCAAGTCAGGACACCAACTCATAGCTGAACTTTTCAGAGCAAGTTTTCAGAGGCAGTTAATTGTATGGGGGAAGGTTACCCATATTTCTCCCATAAAGCAGCTGAAACATCACCTCACACACTGGGTATTTTTTAAGAAGGGCCAGTCTTTGGAAAAAGAAATCATGCTGGGAAAGGTGGAGGTTCAGTCAGAGAGGAGGACTCTCAACAAGACGGACTGACACAGTGACTGTAACAAGTCTATCAGAGGTGACGAGGGGGGCACAGGATAGGGCAAGGTACAGACCCTATGCTCAGGGTCGCCATGAGTCTCGGCTGACTCATGGCACCTAACAACAACAGATGGTCAGTAAGAGAGCTGTAGTGCTTTAGTCTGTAGGGAGTTATGTTGCTAACCCAAAGGCAGTGTAGCACCCCTCTGCTGGTTCAAAACCATCACTGGGAGAAAGATAGGCAATCTCCTCTCACATGATTCACCACCTCCAAAAATCTGCAGGAGGGTCAGCTAGGATTCAATTCCAACTTGATGGCAATAAGTTGAGCTTGTCAATGGCTCTATTTCTTTCGTTCAGAGAAACAAATCTACTATCAGACTGCTATGATTCAATTTTGACTCGACAGCAATGAGCTGAGTTGGACAATGACTCTACTTCCTTTGTTCAGAGAAACAAATCTATTACATTTCTTTGGTCAGTCTCTTATGGAGCCCTAGGGGATGATGAAATCTTTCAGGAGGGTGAGGAGAAGAAATTGTTCAACAATGGAAAAAAACAATAAATATTAAAGTTATCTGGAATCATTTCATTACTGACCTCACAGTCCTTACAAAGATAACCTTGAGAATATTTTTCTTGGAATTAAATGATGCAACTTCTCACAATTAAGACTGGTTTAAGTGAAACATAATAAGCTATGGTGGTACACTGGTTACAGAAGTCAGTCGTTAACTGAAAGCTTGACAGTTTGAATCTAGAAGCTACTTCAGAAGGGAAAGAGGAGGCAGACAGCTTCCATAAAAATTTACAGCTTTGGAAACTCTATGGAAACATGTTTGGAAACATCTATACTTTGCCCTAGAAGGTTAGACCAACTTGATGGCAGTGTACTTGGGGAAGGAGAGGCACCAACTAAGAATGCACACGCTGGGTGTGAAAATCATTATTTTCTTTTCTTAAGACATATTTATTTCCTAATCTAACTTTCTACAGATTCAACAAGATACTAAGCAGTTCTTAATATCAAGGTCTTCAAAACAGCTATTAGGAAAGACTAAGTCTGATCTGTACAAATTCCTTTTAATTGTGTAATTTGCCAGTTGAAAATACTCAGAAATTTAAAAAGGAAACATCTCCCATTTATCCCTAAAATGTGCTAAGTCACTGAAAATTTACAGCTTCAAATTAAATAATGACATTCAAATGTAGGTGAATGGGCAATTTCTACCTTAAGCTTTGCATAGCAGCTCTGCAAATGGTCCATGTCACTTCCCAGTTTCAGATTCTGTGTTTCCACATTTTCCTGAGCTAGAAGGTTCTTCCGTTGTAGTACAAGTAGTTCATTCATACAATTTAAAACTGCAACTATATTTAATTCTCTCTTTGCCTCTTTACCTTTGGAGTCTTCATATAATGAAGGAAAACCGAAAGTAGTCAATTCCTGGTAGAAGAAATTGTTAGTTTTTAAAAGTTGGTTACTGAGTAAAAAAAGAGATCATACCAAGATGATTAAGGAAACAGTAAACTTCTCAAAGAGCAAAAACTTAAGAGACCTGGGCTAATCTTTTAGCCTCTGCTAGTCGCTGCCAAACTGACCATGATAGATCACAATGATACATCAATACAATGACAGCTGGGTTCTTGAAGGAGGAGGCCATAGGGTGGGAGAGGCCAAGTACCTCCAAACAAAAAGCTGCCTTTCTAACTGGCTGAGATGATCATGGTTCACACGAAAGACAAGACCCTGGTCAAAAATGGCAGTACAAGTAGTCCTCTTCATTAACTTCCTACTTATTTACTGTCAACTCCTACTTGCTCTTTAAAGGTGTATAAATTTATCCTCACTTTGAAATTATTGAATTAACAATTACTTGTAAGAAAATCTTCATCGTAATCAGCTTTATTAGCTCTATGTGCAGCTTCTAAATCGCAGAAAAGCCTGTGAACTTTTTCTTTTATGAAAATAAGGGTAGAAAAGAACCATATGCATCTGTTTAGATTTACTTACAATTCTTAAGGACCATCTTAGGAACAGACGTTGTTTGTGTGTAAGCTGGGACTGACTGTGCATTTGTATGACAACTGTTTGTTCACAATTATGATATATTCTATTACATAACATGCTTTATATGCTACTCTCTTACAAAAAATGTTACCTGATCAAGATATGCGATACTCTGCTCAATATTCTCTTCTGTGCAGAAGGCACTGATAAAACTGTGTATATTTTTTGATAAAGGTATTGAAGAACTTAGCACTTGATGTGAGTATAAACTTGATGGAGACATCTTTGTTTCTGAGGTATATTGAGAAATATTTTTGCTTTCTGGAAGAATAAAAGACATTTATGCACACAATTTATAAAAATGCATACAAAAAGCTAACACAACGAAAGACACTGAATTGCATACATATATGTATATACTGTTATAGGTATTCTTAAGTAGGGAAAAAGCTATTTTTATACAGTAAGTATATTTCTTTCACAAAAAATACAGCTATAAAGTGTTCTTAGTATGTTAATTTACAATATTTTGTATTCTTTCCAATAATACTTGAGTTTTATAATGACAAAAGCAACTAACTCATCTATGCTTGTTTAAAAATTTGAGATTACAGAAGTAAACTGCAGAAAATATTGATGTAGTCACTGAAAAGATTTCAAATAAATAAAAGTGAAATAGTTAAATATCTACTATCCCATTATTACCATAGACTGCTAAGAAAACAAACAGGTTCACCCTAGAGAAGGTTAAACCAGGCTGTTCCTTGGAGGCAAGGATTCTGAATCTCTGTCTGACATACTTTGGACATGCTGTAATGAGGGACCAGTCTCTTGGAGAGGGACAATATGCTTGGGAGGGTGTAGGGACAGCACAGGAGGGGAAGACCCTCTATGAGATGGACTGATTCAGTTGACTGTGGTAATTGGGGTGGGGGTGTCAGAAACAGTGCGATTGGCACAGGACAGAGCAGGGTTTAGGGCTGTTGTACACAGGGTCACTATGAGTCACAAGCGACTCAGCACACAACAACTATCCCATTAATTATGACACAATTCTTAGCTATTGCTGATAATTCTACTGAAGATACAAACTGTGAATTTTACAATGTTTTCCTCTCTAGTAACTTTTTAATATACAATTATCTTACAGTTTAATTAAAAATTCACCTCTTCTTTATTGCTTTACAAGTTTTTTTAGATTCAGTTACCTGAAGACAGATCTGGATCTGTAACAGTCATCCAATCTCCCATAGCAATTGCCAGAGCCAGGATACCTGAGGAACTAGTTCAGCAGGGAAGCATTTAGTATTGGCTGCTGTCACTCTTCTATGTAGCCATTTCCTGAAAAAGGCAAATTACAGGATGATAGTATCTAATATAATAAAAAATCTGAAATAAATACAGAGGCAAGGTGTGAGTTAGCTGTACATGTTTCAGAAAAGGGGAAAAATTAAATTGGTTTTAATTAGATATGAGAAATTTTAAATATTTATATACCTTTCCAGAGACACACAAGGGTTCAAGGCTTCCCAAGTTTTACCGTATACTGAGTAATAAATATTTCTACTGTATGTGTGTGTATAGATGGTAAGATAAAAGGTCTCATCATGGTTAAAAACATCCATGTTTGTTTGCAAAAGTATTCCTTCTAAATTATCATTCATAGCATAATTAGATGTAGAGAAATTGGATTACTCGTCATCTGGCAATATCTCTCAAGCCTTAAAGCGAAATTAATAAATTCCACTTCTAAACATTTTACCCTAGGCAAAATAATAAACATATTAATCTATTTCCTACAGTAACAAAAAAGTGGACATAACTCATAAATTTCATAGGAGCAGATGGTTAAAGGAATGATAAGATACATTTATACAACAAACACTGTGCAGCTTTTAAAACAACTGTGTAGAACCAAGTTGGTTAACAAGTATCTAAGAGGCCAGAGATATTGCTTACTATAGGGATGCAACCAATGTCACAAAAGATGCGTAAATTATTGAACAGAAAAAAGTCTGTAAACCTTCACCAAAGCTACAATTGAAGGAAAAAGAAAAAGACCAGACATAAATCAAAGCCTTGGACTATGTTAGAAAAACATACAAACTTTTTGGTCTGTCATTTGTACTTTTAGTATTTTATAGAAATAATGACAGAGAGAAATATTTCTTCAATTTAAGAAAATAATCCAAAGAAAGTTCTACATGGCAACTGGCAATTGGTTCAAGGTCAGGGATGGGGGGAGGGAGGAGTGAAGACTGTAGGCAAGCCCAGAACACATGCCAACACCAGAGACAGCTGCTTCTTCACTACCATTAATTGCAGCACACACACAAAGCAGGTGTGTATTACTAGACTTTTCAAAGAGATGCTAGAATTCTGGATCTTTATGTGAAGTCTCCCTATTGTTAAGAGGTAGACTATATCCCCAGACATTTTTGAACAGCATTAATCTCTGCAAGATACCCTGGGAGGGAAGAGTCACTGAGAGAGGAAGACTAGAGAACCTTTTAGAGTGCTAGAAATGTTGTTTATGGTGAGTCACCTATGTACAGTCATCAAGCTGTACACTTAAGATCTGTGCACCTGACTCTATGTAAATTTTGCCAGCAAAGACAATAAAAAATAAACAGTCTTTAAGCCAGATCTAGACAGTGGGTCAAGAGTTCACAATCCCTTTTATGGAATATTTTAAATTCTGGGTAAATATTCACAATAAAATACTAAAGTCAGATGACAATTTTCAGTTGTTCAATTTAACTGCAGATCAAAGGCTATCCAGTGGCACAGTCCAGAGGGTGTTCGTGCTGCTAACCAAAAGGCCACGTATCTCTAGTAGCCTGAAGGCCCCAGTGGATCCCTGTGACAAAGCTGGGCTCTTAAGACTTCCAGCCTCAGAAGCCCCAGAGGCACTGGAGTCAGAATCGATAGATGGCAGTGAGATTTGCTGGACTGTGTGCAATTCACAAGAAAGGCTTTTTTTTTTTTAAAATAATTCTTTATTTATTTTTTTAACAAAGGTTTTGGATTTCCATTCATTCATTGCCGTAATTTTCTCCCTTCCCACCCCTCCCCACCAGCTCGCTTCCCCCTCTGAAGAGAGAAAAGAAAAAAGAAAAAAAATTCCTTCATTAGAATACAATTCCCAGGTCCCTTCCCCCGACACCCCACCCCGAGTATACTTCTCTATGCAACCTTAATTCTGGATTCCTGTGCTAACCATGATACTCAATCATATATAACTTCTAATCTGTTCTTTCCCTCATCTGTTTCAATACAATATTGAAAGGCTTTTTTAGGCACAAGAAAGGTTCTGCTCTCAAAAAGTCACATTCTGGTGGAGTAGAAACAGATAATAAAGGAGCAAGCAATGAAATACGGTAAAACATTTTCAAAGTGATGAAAGCTATCAAGAAAATAAAGCAAGATACTAAGAGCTCTGGTAGCGTAACGGCAAGGAGTTACGTGCTGCCAATTCAAAGGCACGCAGCCTAAATCCACAAGCTCATCTTTGGGAGGGCAATCTCCTCCTGTATGATGGATTTGCTGACTCTAAACTGCTGGGAGATCAACTATGGGTCAGTTCCGACTTGATGGTATAAAACAACTAAGAGTACTGGAGTGAGAAGAAAGTACCTAGATTAGTCAGGGAGAGAGCCACTATAATGGCAACATCTGAGACCTGAAGGATAAGGTGTCAGACAGTCAGTCACAAGATGATCACAATAGCCCAGGCAGCTGGAACCAGACCAAAGACCTCAAGAAGGAAGTTCATCTAAGAACAGAAAATACAAAGACGGCAGTGTATTTGAAACACGAAGTGAGCAAGGACACAAGTTAGGAACTGAAGATTTTTTCCTAAATTACAATGAAAAGTTATGGAAAAATTTTAGGGACGAAAGTTGCCTGTTCTTCCTTCCACCTTAAAAAAGGTCATTCAGGCTACTCTGAACAGACTGTCCGGAGGCTATACTGGGGATGGCAAGAAATCAGGAAGATAAACAGTCCAGGTAAGAAAGTCACACATACATTCTGAAGGGAGAACACATGGCAGATGGACTGCAAAGGGGACAAAAGCAAGGTTAAGGCTGGTTTTTTTATTATATTAAACCATACAATATAAAATAATGCAGAAAACGTATTATACAATATAATGTTACACAAACACTTAACTATTTGTTGGACGTGACAGAACTCTATAATCTGTAACAAAACACAATCCTTCTTTTTTATTTTTTTTATTTTAATTAAGTTTGTTTATTTTTCATTTCAGTGAACATCTACAGAGCTTTTGGAATTCCATTCATTCATTGTTGCACCCTTCTACCAGCACAAAACCCTCCCCCCCTTTGCTCCTCTCCTTGAAAAG
>NW_006399977.1:1766994-1773815 GCF_000299155.1 Elephantulus edwardii
GAGAGGGTTAAACCAGGCTACTCCTTGGAGGCAAGGATTCTGGGGCTTTGTCTGACATACTTTGGACATGTTGTAAGGAGAGACAAGTCCTTGGAGAGGGACATTATACTTGGTAGGGTTGAGGGACAGCACAGGAGGGGAGGACCCTCTATGAGGTGGATTGATTCAGTGACTGGGGTAATCAGGATGGGTGTGTCAGAGGCAATGAGATTGGCACAGGATAGAGCAGGTTTTAGGGCTGTTGTACACAGAGTCGCTATGGGTCGCAAACGACTCGATGGCACATAACAACAACAATAAACCACAGGGGAGAAGACTGCCCATCTTTATCCCACGGAGCAGCTGGTGGATTCAGACCGCAGGCCTTCAGGCTGGCAGCATAGTTCTTTACCACTAGGCCACCAGAGCTCCCTAAGAAAACAGTTGGTTAAATATATATTTTAGCTCAAGTACAGCTTATGTTTCATTGGAGGCTGTGAATTATTTTTATGAAGGTGTTAAAATATGTTCATTTTAAACTTAAAAGAAAAAGGTAATAAGTAACCAAAGTCTAGTATCATTACAAGTTTATTTCAAATTGAAAGCATTAAAAGCCAAGGAAGGAAGGAATCCATCCCAAACTTGGTGCTGGAATATGGAATTACTACCACCTTACAGAATAATCAAATCATAAACCAGAATAGACTGGTCTCCTCAGGGTTATAAAACGTTAAGTCTTTAGAGGGGAAGATGCCTCATTGTTATCTTGGCAGAACAGCTGGTGGGTTAGAGCTGCTGGCCTTCTGGTTACCATCTAAATGCTAACTGCACTTTAGCTTTAACTACCGAACCACCAGGACTTCCTTAATCATGCCTTGTTGTTGTTGGGTGCCACTGAGTCAAATCTGATTCATAGCAACTCTGGGAACAAACGGGAACCTTTCTCCTATCCTATGCCATCCTCATCATCTCTGATGTACTTGAGCCACTGCTGCAGTCGTTTATCTAACCGTGTCATTGAGGGTCTTCCATTCTATCATCTACCCTCCACCTTTCCAAGCATGATGGCCCCTTCCAAGGAATAGCTTCGCACAGCAATATGAGGAAGGCTCAGGATAGGACAGGGTTTGGGTCAGTTGTTCAGAGTCACTATGAGTTGCACTCGACTTGACAGCACCTAAGAACAACAGTATATATTTGAATGATAGTGCCATTCACTGGACTTCCTTGTAAGCATTTGGATATAATCCTGTCACTCACACATTGTATTTCATGATAGATCTAGAAATTACTTTTCTAACTATAAAAGCAACCTCATTTTTCCTCACCTTTTCACCTCTGGAATAGAATATCATATGATTGTCTGATTCAAAACATTCCAAGACAGTCCATCTCATTTTGCCAATACCTAATATGTCATATTTATGCATTCTATTTATTTCTTAACAATGTTCCATTTTCCTACATTCATACTTCTCACATTCCACATTTGTATCTGCTTCCTCTTCCTGTTCCCACATTTGAGGGCTCAATCTCTGTTGCGATATCTATTAGTCTAGTCTAAGTGTGTTCTACTGTACGTAGGGCTTCCAAAGGCCTATTATTTCAAAAATGGATGGCCAATCCTTGTTTTTAATCTGTCATAACTTGAATCCTCAGCTTTAGAACTGTATCTGACTGACAACCATTTTACAGAAAGGAGCAGATGAAGGACATTTCCTGATAACAGAAGTAACGAATAGATTCATTTGACTGAGTGGATCACAACAAACTGTGGCTAACTCTCAGAAGAGTGGGAATCCCAGAGCAGTTGATTGTGCTTATACTCCTATACTTGAAGCAGGAGGCAGTCGTAAGAACAGAGCAAGTAAACACTGCATGGTTCAAAATCTTGAAGTGTTTGCTGCAGAAGGTCAAGGACTACAGGCCTTCAATACAGACTACATCTAAACATGAAGAAAACAAAAATTCTCATCACCAGGCCAACAGACAAATATCATACGTGATGGAAAAAGAACTGAAATTGTTAATGATTTAATCTTACTTAGGTCTACAATCAACATCCTTGGCACCAGCAGTCAGGAAATTAAAGGACTAGATGCATTGGGAAAATCTGCTCTCAGGGACCTCTCCAGAATGCTAAAGAGCAACAGCGTCAGTCTAAAGACTATAAAGTGTGCGTGAATCAAGTAACGGTCTTCTCAGTTGCTTGCTATGCATTTGAAAGGTGGACAATGACTAAGGAGGAGAGAAGAATCCATCCCTTCGAGTTGTGGTGCTAAAGAAGTGTACTGAGAACAAATAAGTCTATCCTGAACAAACTATAACCAGGGAGTGCTCCTTAGAAGGATGATGAAACTTCATCTCTCATACTTCGGGCATGTGGTCAGGATGGGCCAATCCTTGGACAAAGACATCATGCTTGGAAGGGTAGAAGGTCACTGCAAGAAAGAAGGACAACTGATGACATGGACTGACACAGTAACTGTGGCAACGAGGTCAAGTATGTTGGAGGAAATGGCGTGGTTGGTTCAGGATACAACAATTTTCAGAGCTGTTGATCATAGGGCCACTATGAGTCATGGTCAAGTCGAAGGCACAGAAACATCTTGACAGCATATTTCTCTAATGCAACATGTCTTTTGGTCTTTTGAATTCCTGACTTCAGCTGATAGAGGTGTTGAACGTGGGTCCAAGTAAAATGAAGCCTTTAACAACTTAAATCTTTACCATTATGTTGCTATTTGTTCACTGGTGAGGATTTGTGTTTTCTTGATGTTGAGATGTAATTCATATTATAGTCTTTGATGATCTGCAGTAAGTACACCAAGACATCTTTACTTATGCAAGCAAGTTTGTGTCATCTGCACAAGACAAGCTGGTGATGAGTTTTTTCCCAATCCTGATGCCACATTCTTCATATAGTCCAGCTCTGGAATGATTTACTCAGCATACAGACTGAACAAGCATGAGGAATGGATATAGTCCCGACACACACTTTTCCTGATTTTAAACTACGCAGTGTTCTCTTTTTCATTCTGACAACAGTTTCTTGTCCTACTATGGGCACCCTTAAGTGTCCTGAGATTCCCATTCTTCTCATCGTTAGCCATAATTTGTTATGCTCCACAATCAAATGCCTTCGCATAGTCAATGAAACACATAAACATCTCTTTCTGGAAGAGCCAAGATTCATCTGACATCTGCAATGGTATTTCTTGTGCTACAGCCTCTTTGGAATCCAGCTTGGCTTTCTGAGTTTCCTGTTATTGTACTGTTCCAGCCATTTTTAAATAAGCAAGATTTTATTTGCATGTGATATTAACAAACCTGCTGAATAACTTCCAGTCCTTTTTTTTTGTGAATGGAAACAAGTATCAATCTCTTCCAAACAGCTTGCCTAGGTACCTTTCATATTTATTGGTACAGACCAATTAGCATACCAAAGGTTGCACCAACTTCTTGAAACACCTCAAGGTGTATTACAAAGCAATTCCTGGGGACTTATTTCTTGCTAATGTCTTCAGTGCAGCTTGGAGTCTTCCTTCAGTGCTACTGTTTGTTGATCATATGCTGCTTTCTGAAATGGTTCAGTATCAATTCTTTTTAGTTCAGTGCTTGCGCAGTCCTTCCGTCTTTTTTTTTTTTTGCATTGGCAATATCTATTTTAATAATAAAATTTTTACTTTGTGATTTTTTTAAATTATTATTTTTATTCATTATTTTTTTGTGTACCATCAAATCGAATCCAACTAGTACAGGGGAGATTGCTCCTCCTTCTCTAGTAGAGCATCTGGTAGATTCAAACCACGTGCCTTTGGGATTGCAGCACAGCTTCTTGCCACTAAGCCACCAGAGCTCTCTGTTTTAACTGTGATTTTAACAAAAGTTTACAGAAAAGTTTGATTTTCATTCATTCATTGTTGAACATTTTCTTCCCTCCCCCACCCCAATGCACTTCTTTAAATATTCATTTACTATTGTACAATTTCTTCCCCTCCTCCCCCTCCCCTTACCCCAGTCCACTCTGCAATCCACTCTTATTCTGAACTGTTGTGATACATATAAAAACTAACCATATATATTTCTTTTAAACAGTTCTTTCCTTCATAAGTCCCAATATTGTGTTCATTATCTAACCATTCTTTTTCTATTCTCCTCTCAATCCATATCAGTTCTGCTTTATAACAGTGGTGTTATACAGTATTTATCCTTTTGTGACTGATATATTTCACTCAGCATAATGTCCCCCATGGTCACCAATGTTGCATTCATTTACAAGTTCATTGTTTTTCAGTGCTGAATAGAATTCCATTGTGTGAATATACCATAGTTTTTCTATTCATTCATTTGCTGATGGGCTCATGGGTTGCTTCCATCTCTCTGCTATTGTGAATAACAAACACATCAATAAACATGGGTGTGTAAACATCTGTTTGGATGGTGGTTCTGGCTTCTTTAGGGTATATTCCCAGTAGCAGAACTGCTGGGTCAAATGGTATTTCTAGTTCCAACTTTTTGAGAAGGCACCAAACTGCCTTCCTTAGTGGTTGCACCATTTTATACTCCTACCAACAATAAATATGGCTTCTAGTTTCTCCACAACCCCACCAGCATTTGTTGTTTACTGCTCTCCTGAAATTTGCTATTGTTACTGGGGTCATTCCATCTTTTGATGCTTCTGCATTATTCAAGATTTTGCCCATAGAATGATTAGTATTACAACTTGAGGTATAAATTTGTTCTTTAGCTCTTTCCATTTGAGAAATGCCAAGCATGTTCCTCCCTTTTGCTTTTCTAACTAAAACTCCTTGCATATTTCATGGAGCTTTTTTCCATCCAATAGAGTAGACCCTACTTTGAGAATGCAGCATTCTGAGTGTTATCCAATCCGAGGGGTTAATCTTCCGGCATTATATCCAACAATGTTTTTCCATTGTCCATAAAGTTTTGAAGGCCTGTTATGTCAGAAGTGGATGGTCAGTCTTGCTTCTTAGTTGGAAGCTGTGCTGAAACCTGTCCACAAAGGGTGACCTTGCTGCTACATTAAGTATCGGTGGCATAACTTACAGCATTACAGCACCATGCCAGCAACAACCACACAGTGTGGCCAACGGAGAGAGAAGTGGTGGATGTTTCATGATAGTGGAAACAAACAACCCATTCATCATTTTCTATTCTAGAATAAATATCATTAAAGGCCACAGAGACCTTTAGCAAAAAAACATTTTATTATTCAGATTTTTTTCCCTTTTTCTTCCTACTGTTCTCCAAAAAAAATTAGGAGTTCTCAGTACATATCAATTATACTTAAGCTTTAAGTAAATCAATCTTTAAAATGGCCCTGAATTATTCCTGCTTCCTGGTATAAAATAAAACAGCAGAGGTAAGAATTCACTTCCAAAACTGGATTGTGAAATGGCTATAGCTTCTAAACTAAAGCTTCTATCTTGGGAGCCGTCATCACTCATTTGCTCACAGATGTCTTTTGTTCTAGAGAAGCAATGTTACATGTTGTGAATAATTCTATGAGAGGCCGACATGGCAAAGAACTGGCTGAAAAAAGTCAGTGAAGACTTGACCCTTGGTCTTTCTCTTCTTCTGACCATCTCCATTTCCCATTATGATGTCTTTTTTCAAAGTTTGGCTCCTCCTAAGAACACATCCTAAGTATGAGATGAAGTTTCACCATTCTTCCCTCTAAGAACTCTGGTTATACTTCTTTCAAGACAGATTTTCTTGCAGTCCATGGTATACTTAATACTCTTCACCAATGTCACAATTCAAAGACACTGATTCTTCTTCATTCTTTCTTACTCACTGTCTAATTTTCAAATGCCTATGAAGCAACTGAAAATATTATGATGAGATCAGGTGCACCTTAGGCTTTAAACTGACATCCTTCCTCTTCAGAACTTTGGAGAACTTTGGTCCCTAACAACAGATTTCCCCAATGCAACATGTTAAATCAGTGAGCTTTAATGCTGATAATACCCCAGTGAAGATTTGATACGAGTGCAGTCATGAGAGCTACAGATAACCAGATTCTGGACTAAAAGCATTTGTGAACTATTAAATAATTGTTGTTTTAATCAATTTGTTACTCATCTATAACTAATACAAGTGTTAACAGAAATAGGTATAAGCCATTAGCTGCTGTTGGTGAATCCCATCTGACTCCACCCGGTTCCCAAAGTGGTAATATCTCTTTACAGGAGAAGACTGTTCATCCTTTTTCTCTGAAGGTAGATTCAAACTGTCACATTTTCAGTTTTAAGTCTGACACATTAAGTACTACATCATCAGGACTCCTATATGTGTGTACTGGGGAGCTCTGGGGGCCTAAGAGTAAGGAACTGTGCTGTCAACCCAAAGGCATGTGGTTTGAATCTGCTAGCTGCTCCATGGAACAAACATGGGCAATCAATACATGTAATGTAATGCCTCTAAAAACCCACTGGAGGGTCAGCTGTGATTCAGTGCCAATTCAAGGGTACACAACAAACAACACATATGTGTATACATAAAATATAGAAAACTTTCCAAGTCCTTTCTAAATGTACTGATTCTGTATTTTACAGGACTGCAGCCTTCAGTATGGATTCACTGTCAAGAAGAAAAAGATTCTCACCACTGGACCAATTGGTGGCATCAGGATGGATGGTGAAGAGATTGAGATTGTTAACAACTTTAGTCGCTTGGCTCTATGGTCAACACTCTTGGCACCAGTAGCCAGGAAATCAAAAAACGTATTGTGATGGGAAAGTCTGCTGTTAGGGACCTCTCCAGGGTACTGAAGAGCAATGGTGTCACTCTGGAGACTAAGGTGTGTCTGATACAGG
>NW_006399977.1:1773915-1774709 GCF_000299155.1 Elephantulus edwardii
CGATAAACATGGGTATACATATATCTACTTGGATGTCATTTATGGTCTCTTTAGTGTATATTCCCAGTAGTGGAATAGAGTTGGACAAGGAACTTTAGAGAAAAAACATAACGGGTAGTAGGCCAAACCTTTTTGATCATTATATTTGAGGAGATACAAGGTCAGAAGAAGCAGGCACTTTCTGAGGCCTCTTTTGATACTTGTAAATAAAAAAATTATGCCTCAAATGACTTTTCTCTTCATTCAAAAAGATCACCAGACACAAAGCTATGTCTACCAAATACTGTAATTGTAAAATTATAAATTAAGGCAGTTTTCTTTCTCTGTGAGGGTCCTCCAGAGTCTACATGACAGGGAACTGTTCTCTGTAGGCCTCTTTAAAAAGTCTGTTCACAGAAATAAAAACTCTGTTTTGAAGTCTTATGAAACAAAGCATTTACTGATAGTATGTAATTCCACATGAGCTGAAAGTTTCCACAAGCTCTCTTTTATTCAAGTTAATTACAGACCATGAGATTCATGAGAAAGGAAAAGCTGCCCAGTTTTCCAAAGACTTATTATCAATATGCATTGTCAAACAAAGAAAACAATTTGTTGTCACTGTGTGTACTGTGGAGTTGGAATCAACCCATAGCCAACTCCCTAGTGGGTTTTCAGAGGCGTAACGACTGGAACAGCACATCAGCAGAGAACTGCCATAAGTACAGGCTAGGTTTAGAAGGGGTCAATGGGACTAGGGATATTATAGCTGATGTTAGATGGATCTTAGCTGAAAGCAGGGAGTATCAGAAGAA
>NW_006399977.1:1780459-1795780 GCF_000299155.1 Elephantulus edwardii
TGATACCTTTGAGCTGTGGTGCTGGAGAAGAGTATTGAATGTACCATGGACTGCCAAGAAACAAACAGATTCATCCTGGAGAGGGTTAAACCAGGGTGCTCCTTGGAGGCAAGGATTCTGGGGCTTCATCTGACATACTTTGGACATTTTGTAAAGAGGGAGAGGTCCTTGGAGAGGGACATCATGCTTGGGAGGGTGGAGGGACAGTGCAAGAGGGAAGACTCTCCATGAGGTGGATTGAGTCAGTGATTGGGGTAATCAGGATGGGTGTGTCAGGGGCAGTGCGATGGCACAGGATAGAGCAGGGTTTAGGGCTGCTGTACATAGGGTCGCTATGAGTCGCAAGTGACTCGGTGTCACATAACAACAACAACTGCTGAAACATACTGACAACATACACTACAAATATAACTAATTAGATTGGAACTATAGTATCCAGTACTGCTATTTAATCACTCATGTTTTTATAGCTAGGCCTATGAACTCTCAGAAGATAAGGTGTCATTTCATCTGTGTAAGCCAACTGTTCCTGAAGCCTCGCACATGCTCAATTAATGTTTAAAACATGAACTGAGTCCCACATATGGCACCTTCACTTCAGCCTCTGTGTTGTCTTCTTTCACCTACCTCAAAACAAGGCTGTGAACCAGTTCACTGTGGTTCAATCCTAAAAAAACCACCTCCTGCCATAAAGTAGCCAGTCAATTCTGACTCGATGAGATTCTCAATTGAGTCTCCAAAGCAGCAAATATTTAGGGGAGAAAAATGCTCCCCATTCTCCCACAAAGCAGCTGGTGGATTCGAACCTTTGACCTTCCAGTTTGCAATGCAACACATAATGCACTAGGCCACCTCCAGGGGATACAGAATCTGCAGTTTAACAAGATCCCCAAGTAATTCTTATAGATCCCCAGATGAGTCTTATGTTCCTTGCTAAACTGTACGTTTTTATTTAGAATATTTGGGAGGGAAATATA
The DNA here is from genome assembly GCF_000299155.1 of Elephantulus edwardii. NCBI lineage: Eukaryota > Metazoa > Chordata > Mammalia > Macroscelidea > Macroscelididae > Elephantulus > Elephantulus edwardii. The sequence continues at coordinate 1,781,437 of NW_006399977.1, forward strand.
AATCATCAGTAGTAGACCAAATTGGAATGAACTGGTTCAAAGCAGGAGCCAAAAAGGATTGCTAAATAGCTCAAGCACCAACATCTCCTCCATGAAGTTCTCTAACTACCCCACACCAGGTCCTCTGTCTCTAAGCTCTCCATAAACCTCACAGTTTGTTTTCCTTTTCCCAGACAGACTCTGTGTACCTCATGCCTTGTTATGTGCCGTCAAGTTGCCCATGACTCACAGTGACCTTATGAACAATAGCTCTGAACCCAGCCTTATCTTGAGCCAATCTCAGTGACTCTGACATGCCTGGCCCCACTGCCACAGTGACTGTGGCAACGCATCTAACCAGAGTCTTCTTATCCTGAGCTGGCTCTCCATCTTTCCGAGAATGATGTCCTTCTTCAAGGACTGGTCCCTCCTGACAACATGCCCAGAGTATGTCAGCCGGAGCTTCAAAATCCTTGTCTCCAAGGAGCAAAGGTATCACACCATCACACTCTCCACAATAGATTTGTTTGTTCTCTTGTTTAATCCATGTGTACAATACTCTTCTCAAGAGCCACAACTCAAAGGTTATCGAGTCTTCTGTCATCTTTATTCACTGTTCAACTCTCTGATGCACAGCAAGTAATTGCAAAGACCATGGCTTGGATCAGGTGTACCTTAGTCTCTAGACTGACATCATTTCTCTTCAGCACTATAGAGAGATCCCTGATAGCAGACTTTTCCAAAACAATGCATCTTTTGATTCCCTGACTACTGGTGCCAAGAGTGCTGATTGTGGACCCAAGCAAGATTGCATTTCTGTATTTCTCTCCACTAAACCTAGTAGAATATCAATGAGTACTTGAAACATTGATGATGTATATACTCATTCCAGCAGCAATGGAAAAACAGCAAAAGTTGTCACTTATCCTTGAGAGAAATGCTATTACTAGATTCTTAATCCTTTTATCCATTTCTCCTGCCAGAGCTCAGCACAAATTCAAGATCTTAATTACAAGATCTGTCTCACACAGTACAGGGAGTCCCTTACTTGTCTTACAGTTTATATTTTTGCCCCACAAATAACATATGATGTCGAAGTTTGTTTCCAGCTGCTTCCCACCTCTGTCAGAAAGGTATTTTTATAAATACCATTATTATTTTTTTTTGGCATGTTGTTACAAGCAAGCAATTGAACAAAAATCACAGTGCTTTTTAAGAAAACACAAAACACCAGCCTCAAAAATCTTCCAGGAAAGAGAGTTACTGTAAAACAAACGAAGCTTATGCATTAAAAAACAAGGAACTCATGCAGTATTATTCAAAATGGGTGACCCTGGAGGACATTATGCTGAGTGAAATATCTCAGTCACAAAAGGACAAATACTGCACGGTGCCACTACTATAAAACAGGACTGACATTGGAATTGGGGTGAGACTGAGAAAGATGGGATAAATAATGTATGTTGTTGTTGTTGTTGTTATGTGCCACTGAGTTGCTTGCGACTCATAGCGACCCTATGTACAAGAGCTCTAAATGCTGTTCTATCCTGTGCCAACCTAGCCATCTCAAACGCACTTATTCCCACTGCTCCAGTCACAGAATCGATCCATCTCACCAAAGGTCTTCCTCTCCTTCGCCACCCCTCCACTCTGCCAAACATGATGTCCCTCTCCAAGGCTGCAAAGGCCAGCGCACACCCCGAAGCATTGCCAGAAAAGATTTTGGCTTCAAATGGAAGACAAGCGGTATTAACCCATAAGAAGGCAATCCTGGAGTGGAAGTTGTACATTACAGTTGTACTTAACAACTTTAAATTGAAGTCATATTGTCAGCATCATAAGAGACTCATAGCAGCACAGTAAGTTCAGAATCACAGAAATCCTGACAGCTTGAGACTTAGACCATCACATCAGGGGCTGGTCAGTGGGAGACGGGTATTAAATGGTGTAGGAAAAAGGAGGAAGGGACAGTGGTGGAGTAAGGAAGCGTGGGTGGGCAGCAACACTGAATCTATTGGTCATTGTTATAACTGGGCAATTGTCTTTCATCTGCTCTTTTCTGTGGAATGCTTGTCTGTCAGATAATATTATATATATTTAAAGATTGAGACAGACTAGGAAGAAGGATTGGCCCTCCACTTCCGAAAAGACAGGCCTTCGAAAACCCTATGTACAGTAGAGCACGCTTAAACTTTTGCTTGGACTAGCAGACATGGCAATTGAGACTGAGATATTAGAAACGGAAATAAAGAGAAGCAGGAACAGCTGTAAGCAGACACTAGTGACTGGAACATGGAACGTGAGAAGCATGAATGTAGGAAAATTGGACATTGTTAAGAAAGAAATGGAATGCATAAATATTGTTAAAAGAGAAATAATGCATACTGCATTGAAATAGATGAGGGAGAAAACTGTTTAAAAGGGCTATGTGATTAGGTATTTTTGTCATGACAGGAGTCCAGAGCAAAGGCGGCATAGTGGAGTAGACCTGGGGGAGGGACTATAAAACAAAGAAGAATTTTTCTTTTACTTTTCAAAGAGAAGAGTGTACTGGTGGGCGAGGGGTGAGTAGGGAGAAAAGTGCAACAACGAATGAATGGAAATCCAAAGTCTCTGTAAATTTTCACTGACATTAATTTAAAAAAACCACCAAAAACCAAATGAAGCTTAGAGCTGTCCATTTCTGTCTTTAATTTTTGTAATACATCCTACATACAATGCTACAATACATAATTTGCTAAAATTTTTCTCATGCAAAACCCCAAAGACCAATAAAGATTAGATTTAAAAAGATACTGTTAATAAAAGGCAATAATGACATGCATCCTATCTCCATACTTTTTCAGTCTATACCTGGAACAGATCATCCGGGAAGCTAGGTTCTATAAGGAGGAATGTGGCATCAGGACTGGAGGAAGATGACACAACCTTGTTTTTGAAACTCAAAGGACCTGAGGCATTTGCTGCAGGTCAATGACTGTAGTCTTCAATATTGATTGAATCTCAATATCAAGAAAACAAAGATTCTCACCACTTGGACAACTGGCAATATCATGACATGGATAAGAGATTCAGATTGTTAACAATTCAGCTGGCTCAGTTCCATGATCAACAATCTTGGCACTTGTATACCACAGAGTCAGAAATTACCCATTACTGACCCTCTGGGTCAGGTATGGAGGTGACTGTCCATCTTTCCCTTACAGAGCAGCTGGTGGTTTCGAACTGGATGCCTTTGCGGTTGCAGTGCAACTTTGTACCACTAGGCCACGAGAGCTCCCTTGTTGTTGTTATGTGCCACAGAGTCACTGGCTCAGAACAGTGTACGGTTCAGAGCTGCTGCACAGAGAGGGTCGCTATAGGTCACAGGAAACTCAACAGCATAAAACAACAACAAACTACATTGAGGAGGGCCTTTGTATTTAAAAGTCAGTTGTTACTATATTTTAGAGGAACATTTATCTAAGTTGGTACAGCACTATTCTGTCAATCTGCTGTACTGAGGTAGACTGTGTTTGCTGTGACGCTGAACCTTGTCACTGGTGTTGTCAAATGCCAAAACGGTTACCCATGATGGACACTGTTTGCTGGAACTCCCAGTTTATGGCATCCCAGTGGATGGCATCCACTTCCTAAACAACATGCCTCTGGAAACTCTATGAACTTTGAGAAACCATGAAAAGGCTTTAGGTACTTTGTTCAAAGGGTTACTATGAGTCGTGCTCGACTTGACAGCAATCAACAACAAATGAATTTTTCATCATAAATTATATTTTTTTATACCAGAATGTCTGAAACTAAAAATTGGGTATTGCTCTACGTTTCTGCCTTGTTACGGGAATTTATAAGTGGGGATTATGGTAAGTTAGGCATGCATTAGAGGCAGTGGTCAGACAGATGACCTCCACTGTCACAAAGTCATCTTTTCAAGCTGATTTCCTCATCTGTAAAATGTGGATGATGATAATAACCACCTCTTAGGTTTGTCATTTTTAAAGCGATAACAGGTAAAAAACTAAGCAGTCAACTCAGGACGTAAGAGATTAATACACACATAAATCAGGTGCTCTTCTAAATGTTCTACATACGTCATTAAATGAATCAAGACAGCCCTACGCAGCACACTGTGCCCCTGTCTATGTTACATGCCCTCAAGTTGTCCTATGAACAACAGACCTGAGCACTGTCATATGCTGTGCCATCCTCACCACCTCTGACACAGTCAACCCCATACAGTCACTGGATCAGTCCATCTTGTTGATGTCTTCCTCTCCTTAGACTAACCCACCACTTTTACAAGCATGATGTCCTTCTCCAAAGACTGGCCCCTCTTAACAACATACCCAAAGCACGTGGGATTTCACTATCCTTGCTTCCAAGGAGCATTCTGGAAATGTTTCACTTTCTCAAGAACAGATTTTTTTCTCTCTAGCTGTCCATGGGATAGTCAAGCACTCTTCTCCAACACCACAATTCAAAGGCATCAAAATTTTTCTGTCATCCTCAGTCATGGGCCAACTTCCAGATGTATATAGCAAGCAACTGAGAAGTCTTTAAACTTTACTCTTTAGTATGCTAACGGTCCCTGGTAGCAAATTTTCCCAGTGCCACTCTTCTTGTTTGCTGGTACCAAGGGTCTTGCTTGTGGATCCAAATAAGATGAAATTGTTGATAACCTCAATCTTTTCTACATCCATCATGATGTTGCTGATTAGCCTACTGGTGAAAATTTTGGTTTACTTGATGTTGAAATGTAATCTATATAAGGCTGTAGTCTTTCACCTTCTGCAGCAAACACCTGAGTCTTCACTTTCAGCAAGCAAACTTGTGTCATCTCTTTAACACAAGTTGTTGATTGATGAGTCTTCCTCCAATCTTGATAATACATTCTTCTTCATAAAGTCCAGCTTCTCAAATGATTCATTTACACACAGACTGAATTAGTAAGGAAAAAGGATACAGCCCTGGCGTACACCTTTCTTGATTTTAATGATCCAGTGTTCCCTTGCTCTGTTCTGACAACTAGCCTCCTGGCTAGGTTTAGGTTTTGCATGAGCACAACTAAGTGTTCTGGGATTCCCATTCTTCTCAATGTTAGCTATCATCTGCTGTGAACCACACAGTCAAATACCTTTACATTTGTCAGTAAAACACAGACACACATCTTTCTGGTGTTCTCTGTTTTCAGCCAAGCTCTATGTTACATCAACAACGATATCTATAATGTGAAGACTCTTCTAAATTCAGCCTGAATTTCTGGCAGTTTTCTGTCAATGTACTGTTCTAGCCACTTTTTTAAGATCTTCAGCAATATTCTCCTTGCATATAATATTAATAGCATTATTCAATAATTTCCACCATCTGTTGTGTTAGGCGCTACTGAGTAAGACTCTGAATCCCATCTTATCCTGTGCCATCCTCATACTTCCTGACAGAACAGAGCTCACTATGGATTCCAACCACCCCTTATCTCCAAATCCTGGTCTCTAGAGCCTTTTTTCTTATTATTCACATACCGTTGCTTCAGTGGATAGAAAACAAACATTATCTCCTCCATAACCCCTTTAAAGACAGAATTTTAACTGGAAGAAGTACAACCAGGATGCTCCTTAAAGGAGAACAAAGTGTAACTCTGTCTCACATACTTTAGGCATGTTGTCAGAAAACGACATCAGGCTGAGAAAGGCAGGGGGGCAGTAAAGGAGAGACCCTCAACAAGGCAGACTGACACATTAACAATGGGCTCAGGTATATCAGAATGAGGATGAGCACCATCCTCATGAGGGGGCAAAGCTCACCTCTGTTGTTCACTTGTCCACTATTAGTCAACTTGATGGTACCTAACATCATCATCTTCCAAGCAGAAAAATACTGCATAAAAGAGTGTGAAGACACAAGGAACACTGTAAAGCTTCTAGCCCAAATCTGCCATTAGTTAAGTACTTTTTCAGTAGGCAGGGAGCTGCACGCACAGTGTGCTCTCAAGTTCTCCAGTTCTTATTCTACACAGAACTTTGAATCAATTGTTGCTGCAAAGAGAAATAATAGAGTCTAAAACAAAGACTCTGAAGTCTACTATCTACAAACTAGGAGAGCTTGAATATAAACGCGGGATTTTTAAAGTTTATGCAGATACACAGCTTAAGACATTCACACTGGTTCAGTAATGGCTGATGAAGCTAAAAAGTAGGATAGACAGGAATATGCCAAATAGAAAGCCTGGAATGACCACTGGAATAGGAAATGTTATAGGTCAGAGCCCCGGAATGGGAGACTCCAAATCAGAGCAGTGAGCCCTTTCAAAAGCCTAAATGATACAGGAGAATGGATTCCTGCCAGGACTGTGGACATCTGAAGTGCCACTGCCATCTTTGAGAAGGGCACTTTCTTCCTAGTGTCCCTATAACACCGGATATAGTACTGCAAATTTATCATAACAATGTCTAGCGGAGATCTGGTGGTAAGAAGCTGTGTGCAACCCCAAAGGCATGTGGTGTGAATCCACCAGCAATCTCCTCCCAGGGGATGTCCTGCCTCTGAAAACTCAGAGGGTCAGCTATGAGTTGGTTCTGTCTTGGCACATAGCACACACACAGAGAAATGTCCAACTGTAATGAAATTTCTCTTCCACCAACTACTGGGTCCCTAGTCAAGAGATCTGTCATATTATTTTGTATACTCCACTTAAGAATGAGGCAATATAATTAACCCATGGAAGGAACCCACTAAAATGTGCTAAATGATTATCTAGAAGTTGAATGACATATTTTACTTGCATGGGGTATGCTACTGTCATATTATGATAGACAAGTCAATACTTTAGCCCTTCCACAACTCAGAAGGGCTTTCAATTTAAATCTTGATTGATGTCAGCTCGGAGAAGCAGCAAAGGAGTTTAGTGCATAAGGCAAGAGCAATGACAATTGAGACAGCAAATATTTTAAAGGAAAAGGGCAAGCATGTCCTTTTTATACTATTAAATACAAAACTCTTTTAAAAGTCAAAAGTAGTTAAGAAGTCCAAATCAAAACATAACTGTAGTTGTTGATAGGTGCCATCAAGTCAGCTATGACTCAGTCACCCTATGAACAGCGTATCTGCAACCTTTCCTGTCTTGTGATAACCTGACAATCTCTGACACACTTGAGCCCATTGAAGCAGTCACTGCATCAAGTCACACCCTCAAAGAGGCCTTAGCCTCTGCTCCTAGTGAGAACAGTAACACACAACAAATGGATCCCAGAAACTGATTAAAACAAGCTTGGAAGCAGGAGTAGCATCCACTTCCGAAATAGTTTGCCTCTAGAAACTCTATGAACCTAGAGAAAGGATGAAAGTTATACAACTGTCCGAGTCTTTCATTCACAGGGTCACTATGAGTCGCCTATGACTCAACTAACAACAGCATAGAGAGATCAGTTGGCCTAGGGGACAGAAAGTGATGTTACCAAGCCAAAGATGGGTGACTTTAATCCACAGCCCTCAGGCCTGTTTTTAATTGTTTTTGGTCAAACATTCTTCTAGGTTGTATGGCTCCGGTCTGTCCACATGCTATACAGAGGTAGCTCGTGGTGGCTATGAAGCTGAACACTGTGACACTGAAGTGCCAAATGCGAGAATGGTTACCCATGGTGGACAGTGTTCGGTGGAGCTCCCCAATTAAAACAAGCTTGGAAGCAGGAGTAGCATCAACTTCTGAAAAAGCTTGCCTTCATAAACCCTATGAACCTGGACAGAGGATGAAAGTTACACAAGTGTCCAGGTCTTTCGTTCATAGGGTTGCTGTGAGTTGCCTACTATTTGACGGCACTTAACAATAATAATTATGTTGGCCTAAGGGCCCAGTCAATGGTCATAATTTTTGTTTTCTTGATGTTAAGAGGCAATTCCTTTTGAAGGCTGCAGTCTGTGATCTTCTGCAGCAAGTGTTTTCAAGTTCTCACTTTCAACAAACAAGGTTGTGTCATCTGCATAATGAAGGTTATTGGTTAGTATTCCTTGAATTCTGATGCCACATTCCTCTTCACAGAGTCCAGATTCTCGAAAATTTGCTCAGCATAAAGATTAAGTAAGTATGGATAAAGGATACAACCCAAGCCTTTCTTACTTAATTTTAAACCATGTGGTGTTGCTCCCTTGCTCTGTCTGTACAACAGGTTCTTTGTCTAGGTATGGCTTTCTAACCAAGTGTTTTGGGATTCTTATTCTTCTCAATGTTAGCCATAATTTGTTATGATTCACACAATCAAATGCCTTTGCATGATCAATAAAGCGCAAATACACTCTTGAATTTCCTGCTCTCAGCCAGGATCCATCTGACATCAGCAATGATATCCCTAGTGGCACAACATTCCTAAATAATTAAGTATAACAAGACTTACTAAAACAGTCATCTGGCAGAAATATTTAATTACCATACAAACAGCAAAGAAACCAATCTGTTAATATCTGCTAATAGTGTTTTCCATGAATTAATCCAAATTAAATCACCGATTATGATTCTTGAGATGCAGTCTTGGAATCAATGTATCAACACTTTCTGGGAACACTAAAAAATGCAAATTCTGAAGGCCCACGCCAGATACATGGAAATCAGAAATGGTGGCAGTGGGGCCTAAAAATACATGTATTAATAGTGTTTGCACTGTTAATCAAAAGATCAGAAGTCTGAATCCACCAATGGCTCCATGGGAGAAGCCTCAAAAGTCTGATGAATTGCAATTTACTCAACAGCCGGTTTGGTTCTTGACTCGTCTGTTTCTGATGCATAAAGTTTAAGGATCACTTGAATTTGCTAAAAAGTGGTTCATTATAATAGTATTTTGTTTACATAATTTGTTTTTGTTAAATAGCATTAAGTTGACTACAACTCATAGTGACCCTACGAACAATATTATCTGAACCTTGTTCTATCATATATTATCCTCATGATCTGCTATGAAGAACCCCCTTGTGGTAGTTACTATGTCAACCCATTTTGTTGAGGCTTTTCCTCTCTTTTGCTGACACTCTACCTTTTCCAGCATGTTCTCTCTCAAAAGGATCTCTCTTGAAAATATGCCCAAAGTAACTGAGTACAAATTTCTCTATTCTTGCCTCACAAAAGCACTGTGGTTGTACTTCCTTCAAGACGGATTTGTTTGTTCTTTTGGCAGCACATGCTATACTCAATAGTCTTCACCAACAACACAATTTAAAAGCATCAATTCCTTCTGTCATCCTTACTACTCAACTTTCATATATAAAGGAAGCAACTGAAAATACCTTTACTTGGATCAGGCAACCTTAGTTTCTACACTGACATCCTTGCTTTTTAGAACTTCTGAAAGGTCTTTGACAACAGATCTCCCCAATGCCTGCTGCTACCATGGGTGTTGATTGTGCATCAAGGAAAATGAAATCATTAACAAATTCAATCTTTTCTCCCTCTATCATGATGCTGCCTACTGGTCAAGTGGTGAGAATTTTTGTTTTCTTCATGTTGAGATGTTAACCCATATTGAGAGCTGTAGTATTTCATCTTCTGCAGCAACTGCTTCAAGTCTCCTTCACTTTCTGCAAGCAAGGTAGCTTGCCAGATAGACTTTCAAAGGAATTCTTATCCAATGGTCTAAAAAAACACTTTCAAGATAAGGTTAGTGTTACAAAGTAGTAAAAGAGAGTTGGAAAGTGTATTTCAAAATATGCCATCCTTAGAACATCTGGATACACAATTTTATTCTATCTTGGAAGTACGGGAACCTGATGATAAAATAAGCAGTATAGCAGATGAACATTTATAATTATATCCTACTTATACTAGCTGGAGCAGAGTACTGAGTGTACCATGGACTGCTAAGAAAACAGATTCAACCTGGAGAGGGTTAAACTGGGCTGCTCCTTGGAGGCAAGGATTCTGAGGCTTCATCTGACATACTTTGGACATGTTTAGGGCTGTTGTACATAGGGTCTCTATGAGGTCTGTATGAGTCACAAGTGACTCGACAGCATATAACAACAAGTTAGCCAAGTCTACTTTTAAGTATAAATGCAGGAGAAACTCACAGGAAGTTGTGTACAAAAAGCAATACTCTTCCCAACAGAAAATTACCAGCAACCCAAATATCTATCTAGAGAACTGTCATACTATGGCAGAGTCACAAAATTACGCAGCAATTATAAGAGTATGCAGCAACCTTCAGTGAAACAATGTAGATTCATTTCAATGAAACAGTAATAAGTGGATAAAATTTTGGTATAATAAAAACTGTTAAGTGTCGTAAGATATGGCATGTAATACATATCGTTTAAAATCGTGTGTACTTAAAGAGATGAAATAAGATCTTTTCACTGAGGTCTACACTGAGTTCATTATCTCCACACACTTAGCCAAACTCAACTTTAATTAACCTGAATCTTCTGATCTCTTTATCTAAATAGCAGTATCCTCTAAAGCCTCAAGGACAAAATCATTAAGAGACTAACAGAACTGAATACAGTATTCAGCAGTACACAGTTACCTAAGGGGAAGAGAAGTCAGAGAATTGCATAGTGGGAACCAGAGGTCCCAGCTTTATGTTAAGGAGTCCTCATGGTGCCAAACAGATTAAGAGGTTCAAGTGTACCTTCTCTCAGTGTATGGGAGAAAAAACTGGACAACTTGTTCCAGTAAAGGTTACTGCTACTGTTAGGTGCCACTTAATCAAGTATGAGTCATAATGACCCTACGAACAAGATCTGGACCCTGTCCTATCTTGTGCCATCCTCATCCTTTCTAACATACCGACTTCATCTTTTTCACTAACCCTCCCTCCACCTTTCCAAGCATGATGCGCCTCTCCTAACATGATCAAAGTGAGATCAAACTTGGGGCAGCTCTACTCTGTAACATGAGACTGCTATGAGTCATAACAGAGTCTAAGGCACCCAACAGGAGCTTTATGTTAAGTGGAACCTAGCATCTTCATGTTGCTGCCAAAGTGAGTACAACTCACAGCGACTCTATGAACAACAGATCTGAACTCGGTCCTCTCTGTCCCATCTTCATCATCTCTGACATACTTGAGCCCGCTGCAGCAGTCAATTCATTTGTTGAAGGCCATCCTGTCTTGTGCTGGGTGGGTTCCCAGACCACAGGTCTGCACCACTCAGGAACCATTTTACTGTTGAATGACTTGAAGCGAACCTATGAACAAGAGACTTAGACCCTGTCTTATCCTGTGCTACCCTCATCACCTCTGACACACCCGAGCCCCTGTTGCAGTCACTATGCTACTCATTAACTCTTGGTTCACGCATTTCTCTCCTTTCCTTTTGTTTTCTTGAATAAATTTTTTTATTTGTAGCCATAGCTGTATGTCCTTGAACAAGTTACCTTCCTTATTCATTGTCCAGCTCTCAGATGCATAGCAAGTGACTGAAATTACTATGGCCTGAATTAGGCACACCTTAGTCTGCAAAGAAACATCAACTGCTCCTCTGTAATCTGAGAGATCCCCGACAGAAGACTTGCCCAATGCAGTGTTTCTCCTGATCCCCTGACTGCTGGTTCCAAGGATAACAACTGTGGATCCAAGTAAGATGAAATTATTGACAATTCAATCTCCATCTATTATGATGCTGATTATCAGGCCAGTGGTGAGAATTTTTGTCTTCTTGATATTGAAACACAATCCACATAAAAAGCTGTACTAAATTCCTTTTCACTTTCCACAAGCAAGATTGTGTCATCTGCAAAACGTAGATTGTCAATCCTGATGCTACAGTCTCACAGACCATCAAATGATTTGCTAAACATACAGACTGAACAGGTATGGCAACAGAATACAGCCCTGATGCACACCTTTCTTGATTTTTTAAAATTTTTTTCCTCCTTTTTTAACTGTTAATTTTAATGAATGTTTACAAGACTTTGGATTTCCATTCATTCATTGTAGCACTTTTCTCCCTACCTACCCCTGCTCCCCAGTTCGCTCTTATCTTTGAAAAGTAAAAGAACAATTCTTTCATTGTTATACAATCCCTCTCCCCAAGTCCACTCCACTATGCAGCCTTCATTCTGGACTCCTGTCATGACAATAATACCTAATCACGTATCCCTTTTAAACAGTTCTCTCCCTCATCTGTTTCAATGCAGTATACATAATTTATCCCATCTTTCTCAGTCTCCCCCCAACCCCAATGTCAGTCCCGTTTTACAACAGTGGCACTATGCACTATTTGTCCTCCAGGGTCACCCCTTTTGTATATTTCATGATTTCTTTGTTTTCAATGCAGCATAGTATTCCATTGTGTGAATATACCAAAGTTTCTCTATCCATTCGTTTGTTGATGGGCACTTATGTTGTTTCCAACTCTTTCCTATTGTGAACAAAGCCACAATAAACATGGATGTGCATATATCTGCTTGGGTGGCAGTTATGGTTTTTTTGAGGTATATTCCCAGTAGTGGAAGTGCTGGGTCAAATGGTATTTCAATTTCCAACTGTTTGAGAAAGTGTCATACAGCCTTCCATAGAGTATACACCATTTTACACTCCCACCAACAGTGAATCAGGGTTCCAGTTTCTCCACAACCTCACCAGCATTTGTTGTTTGCTGTTCTGTTAAATTTTGCTGTTCTTACTGGGGTGAGATGATAGCTCATAATTTTTTTGTCTTGATTTTAAAACCATGTCGTGTTCCCTTGCTCCATCTGGCCAAAAGCTTTTTGGTCTAGGTGGTGGTTGTTATGTGCCATCGAGTTGCTTGCGACTCATAGCGACCCTATGTACAACAGTCCTGAACCCTGCTCTATCCTGTGCCAATCACACTGCCTCTGACACACCCATCCCGATTACCAGTGCTGAATCAATCCACCTTACAGAGGGTCTTCCCCTCCTGTGCCATCCCTCCACCCTCCCAAGCATGATGCCCCTCTCCTGTCTCTCCTTGCAACATGTCCAAAGTATGTCAGACGAAGCCCCAGAATCTTTGCCTCCAAGGAGTAGCCTGGTTTAACCCTCTCTAGGATGAATCTGTTTGTTTTATTAATCCTAACTTACAAAAAGCAATCCAGGTGACACAACAATTAAGCACTCAGCTGCTATAGGAAAAATGAGCAAGGTAAATTTATTATCACTCTGAGAGACAGACTTGGTGATCTGCTTCCATAAAACTTAATGCCAAGGAAACCCTAGGGGGCAGTTCTGCTTTGTCACATAGAGTTGCTACAAGTCAGAATCAACTCAAGGACATATAACAATCTACAAATGTAACTAAGTTACACCCCTGTAACTTGCTCAAGGTCACAGAGCTATGAGTACAGGAATCAAATAAAAAATTTATTCAAGAAAACAAAAGGAGAGAAATGCACGAAGCAAGAGTTAATGGGTGACACAGTGGCTGCAACAGTGGGCTCAAGTGTGTCAGAGCTGATGAGCACAGGACAGGATAGGACAGGGTCCAAGTCTGTTGTTTATAGGTTCGCTACAAGTCATAATAACAGTATAAAGGGTTCCTGAGTGGTGCTGACCTATGGTCTGGGAACTAAGAATTCACCTGTTTGAACCCACCAAGCAGCACCAGGAAGTACTAGCCTGATAAAAGCGCTGTGAAGAGTATGGCCAAACACCACCCCAGCCAAGAGGATCAGTCCATATAAGCACCCAAATACCAAATAACAACCAACAAATACAGAAATCAAGAATTAATGAATGGGAACTTTAGATTACTATTATAGTCAAGAATGAGCTTTTTAACTGACTTAAGTCTAATTTTTGTTTCAGAACTTTTAACTTGAAACACAATTATTCTCTAGTGGCAGAATCCTATATTGCTAGAATTTGGTATTTATATGCATTTTATGACAAATTCTGCACTGTACTATAAATATTTGTGGTAATTCTCCTACTCAGTTGTAAGCTGCTTAAAAACTGAGTTATATGCCTCCTCTGTCAGTCTCCAAAGTATAAAACATTCAATACACTTTGTCATAGGAATGATTATTTCTGCCCTTCTGACATCTCTGAGGTACTCAATTGAACAGTTCCCTTTAATTGCTGGACAGAGCCATCATCTCTGATATTCCTTGGGTTGTCAACAATCAGGAGACTTTCAGATTTACTCAGCTGATTTTCTAGCTAAAACAAACCTTGTTACAAGCTATCATGTCAAAATCAACTCACAGTTGACCCTCCAGCAGGTTTTCAGAGGCCATAAACTGTATGTAAGGAGACTGCCCACCTTTCTTGTGCAGAACTGCAGGTAGATTAAAACCACATGCCTTTAGTTTGGTAGTGCAGCTCTCTCCCACAAGGCTATCAGATCTCCCCAGCATAAACCCTTTGCACCACCCAGAGACTCATCTAAAACACAAATCTATTCTTCTTGTTATGTGCCATCGAGT
>NW_006399977.1:1796958-1801204 GCF_000299155.1 Elephantulus edwardii
CTGACGTGCTGTTTCAGTCTTTTTGGATAATCTTCAGCAGAATCTTGCTTGCATATGAGATCAACAATATTGTTCTATAGTTTCCACACTCTGTTGGGTCACCTTTCTTTCGAATGGGAACAAATACACTCTATAAAACTTTGTGAAGGTTCCTTATCAAGATAGCCTTCTCACCTTCTGGTGAAAATTCAAAGACCTGCTCTCCAACATTACTAAATCACTTCACTCTCCTCCAATTCTAGCACCAAACCACCTCTAACTCCCCAACAGGATACAGTATGCTTTTGGAGCTCCTCCTCATCAAGGCAAGGATGAAATTATCTTTTCTAAAGCTGTCCCCCTACTGCAATCTATTTTTAAAATTCTTACTCTCCTCCATTTCACTGCTAGTTTCCTAAAGCTACAAGGTAACATTCATCTTTCTATCCTCCCTTCTGACATGGAGTAGCTTACTTACGGCCACCAAGTCAGTTCTGCCCAAGAAGGAACCTCTGTTGGATTTCCAGGTCTATAAAATTGCACAGGATGAGAATGCCCACCTTTCTCTCAAATTGCTGATGGAATCAGACTGTTGTAGAGACCTGGCGTTGTGTTAACAGCTCAACTCCTTAGACTATGCCATCAGAGCTCCCTAGCAGCTTATCTAAGTACTCAGTAAACGTTTATGGAAAAAATACCTAACCTAGCAAAGCATTATTTCAGTGAATATGTTGGCATTATACAAAATGTTGACCCACTATCAAAAGGCATTATTTTAAGCCCTTTTCTGTTTATTACGAATACTGACTTCTAATCCTATTTCATTCTGTAACTTATGACTACCTTCATTACCAAATCATGATCTACAAAGACACAAAGCAGTCAGATATAAAAACTATTTTGTGTCATGAGCAAATAGTACAATCAATAAAACAAATCACAAGCATATTTATAGTAATGACAGTAAATACAGAAAAACATAATAAGCAGCTTTGAATAGTACTTTAAGCAAATGAAAATATTTCAAATCTGTGTGGTTTAGTTTTCAGAATGACGTTCCTAACCACTGAACTTGACTTTCCCATGCTGCTGGGTGGGAATATGCAAACAGGGCATATTAGCCTATCCACAAACAGGATTGGCTAGTCTCACCATTAAACTGAGTGGACAAAACAGCACAATTAGATCTTCCCTGCCATCAAAGGAGCAAATGTAACTCATCCTTCAGGACTAGAGCAACAGCCACAGCAGCTGTTATAGCCAGCATGTGACAGCGCTTCCTTGGAACTGCTACCTCCCCACCACAGAACCAGAGTTAAGTGAAGAGCCGTAAGCCACAAGGCTCAAGACTGACTGAATTCTGTATTAATCTGGATTCTGCTAGTAACCTTTTAACTTCCCCAATATGGTTCGGTGTGGTCTGTAAGCTATCACATCAGATTTCAGACCCAGTAAAGCAGAAGATCCAAGGACCGCAACTTTCAACATGGATTGAAGCTCAACATCAAGAAAATAAAGATTCTCACCACTGAGCCAATTAGCAGCATCAAGATGGGATGGTGAAGAGATTGAGATTGTTAACAGCTTTAGTTTGCTTCCCTCCACAATCAACACTCCTGGTACCAGTAGCCAGGAAATCAAGAGACAAACTACATTGTGAAAGGCAGCTGTCAGGGACCTCTCCAGAGCACTTAGAGCAAAGATGTCAGGCTGGAGACTAAGGTGCACCTGATCCAGCCCATAGTCTTTGCAATTGCTTGCTATGTGTCAGAGAGCTGGACAATGACCAGGGATGATAGAAAGAGAACTGATGCCTCTGAGCTGTGGTGTTGGAGAAGAGTGCTGAACATACCATAAACTGCCAGGAGAACAAATAGGTCCATCATAAAGAGGATGAAGCCAGGCTGCTCTTTGGAGGCAAGGATTCTGACGCTTGTCTGACATAACTTTGGGCATGTTGCAAGGAGGGACCAGTCCTTGAAGGGGGACATCATGCTTGGAAGGGTGGAGGGACGGAGAAAGAGATGGAGACCATCGATGAAATGGATTGATACAATGACTGAAGTAATAAGGGTAGGTGTTTCAGAGACAGTAAAATTGGCACAGGAGAAAGCAGGTTTCAGGGCTGTGAATCGCAAGCGACTTAAAGGCACATAACAATAACAAAAGCTGTAGCGCTGGTGTTAAAGTGAGTAGAAAGAGGTGGAGCATGGGAGACATGTTCTGACCTCATGGGAACTGGTTTTGTGTTGTTGATGGGGACAAGTCCCCTTTGTGACATTGGTAAAGGTCAAATATGGCTGTCCCCATCAGCCCTTGCTCTTTTTTACAGTTCAGTGTCATGAAGCCAAGTTTGATGTGATGGCTACGTATGTATGGAAATGTAGAATTTTATAAGAATTCAGGGTTTTGGAAAGTGCAGTTAAAATGGCAACTTTTGCTGTAACTAAAATGGAAAAGTTAAATTACTTATAGCCTGAAAGCCACATGCATAGGTATGAGTTAAGGGCGGAGAATGAAATTGAAACTTTTTAACTTCTTGAAAGGTTTATGTGTTAAGATTTTTGTTTATTGAACTTTATGAATATTGCTGTTTCTGGGTTGTTTTTTTCTTTTGTCATATATTACTACTAAGATATATTGTATGCCATTGCTATGTACCATCAAGTTGACTCAGTGGCCCTAAGAACAACAGCTCTGAAGCCTGCCCTGTCCTGAACCAGTCTCACTGACTCCAACACACTACTCCCACTGCCCTAGTTACTGTATCAATCCATAATCAAGGTTTTTATTGATTTAATGTTAAGATAAATTCGTAATGCATGCTATAAATGCTACCTGACATTGAGAATCATGAAAGAGTGCAAGTCTGCCTTGAGGCTGAGTATATATACTAAGGAAGATTTGCCCTGCAGAAATGCCTGTTGAAAGCAGAACTTGATGGCAGGAGGCTTAGCCTCGGGGAGGATTAAGTCCAACCTAGTATCCTGAGAAGATCTGCATTTGAATGGATTTATAGACCTTCCTTGGACTTTTGATGGAAGAGAGTACATTTAGAATAAAGTAAAAGAGACTTTGACCTTTCAAAACTAGTACAAGCAGTCTGGCTTCTGAGGTACCCATCAGAGGCCCTGTCCAGGACTTTAAGTTAAAGGAAGCTGGTGAGTATGTGCACTCGTGGTGACCCATCTGGGTACACCGGAGTGGAATTGGGAGACATACAGCAATGAAATGACAGGCTCAGCTTGGCCATGTTCCAACTGCACTGTTGACCTCGCATGTACAGATATACAGATAGGTACAAAAGAGTTGCAAAAAAGGACTGCTGGCGTGAGAACAAGCAGTCATGAGGACCTCCACTTGTTGCCATGCCCCATGTGGGGGCTCTAAGCCTTAGTGAAGGGACCAAACAGTCTGGAATCTGGGAAGAAGTGTGGACTCCTGAGTCTGTAGTGGATGTCCATCTGGATGGAGAAGAGTTTACCAGAACCCCAGGAGATGAAGATAAGATGTTCCATGGTGTGAGCTCGTGGCGGACTGTTACAATCTGATGGTGTGTTCTTGACTGGACTTTGCTTATGGATGTTGATGCTAAATGTTCTAACTAGAGCAGAAGAGTCTTCAAGGAAAGGTACATGCTTGTTTCTTTAGAGTACTGGTTTGGTAAGAACAGGCAAATCCGAAACTGGTTATCTAAAATGGGGGAGGATTAAAGGATAAGGCATAAAGTTGCTGGCTTCCATGTTGTCATGAATACAGTTCTTAGGACTATAAGGGGAAATCTGATTGTTCAAGTCTGAGGGTAATGGCTAGAAAAGCCAGAGGGTGGTGGCTGGTTGTCTCTAAAGTTTATCATTCAAAATGTCTTTCCTAGCCACTGGTTATTTATTTTGTGCTGAGTGTTTATTGTATTTTGGAGAGAGGATTATGATGGGCTTATATAAACTCATGGGACCTCAGTGCTAGCTCGCCCTTTATCTCGGGACATTTGCCTTCAAAGGGTGGTCTCCAGTGCTCACCAGTCTCTGCAAAATCAGCCTGCAAACGTACAGTCACGTGAGTCTCTGGGAGATCTTCCAGCAAAACAACAAACCCAAGGGACATAGAGGAACCAGAAACTCATCGAAGGAGGGGCTGTTGATGTTGGAAATCATGGACTCATACAGCAAGTCAAGCATCTGGGACAACACTGACTCAACATTTCTTTATTATTATTATTATTAATTTTAATAGACATCTACAGAGGTTTTGGATTTCCATTCATTCA
>NW_006399977.1:1802889-1815567 GCF_000299155.1 Elephantulus edwardii
TTTGTTTCTTGTAGTAATTCAACATTTCTTATAACTGGTCTGCCACTAATCTTAGCAGAAAGAATTATGAATACAAAATGCCACTATTCTGGGGCAACATCTTTTTCATCTTTTACTCCTCAATGCATACTATATGAAACCTACCCATTACCATCAATTCACTCCTGACTCACAGGAAGCAATTATCCTAACAGATCGAGAAAACACTGAGGCTGTCAATGACTTCATCTTCCTTGGCTCTGCCATTAAGACACTTAGTACCAACAGTCAGGAGATCAGGACACATACTGCACTGGGAAAGTCAGGGACCCCTCGAAATTACTGAGGCACAATGATGTCAGTTTGAAGATGGTGCCTGGTCCAGGCTATGGCCTTTTCAGTCCCTTGTTAGGCCTCTGAAAGCTAGACAATGCATAAGGATGAGAGAAGAACTGATGCTTTTGAGTTGTGGTGCCAGAGAAGTGTACTGAATATCTGCCAAAAGAACAAACAAAACAAGTCTTGGCGAAGGTGAAGCAGAGTGCTCCCTGGAGGCAAAAATGGCAAACCTTTGTTCCACATGCTTTGGGCATGTTTCTTTGCATGTGAAACCTGCTCACAGGCAGGTTTCAGATCTGTTGTTCACAGGGTCTCTATGAGTCATACTCAAATGGACGGCACCTAACAAGAACCACGAAGTCAATTCTGACTTGCAGCAACCCCTTCAGGACAGGGTAGAACTGTCCCATAAAGTTTCCAATGCAGCAAATCTTTATGGGAGCAAACTGCTACCTTTTTCCCCCTCCCTTGGAAGAAAAAGATGGGTTCAAATCACCAATCCATTGGTTAGCAGCCAAATGTTGCAACCACTGTGCCACCAGGGTTCCTCCCACACACTGTTATATGCCTTGTTCTTATGTGCAGTCGAATCAGTTATGATTCATAGCAACCCTATGAACAATAGGTCTGAACACTGCCCTAACCTGCGTCATCCTCACCATCTCCGACAAACTTGAGCCCTCTCATTCTGTCACTGTGTCAATCCAATTCATTAATGGTCTTCCTCCTTTATACTAATCCTCCCCTTTTCCAAGCATGATGACCCTTTCCAAGGTCTGGCCCATCCTAATATGCCCAAAGTATGTGAGACGAAGTTTCACCATCAGTGCCTCAAAGGAACACCCTGATTCCACTTTCTCCTGGACAAACCTGTTTGTTCCCTTGGCAGCCCATGGGATATTCAGTACTCTTCTCCAATACCACACTCAAAGGCATTGATTCTTTTCTTAGTCAGTGACCAAAGTTCACATGCACAATAAGTAACTGAGAAGACCATGCATATCTTAGTCTTTTAACTGACATCATTGTTCTTTAGTACCCTGACAGTATCTCTTAGGTCTCTGACAGCAGATTTTCCCAATGCAATTCTTTCTTTGATTTCTTGACTACAGTACCAAGAGTGTTCATTTGGCTTCAAGTAAGATGAAATCATTGACAATTTCAATTTTTCTCCACCTCTGTTTTCATAAAACCCATATATCTTTGGCAAAGAGCGGACTCTCAGGTTTTAGGGCAGCCTAGTATAGAATTTTCTCTCTCCTGTACATAGGGTTTTCAAAGGCCTGTTACTTCAGAAGTGGATGGCCAATCCTTCTCCCTCGTCCATCTTAATTTGTATGTTCAGCTTTAAAACAACAATATTTGACAGATAAGCATTTACCTAAAACTGCAGATGAGAGACCTTTCCCACTAACAGTTCAGATGCTGATCCCAGCCCTCTCCCTCAGTGCATGTGTCTTGTTCCCTTTCCCACCTACCCCTGCTGGTATGCAGCTCAGTTTCTCTTCTCACCTCTCCAGCACCTCCCATCCCCCTGCCTGGCTCAGGCCTTTGAAAATCCTATGTACAATAGAACAAACTTGGATTAGGTTGACAGTTATGGCACCAGAGGCTGAGCCTTCCTACTGGGAATCACAAAGGAGGAGTAACAGTTGCAAATAGATGCTAGTGATTGAAACGTGGAATGTGAGAAATATGAATGCAGGAAAATTGGAGATTATCAAGGAAGAAATGGAACACAAAAATGTTGACATCCTAGGCATTAGTGAAATGAAACAGATGGGCATGGGACATTCTGAATCAGATATTCATGTGATCTACAAGCTGGAAATGAAAAATGTAGTCGTATTCATAGTTAAAAAGACCATCTCTAGATCCATCTTGAAACAATGTTGTACAGGGAGGGGAGAAAATGTAAAAGAAAACCAGCAAAAAATAAAAAGAAATACAACGTGAGACAGGATCATATCCATACAACACCACTATCATTAAAATATGTGCACAAACAACCAGAGCCAACGAGGAGGAAATAGATGCCTTCTACCAACTTCTGCAGTTAGAAATCGATCACACATGCAACTAGGATGCATTAATGAGTAACTAGAATGCAAAAGTTGGGAAAAGAGAAGAAGGATCGGTAGTTGAAAAACATGGAGTTGGTAACAGAAATGAGGTTGGAGACAGAATGGTAGAATTCTGTACAAATATTTTTTTCTAAAAACCACAAATGACTTCATGGACTTCACCTAATAGTATGCACAAGAATCTGATCAATTACATCTGTGGGAAAAAAACGTGAAACATATAATCAAGAGGAAATGGTGATGAAGGAGAAGTTCAAAATGCTCTGAAGGAATTGGAGGGGGGAAGCGTTAGAAATTGAAGGCATACCAACTGAAATATTTAAAAAAACAGATGCTGCCATGGATGTGCTCACCAAGTTGTGCCAAGAAATCTGGAGGATAACTACCTGGTCAACTGACTGGTGACGTACCTATTTATTCCCATTCCAAAAAAAAAGTGATCTAACAGAGTGTGGAAATTATCAAACAACATCATAAACAAGTGAGATTCTGCTGTAGGTTATCTAAAAACAACTACAACAGCACATCAACAGAGAACTCCAGATGTGCAGGCTGGGTTTAGAGAAGGGTGTGGCACTAAGGACATCAAAGCCAACCTTAGATGGATCCTGGCTGAAAGTAGAGTGTACCAGAGGAATGTCTATCTGTGTTTGACTATGCAAAGGCAATTGACTGTGTGGACCACAACAAATCGTGGCAACCTTAAGAAGAATGGGAATCTCAGAACACTTCATAGAGCTCATGTGAAACTTGTACTTGGACCAGAAAGCAGTTGTCAGAACAGAGCAAGAGAACACTGCATGGTTCCAAATCAGGAAAGGTATACATCAGGGATGCATCCTATCTCCATATCTTTTCAATCTATATGCGGAGAACAGATCATCCATCTGGGAGGTGGAATGTTTGAAATGTGACATCAGGACTTGAAACATCATCAACAACCTTACTTCTGAAACTGAGGAGGACATGAAGTGTTTACTGCAGAGGGTCAAGGACTGAAGTCTTCAATATGGACTGAAGCTAAACATCAAGAAAATAAAGATTCTCACCACTGGGCCTACTGAAAGCATCATAATAGATGCAGAAGAGATTGAGATTGTTAACAATTTCAGTTTGCTTGGTTCCACAAGCAACACTCTTGGCACCAACAGTCAGGATATCAAAAGACAAACTGCACTAGGAAAGTCTGCTGTCAGGGAACTCTCCAAAGTGAAAAGCAATGATGTCAATCTAGAGACTAAGGTGCACCTGATTCAAGCCATCGTCTTCGCAATTACTTGCTATGCATCAGAGAGCTGGACAATGACTAAGGATGACAGAAAAAGAATGGATGTTTTTGAACTGTGGTGTTAGAGTACTGAACATACCACAGACTGCCAAGAGAAAAACAGGTCTGTCCTACGGAAGCAAAACCAAGCTTCTCCTGAGAGGAGATGGTGCAACTCCATCTCATATACTTCGGACATGTTGCCAGAAAGGACCAGTCCTTGGAGAAGGACATCCATCACACTTGGAAGGGTGGAAGGGTCGGCACAGGAGAGGAAGACCCCGGATGAGATGGAATGACACAGTAACTGGGGTAATGGGGTTATGTGTGTCAGAGACAGTAAGAATGGCTGAAGATAGTGCAGAGTTCTCAGCTGTTGTACATAGGGTGACTATGAGTGGCAAGTGACTCAACAGTACGTAACAATAGTATATAATTTTGATCTTATGTTAGCCTTGATGGCACCATCAAAACATCTCCACAGTTAAGATTCTATTTTTTTCATAAACAGCCTTAACATGTTAGGAGCATAATGTGCTTTAACAAGTCTTGTCACAAGGTGCAATGTGCTAGAAGGAAATCTTCACTTTTCATCCTGGAATAACCAAGTCCTTGTTAATATCTTTAAACTGCTTCCCTTATGTTACTTAATCCCTGGCCTTATAATCTCTATGGGAAGGGGAGAGCAAGGGTGTAAAATCACCTGTGCTCAGCAAGTCACTAAAAAAAAAGAGACCTCATTTTCACTATCATTCCAAACCCTCTTCTGAAAAGAACCATTGTGTTTGAGAAACTTTTATTGACAGCAGGCAAAACACTGTTGGATTTGTTACTATCTTCTCTTGAACAAGAATCCAGGTGGTGTAGTGTACTGGCAGCCCTGCCAACCCAAAAGATCAAAGGTTCAAGTTCACCAACTGCTCCTAGGGGGGGGGAAAAAAGGTCTGCACTCTTCTCCCTAAATGATTTAACCTTGGAAACGCAACGGAGGGTCACCATGAGCCTGGCTTAAAGGCAGTGAGTTTCTCTTGATTAATCTGAATGAATAAGCTTCCTAGGCCTGTAAATCACTATAGCTCTAGGACAAGTGATTTCACAGGTTGTTATGTCTGGTTTGCTGGATACAACTACCTCTTAACTTCTAAACTGCAAGGTAATTTGGCCTAAGCTATTCTAATGGTATTCTTTTTTTCTCTCCATTTCTCTAATTCATTTCAAATTTCATTCAGTTGCCAAAATGTGCCAAGTCATTCTTTTCCTGTCCAGGTCAGAAGCAAAGGATGAGGCTGCCATTATATTTTTCCCCCCACCTAAATAGTACACCAACTCACAGCCAACTCCAGGCTTAAATGTTAACTTCACTTGTTATACAGGGAAGACCCCACCCAATACACTTCTAAACCACTCTTTGAAGAGTCTCTTCTAATTCTCAGGCCAAAAAAAAGGGGAATCTCAATTTTCTCAGCTTCAACAAGCATAATTGTTAGTAATGACACCTGATCATTCACACCTAAGGTCCCTGAAACCTATAGATGCCTTCTTTTACATACATGAGAGATAATCATATAGCAGAATCTATTTCTTAGGTCCAAGTGATTTGCAAAACAGATCGATTAAGACAGGTTCAAAAGGATGCGAAGAGCTAACTCGGTTTACTGTACTTTACTACAAAATTCTACAAAATGTTTACGCACATGCTTGCCCCTTAGAGGATGTAAGTTCCTCTCTTAGACTTTTCATTAGATCATTATTGGGTTCTCTTTCCCTGCAGAAGGTACAGGTCATCTAGTAACTCATTTAACGTAGACTACCGCCTACAGTTCCCATTAACAAATTCTGAGCCCCGCAACGCCTGCAACCTCTGCCAAGGAGGCACTGCAGCCCCCAAATCGATCGAGCCCTCCTCCCCTACGCCTCCGCACCGCTCGTCATCCCACGCCAAGCGCCACCCTTTTTCCATCCGGGAGAGGATTTGGGGTTCTCTAGCCGCGGCCCCGCGGCCAGAGCGCTCCCGAGAGCGCAGCGCTGCGACCATCAGCGGGAACTGGAACCCACCTTCTCCGCCGGGCACGGCCAGACAACGGTCGCCCGCACCCTCCAACGGCACCAACGGCCGCGCGGAGCCCTTGCCGAACCGCGGGTGGCGATCCAGGTGCCGGGCTCACCTCCGCGCCGCGCCCGCCGGCCCCAGCTCTGCCGGCTGTGCGCACCCCTCCCCAGGAGGGCGCGTCACAATCCCCGCCGCGGGGCAGATGCCACCGGCTGCTCACCTTCACGGCTCTCAGGAGCGGCGGGGAGTCACCACCCGCCGTCCTACAGCGGCGGGCGCCCACAGTCCCGCAGAGCCGCTTCGGGACGCAGCGCCTCCCGACACCGCCCCTCCTCCGCCCCGGGCTCCCGCCTTCCCCGCCCTCGGCAGTCTCCGCTCCGCCCCTCGACACCGCCCCTAGGCCTCGGCAGGTTCGTAAAGTTCCCACCCCGCCTCCGCGCCGCCACAGCGGCAGGCCGAGCCACCTCCCATTGGCTCCGCCAGTTGCTAGGAGATGAACAACCGCGGCTTGCATTGGTCCGGTGTGGGCTCAAGAGTCTCCTCCCCGCCTCCAAAAAAACCCGGAGAAAAAGAAAACCTTATCCGCGGAGCGGGCGCGGGGTACCGGCGCAGCTGCGCCTGCGGCACCTGTTACGCCCTGCGATTCACCCGGCCAGGCCCCTCTCCCCGCCCCCTGCTCAAGCCTGCGGATCTCCGGGCCCAGGGCTCTGTGGAGGTCAGCGGCTGTGGCTGCTTTAAAGCCTGCTTTGCGACGTGAGCACATATCCCAATACCAGCAAAAGTGCACGTGGGTGGCAACACTGGCAAATTAATCGAAACATCAGCCGGCCCCTAGAATTAGGTCAGACCTCAGGGAAACGAGGCTCAAGTCTAGAGAATCCTAGTTGAAAAAAAAAAAACAACCAAACCCCAATGTGGAGAAAATTCCATGTAAAATTAGGTCAAAGAAACAGAGCAAAGCTGAAGACTGTGGACAAAGGGAAGAATGTAAGAAATGACACTCTTGAACTAGAAGTTTATGCAGTAATGTCACACACCCTCTCAGCAAAATATGTGCAACGAAAATGCTTGCCTGCTGCACCCGTTGCCAAGGCCCAGTCGGTCCCTCCCCTTTTCCATGCCAACCTAAAATCTCCAGGGAAAGAAAGAGACCAGAGAAAGGAATGAGATCAGATAGGGAAATCTCAGGCACATGAGTTGGAATTAAAAATACTCTGGTGGATTTTGTGTTCTTTGTTGTTTTGGTGTTTTTTTTAGTGGTTTGGTGTTTTGGTGTTTGGTTTTTTTTTTTAAGTAAAGCCAAAAGATTTTTATCTAATGGAGGAAAAACAGGTTTTGCATTTTAAGGAGGCGCCTTAAGAGCATTTTGAAACCTCAATAATTATGAAACAAGGGAAGTAATACTAAAGATCTGGGAAGGAAATAGGAGTATCCATTCCTGTTTCCTTAATGAAAGGTCAAAGAAGAAAATACCTCTTGGGGACAACTTCAAGTCCCAAAGGCATCCTCTCTCACTAAGTTTTGGCCTAGTGAGCAGGCTAGATGCTGTTGAGTAAATGTGAAGGGTGACAAATCTTCCGGGAAACTTCTTCACTCTGGTTTTGCTCAGAGTGTTGTGGTTGTAATTAGGTGCCATGAGTTGAGTATGACTGCAACCCTGTAAGTATCAGATCTGAACCCTGTCCTATCCTGCACCATCCTCATCACTTCCTGAGGCCATTGCTGCAGTCACTGTGTCATTCCATCTCATCAAGGGAATTGGACGTTGTAAAAAATTAAACAGAACCCTTAAAGATTGGCATTCTAAGCATTAGTGAGTGGAGATGAAATGTAACCAGCCACTTTGAATTTGACAATCATAATTTACTATGTTGGGAAAGAAAAATGGAAGACTATATAGTCATAGTTTAAAAGACCATTTTTAAAAAGACTTTTTTCTTGAGGTACAATACTGTCATGGGATATTACCCATATGTATACAAGGAAAAATCTGTTAATGTAACTTACAGGAATATATGCACTAAATATATATATTTAAGCCAAAGATGGTGAAATAGAGGTATTATATGAACTTTTGCAGTCCAAAATTGACCTAACCTGTAATCAAGATGCATTAATAATAATTGTTGAGTGGGGTGTATGAATGGTAATTAGAAATTATGGCATTGGTAAAAGAAATGTTGTCATTATTATGTGCTGTCAAGTCACTTATGATTCATAGAGACTCTATGTACAATAGCCCTATAACCTGCTCTATCCCTAGCCAATCTTATTGTTTCTGACATACCTACCCCCATTACCCGAGAGACTGAATCAATCCATCTATCGAGGTTCTTACTCTCTTGCACTGTCCCTCCACCCTCCTAAACATGACATCCCTCTCCAAGGACTGGTCCTGCCTTGCAACATGTCCAAAGTATGGCAGACGAAGCTTCAGAAAGAATCCTTGCCTCAAGGAGCAGCCTGGTTTCACCCTCTCTAGGATGAACCTCTTCTCTTAGCCATCCATGGAATATTCAATACCCTTCTCCAGCACCACAGCTCAAAGGCATCAATTCTCCTTCTAGCATCCCTAGTAATTGTCCAGCTTTCTGACATGTAGCAAGTAATTGCAAAGATTATGGCCTCGATTTGGTGCACCTTAGTCTCCAGGCTGACATTGTTGCTCTTCAGGACTTTGTAGCAATCTCTCACAGCAGGCTTTCCCAATGCAATTTGTTGGAGATTGAATGATTGAATTTTATACATTTAATTATTTAGTAATGGCAAAGATCTTTTAAAAGAAACACACATGGCAACTATGTAAATAAATGTCTCTTGATGGACTACACAGAAATCTGTGGATAGAATTGTTGGAGAATTTAAAAATCAGCAATCAAAACCAGAAGTGGAACAAACCATCAATTGTTGTTGTTGTTATGTGCCGTCGAGTCATTTGCGACTCATAGTGACCCTATGTACAACAGCCCTAAACCCTGCTCTATCCTGTGCCAATCATACTGCCTCTGACACACCCATCCCAATTACCCCAGTCACTGAATCAATCCACCTCATAGAGCGTCTTCCTCTCCTGCGCTGTCCCTCCACCCAAGCATGATGTCCCTCTCCAAGGACCTGTCTCTCGTTATAACATGTCCAAAGTATGTCAGACGAAGCCCCAGAATCCTTGACTCCAAGGAGTAGCCTGGTTTAACCCTCTCCAGGATGAATCTGTTTGTTTTCTTGGCAGTCCATGGTATATTCAATACTCTTCTCCAGCACCACAGCTGAAAGGCATCAATTCTTCTATCCTCCCTAGTCGTTGTCCAACTCTCTGATGCTTAACAAGAGATTGCAAAGACCATGGCCTGTATCAGGCTCACCTTAGTCTCCAGAGAGACACCGTTGCTCTTGAGTACTTTAGAGAGGTCCCTAACAGCAGACTATCCCATTGCAATACATTTTTGGATTTCTTGGCTGCTGGTGCCAAGAGTGTTGACTGTGCAGCCAAGCAAACTGAAACTGTGAACAATCTCAATCTCTTCGCCACCCATCCTGATGCTACCAATTGGTCCAGTGGTGAGAATCTTTGTCTTCTTGACATTGAGCCTCAGTCCATACTGAAGGCTGCAGTCCTTGACCCTCTGCAGCAAGTGCATGAGGTCCTCCTCAGTTTCAGCAAGCAGGGTTGTGTCATCTGCATAACGCAGATTGTTAATAGATCTTCCACCAATCCTGACACCACACTTCTCCTCATAGAGCCCGGCCTCTCGGATAATCTGCTCTGCATACAGGTTGAAAAGGTATGGAGATAGGACACATCCCTGGCGTACACCCTTTCCAATTTTGAACCATGTGGTGTTACCCTGCTCTGTTCTGACGACTGCCTCTTGGTTCAAGTATAGGTTTCGCATTAGCACGATTAAATGTTCTGGGATTCCCATTCTTCTCAGAATCAGCCACAGTTTGTTATGATCAACAGAACAACAGAACCATCAATTACTCAAATTTAAATTTAAATTCAAATTAAAGTTGAAGAAAATGAAAGCAAGTCCACAAAAGCCAAAATGCAACCATGAATCTATCTTAACTGAATGTAAAAGCATCTCAGGAATAGGTTGGTTTGAGACATTGAACACTAATGATTGAAGCACAGGTGAATTGTGGGAAAACATCAAGGATATCAATCATTAAGAGAAAAAAAAAGTCATTACAAAGACAAGGGAGAAATAAAAAACCAAAATTGGAGGGAGAGAACAGAAGAAAAATATTTATTACCTTGCTAGCTAATGTAAAGTAGTAATGGGAGGGAGGGATTACCTTTGCTCTAAGGAGTTCGGGAGTAATGAATTGTCCACCACAGAAAAGGATACACCTTTCTCATATTTGAAATAGCACTTAAGGCTACGTTTTGACCATTTCACCTCCCAGGGGACACAGTCAAGCTCTTACTGACTGGAAGAATTGAGGTCAATCAATTCAGTAAGCAGCATTGGGCACATAAACACTTTTTTAGTAAATTGCCTACTACCAGATTTCAGGAAGGCTTGGAGCTAGCTCACATGGCCTTTAGAAAGGTTAGCCTCATCCTGGCCCCAGGGTTGAATAATACCTATCTAAATAGAACAACAGCTCTTAAACGTTTAGTTTCAGGATCCCTTAAAAGTATTAAAAGAGCTTCTGAAGAAATGGTTGGCAATTTAAATCCACCAGGCTCTCTGCAGAACAAAGATGAGGCAGCCTGCTTCTGTAAAGATTTTCAGTCTTGGACACCCTCTTCTATTCTGTTCTGAGCAGCTCTGGAATGGCCTAGTGAGTAAGGAGTCACACTACCAACTCAATGACAAGCATTTCGAACCCACCAGCTGCTCCATAAGTGAAAGATGAACAGTCTCTTCTTGTATGAAAACTTGCTGGAGAGTCAGCTATGAGTCTATTCTGACTGGATGCATGTAGCAACAAAAGTAACACTCTGTCCTGCAGGGTGACTATGGGTTGTAATCAACTTGATGGCAATGAGAGGGCTCCCAAAGAACTTTTGTTTACATAGTATATATCTATTGATATGAACCATATCTGGGAATTAAAATAAAATTGAAAAAGAAAACAGTATTATTTTAAAATTTGCCAATATCTTTACTGGCTGACATAATAGAAGATGTCTGGAGTCTCCCATTTACTTCTGTATTCAAATCTCTTGTATCATTTCAGGCTGTTGTTAGGTGCTGTAGAGTTGGCTCTAACACCTATTGACCCTGAATGCACAACAGATTGAAAACTTTCCTGATCCTGTGCCATAATCTTTGCAATTACTTGCTATGCAGCAGAAAGCTGGACAATGACTGGGGATGCTAGAAGGAGAATTGATGCCTTTGAGTTGTGGTGCTGGAGAAGAGTGTTGAATATACTATGGACTGCTAGGTGAACAGACAAGTTCATTCTAGAGAGGATGAAACCAGGCTGCTCCTTAGAGGCAAGGATTCTGAAGCTTCATCTGACATACTTTGGACATGTTGAAAGGAGAGGGATGTCATGCTTGGGAGTGTGGAGGAACAGTACAAAACCCTCGATGAGATAGATTGATTTAGTGACTGGGGTAATAGGGGTGGGTGTGTCAGAGACAACAAAATTGGCATAGAATAGAGCAGGTTATAGGGCTGTTGTACATAGGGTCACTATGAGTCGCAGGTGACTCAACAACACCTAACAACAACAATCCATATTGAAGTTTGTGGTCCTTGAGGTTCTACAGCAAGTTCCTCAAGCATTCCTCACTTTGAGCAGGCAAGGTTATGTCATTTGTATAATGCAGGTCGCTGATGAGTCTTCCTCCAGCCCTGATACCACATTCTTAGAAAGTCCAGCTTCTTGAATTATTTGTTTAGCATACGCATTGATTGTTACGGAGAAAGGATAGAGCCCTGATACATAGCTTTTATGATTTAAAATATGCAATCTTCCTTTGCTGCTTGAAAAACAGCTTCTTGCCCTAGGTATGTTATTGTTATGTGCCGTCAAGCTACCTGCAATTCATAGCAATTCTATGTACGATAACTCTGAAGCAAGCCCTGTCCTGAGCCAGTCTCACTGACTCCAATACACCTACCCCCATTGCCCTAGTTACTGTATCAATCCATCTCATCTGGGGTCTTCCTCTCCTGCACTGTCCCTCTACCCTACCGAGCATGATGTCCTTCTTGCAAGTATCGGTCCTTTCTGGCCTCATGCCAGTATGTGATATGGAGCTTCAAAATCCTAGCCTCCAAAGAGAGATTTGGTTTCACCCTCTTTAAGACAGACTGACTTGTTTTCTTGACAGTCCATGATGTTCAAGACTCTTCTCCAGCACTACAACTCAAAGGCATCAATTTTTGTTCTGTCATCCTTAGTCATTGTCTAGCTCTTTGATGGATAGCAAGTAATTGCGAAGACCATAGCCTATATCAGGCCCATCTTAGTCTTAGACTGACATTGTTGCTTCGCAGTACTTTGGAAAGGTCCCTGACAGCCATTTATCTAATGGAATTCATCTTTTGATTTCCTGACTGCTGATGTCAAGAGTGTTGATGGTGGATTTTGTATAAACATATACAAATAAGCTGGAATTACCATTCTTTTTAATGTTAGTCATAAGTTATGATCCACACAGTCAAATGCCTTTGCATAGTAAATGAAACACAGACAGACATTCTTCCAGTATTCTCTGCTTTCGGCCTAAATCCATCTGACATCAGCAGTGATATTCCTGGTGTTACGGTCTCTTCTCTATCCTTGTTGGACTTCTGGCAGTTCTTTGTTAATCTTCTTATCTAGTAAGTTTGGATGATCTTCAGTAATATTTTGCATCAGGATGGATGGTGAAGAGATTGAGATTGTTAACAACTTTTGTCTGCTTGGCTGCACGGTCAACACTCTTGGTACCAGTAGCCAGGAAATAAAAAAAATGTATTGTGATGGGAAAGTCTGTTGTTAGGGACCTC
>NW_006399977.1:1817367-1822669 GCF_000299155.1 Elephantulus edwardii
CTGCTGTACATAGGGTCGCTATGAGTCGCAAGCGACTCGATAGCACATAACAACAACATGTAAGTTTAATTAATGCTTCTCAAAAAGCTTATCAATAGGCACTGAATTTGTTGAAAATAACTGTTTGAGAACAAACTTGAATTTTGTTGCAATGCAAAACCATTTAGAGGCAAATCTGATTAGTATCTTATATAGCCATGTTCTTTAACCATTTAGGTGGGGCCAGTCCTTGGAAGCTCTGATGGTGTAGACAATAGCAAGTTGAGTGCTAACCCAAAGGCAGCCCCTCTGTGGCAGTTTGTATCTACCAGCAGCAGTTTCTGGGACAAAAGATTAACATTCTTCACCTGTGAGATTTACAGCATTGGAAACCCACCAGAACGTCTGCTAGGTGTCCATTTCTCCTTGACAGTAGTGAGGGCTTTTTGTGAGTTTTTTATTGTTCATTTTTGAGCCTTTGAAAGGGAGACTTGATGGTATAGAGTGAAGGGAGTTGTGCTACTAAACCAGAAGCCACACTATACCACTCCAGTAGTTCAAATCCACTAGCTGGTCCTTGGGAGAAAGATGGACAGTCTCCTCTCATGCAGTTCACAGTCTCAGAAACTCTTTGGAGGATATTGCCCATCTTTCTCTGGCAAAGCTGCTGGTGGATTGGAACGGCCGAGAGGCAGCTCCTCTGGGTCAGTAGTGGAACTCCCACACTACAGTCATGTTTAAATGGCAAATCTATGTTTCACCTTAAGTTAATAAATTTTTCAAAGAGGAGGATGTTTAAAACAACCCCAAACTCAAAATGTGCTTGATTTTCCAAGATGGATAATAAACTGAACATATTTTCAAAGAGAAATTCTAAAAGTGTTAACCAGTAACAAATTGCACAATGTATAACAATGCCAACAAAATGGTAAACTGTTGTTATGTACAGTTGAGTCTGCTGTGACTCATAGTGATCCTATGTACAACAGCCCTGAATCCTGCCCTGTCTTGAGCCAGTCTCACTGACTCCGACACAGCCTCTTTCACTGCCCTAGTTACTGTATCAATCCATCTCAGCCAGGGTCTTCCTCTCCTACACTATCCCTCCACCCTCCCAAGCATGATGTCCTTCTCCAAGGACCAGTCTTTTCTGGCCACACGCTCAAAGTACAAGAGATGGAGCTTCAAAAACCTCCAAGGAGAAATTTAATTTCACCCTCTCCAAGGCAGACCTATTTGTTTTATTGGCAGTCCATAGTATGTTCAAGACTCTTCTCCAGCACCACAACTCAAAGGCATCAATTCTTCTTCTGTCATCCTTAGTCATTGTCTGGCTGTCTGATCTTCACAATTACTTGTTATGCATCAGAGAGCTGAATAATGACTAAGGATTGGTAAATCACACACATACAAATATTGTTATTGAGTGGTGTGAGGTTGACTCTGACACGTAGTGAACCTATGTACAACAGATTGAGACCTTGCTTGATCTTATGCCACCTTTGTCTATAATCATGTAAACTTCTACATATAAATATCAAACTCTGTGTATGAATAGCTTTCTTCTAACCTATTTCTAGACTTCCATTTTTACTCCAACTATTGCTATACTCTATAACAAATAGCAAAATTATTTTCTAAAATTATTTTTCAAAAATAAAACCAAGAATTTTTCTTTGTAATTTAAGGAGCCACGGTGGCATAGTTGTTCACTAACTAGAAGGTTGGCAGTTCAAATTCACCAGCAGCTCTGCAAGAGGTCACCTGCCCTTAAGATTTTTAAGATTTACATTCTTGAAAATAATATGGAGAGTCACCATAGTCAGAATCAACTCGACAAGAGTGGGTGTTTTCAAGCTTAAGACCCTTCAGTGGGCTTTCATTTATTTTAGCACGGAATTGAACTTCCTAACATGTCTTCTATGAGATTATCTGGCTCCATCCATTTCTTTAAACTCTTACCTCTCCAGTTCTTGCCCCTCAGTCTACCTGGAAGGCTTTCCCCACAAGGTTTCAAGATGCTTATTTTAATTTTGTGGTTTTGCTGTTGTTTTTTTTTTACTTTGGGACCCACCTTCATATAAAAAGTAGCTTTCAGAGGCTTAAGGAGCTCTGGTGATGCAAGGCATTGTTTTGTCGCACTAGTAACTAAAAAGATCAGGTGAGTTTGGAGTTTTTGTTTTTGTTTTGTTTTGTTTTTAATTCCACCTTCTCCTCCATGGAAGAAGATGAAGAGTCTCCTCCTGTGAAGATTTCAGGCTTGGAAAACCATTGGAGGGTTGTTGAATCAGCTTGATGGCAGTGAATGAGTGAGTGAGTGAATGAGTGAAATTGCATTTGGTAAGTCTACTGTCAAAGTTCTAAAGAGCAAGGACATCACTTTAAAAGCTGCACCTGACTCAAGTCAGGTATCTTCAGTTACTTCTTAAGCCTGTGAAGGTTAGAGAATGAATAAATAAAGACCAAAGAATTGTTGCCTCTAAATTGTAGTGGTGGTGAAAAGGATTGAAAATAAAATGCCATGAACTGATAAAAGAACAAACATCTACATCTACATCTCTATCTATCTATCTATCTATCTCTATAAAAAAATGCAGGCAAGGTGCTCCTTAGAAACAACGATGGTGAGACTTCGTCTCACATATTTTGGGCATCTTATTAGGAAGGGCCAGTTCTTGGGAAAGGGCATCATGCTTGGGAAAGTGGTATGACAGAGAAAGATTCTGAATGGGATGGATTGACACAGTAACGGCAACATGGAAGGTTATGAGGATAGTGTAGGATTGGACAAGCTTCTGTCATAGTGTTGCCATGAGTTGAGGTTAGTTAACTCAATAGCACCTAACAACTGTATTCATATGTACTTCAGAACCAAGGGTTTCAAATAAATACCCCAGCAAGTATTCAGGTCACATGGCTTCTACTAACATGCATATTCAAATCCGGGAAATAATGGGCCAAATTAGAAAAGGATCT
Organism: Elephantulus edwardii; assembly: GCF_000299155.1. NCBI lineage: Eukaryota > Metazoa > Chordata > Mammalia > Macroscelidea > Macroscelididae > Elephantulus > Elephantulus edwardii. The sequence continues at coordinate 1,820,323 of NW_006399977.1, forward strand.
GCTGTAATTCATGCCATCTGGATTATTTCAATAGCAGCACCAATTTCTGAATGGAATGGATAACATTGTGTGTTAAAGCCTGCATGCTATAATGGAATACGGATTGGGTCACCTCTGCTTATTAGCTCTAGTTTTCACTACTTTTCACTAGTCTTGTGTTTTGGCCAGGGCTACTTTTCCAGGAAGGATGGGTGGGTAAACAAAGTATTCTGCTTAATGGCATACTTGTTGTTTTTGTTAGGTACCATCCATTCAAGTATGACTCATAAGTGACTGTGTGAACACCAGACCTGAAAACCTGTCCTATCCTGTGCCATCCTCACATTCTCTGACACTGCCAAATCCGTTGTTGCAGTCACTGTATGAATCCATCTGGTTGAGGTCTTCCTCTCCTTGGCTGTCCAGAAGGACGGCATGATGTCTCTTCCCAAGGAATAACCTCTCCTAGCAATATACCCAGAATATGTGAGACAAAGCTTTACCATGCTTGCTCCCCTAGAGCACTCTGGCTGCACCTTCTTATGTATATCCTAGGCCTCAGTTAATTCACACAACCAGTTTAAGATTCTGGATAACTACAAAATAGTATATGTAGAACAGACTCCGAGGGCCTCGGGGCTTCGGGATCTTCTCCAAATGCCAGGGGGTACAGGGCAAGGGCTTAGGAACTATTCCATGGGAAAAGAAAAAAGTTCAGTAGTCACTGTGTTCCAAATCATCACTGTGCTAGCCTTGAAATTATCCAATAAGTTTAAAAGCCTGGAGGCTAGAAATCTCCAACTCTGCTCCCTAACTTCTGAACGGTGGCCTTAAATTTAGCTGAGCTGTCTGAATAAATTTGTATCGTGCTGTATTTCCAAAGATGATTCATTTCTAGCCAATCCCTTTGGATTTAGGCCAGTAGTTGGCTTGAAATGACAGTGCTGTGTTGCTTACAAAATGCTGGGTTTGTTTGAATGTCAACCTGTACGTTTGCTGGAAAAACAGAATACTACTATTCTCTTTTCCTCTGTCTCTCCTCAGGTGTAAATGCTCAGAAAAACTAGCTTTTTCCTTTTTGTTCAATCTCTACCCAATTTGGACTCCTCAGCAGCCTTCCCTTTACTTCTCAATCTTCTGCTCCCCACCCCAACTTTCTGCCCCTTTATACATATACACAAGCAGAAAATCTCTGGTTCCATTTTTAATGCTTTAGATTTTTGTTTGGTTTGCTCAGTGAGTCTGCTCTATTATTTCTTGTTAAAGTACCTTTATTTTTTTTTTTTTAAAAAACCATCCAAAACCCCCCTCAGCATATTTGATGACTTTTACCAAGCTTTAACACTTTAATTCCCTATTTTCATTCATGTAAAGCATGTAAAAAATACATCTGTATAAATCACTCAGTTGATAAGATATTATTACAGAAAGGTGTTTAGGTAACAAGGAGAGTAGTGCCCAAACCCTCTGTTTACAAGAGAGCATTTGTTTTAGCAAATGCAGTGCTAAGTACTCATGCAAAACACACACATCCACACACATACACGTAAGTAAGTAATTGCTTTGCCCATTTAAGAGAACATTCCTCAATTGTGATAGATTTCATGTTAAGTCAAGTCTTAACATAAATTCATCTTTTTTAAATATCCAGTCATGCCAACTAAAATGTAATTTTCATGTGAGTGAAAATATTTTCATATTTGTCTCAGTCAAAATTGAGGGATATGATCACAGTGCATGGCAATTAAAAAAAAAAAAAACACAAAACATTGACACAAATAAGTCATGCATTTCTCCTCCAGCCACTTGCAGTCCACCCATGCATATGGAGGAAGCTAACCTTTTCTGACTCCAATAGCCTCTAAACCTTTCTCAGACACAGCAATTTTTTTCTAGCCAACTGAGAAGCTTAGGTGGTGTAAGCAATTTGCAATTGGCTGTTAATCAAAAGGTTGGCATTTCAAACCTACCCCATGGCTCTGTGGAAGAAAGCCCTGGGAAATAAAGGCATATTGATAAATATAAATTTTCACAAAATTATTTATTGCTACTCTATTCCACTTACAAACTACATTTTCTTCATGTAATTGCTATTTTTCAGGAAAAGTTATATATAAAAATTTGTTTTTAAATCAAATAATACATTATATTGCTCCCTCCACTGAGTGCATCATAAGATTTCCAAGGCTGTGAATGTTACGGAAGCAGACTGCCACAACTTTTTCCTTTGGATTTTGTGGTGGGTTCAAACTACTGACCTTTTGGTTACCAGCCAAGTGCTTAACTATTTATCACCAGGATCTCTTCTAATTGTAGTTGTTGTTGTTGTTGTTAAGTGTCATCAAGTACAACCCATGTTGTTGTTGTT
>NW_006399977.1:1823804-1860162 GCF_000299155.1 Elephantulus edwardii
AAACCCAGCCTGGACTTCCGGCAGTTCTCTGCTGATGTGCTGTTCTAATCGTTTTTGGATAATCTTCAGTAGAATCTTGCTCGCATGTGAACAGGTCTGAATCCCGTCCTATCTTGTGCCATACTCACAACTCCTGATACACTAGGGCCAATTGTAGCAGTCATCATACACAGATAAGGGACTGCCAGAAGTTTAAGCAGGATTTAGAAGAGGTCATGGCACCAGGGACATCTTTGCTGATGCCAGATGGATCCTGGCCAAAAGTAAAGATAACCAGAAAAATGTCTGTCTATGCTTTATTGACTATGCAAAGAGATTTGACTCTGTGGATCACAACAAGTTATGTCTAACATTGAGAAGAATGGGAATCCCATAATACTTAATTTTGCTCACACAAAACCTACACCTAGTCCAGGAGGCTGTTGTGCTACTAGAACAAAGGAACATTGAATTTCAGGGTTGTATTCTTTCTCCAAACTTATTTAATCTGTTTGCTGAACAAATTATTTGAGATGTTGGACTCTATGAAGAGGAATGTGACATCAGGATCTGAGGGAGTCTCATCAATAACCTGCATTATGCAAATGATACAATCTTTCTTTCTGAAAGTGAGGAGGACTTGAAGCACTTGCTGCAGAGGATCAAAGACTACAGCTTTCAATACATATTGCATTCAGTGTCAAGAAGACAAAGATTCTTACCACTGGACCGATAAGCAACACCATGATAGATGGAAGAAAAACTTGAAACTGTCAACAACTTCATCTGACTTGGATCCATAATTAACATCAGCAGTCAGGAAATAAAGAGATGTATTTCACTGGGAAAGTCTGCAAGTTAAGGACCTCTCTAAATTATTGAAGAGTAGTGATGTCAGTTTAAGACTAGCGTCTGATTCAGGCCATGATCTTCCCAATCACTTGCTATGCATCTGAGAGCTGGAGAGTAAATAAGGATGACAGATGAAGAATTGATGCCTTTTAGCTCTGGTGTTGCAAAAGAGTACTGTATATCCCATGGACCACCAAAAGAACAAACAGATATGTCTTGGAGAGAGTGCAGCCAGAACTCTCTTCGGAGCACAAAAATGATGAGATTTTACCTCACAAGCTTCAGGCATTTTGCTAAAAGGGGCTGTTCTTTGGAGACAAACATGATGCTTGGAAAGATCGAGAGTCGGTGGAGAAAGGAAGACCCTCAACCAGGTGGATTGATAGTGACTGCTAATTGTAGTAGTGAAACTATCTGTTTAAAAGGAAATTATGATAAATCTTTTTTTCCTTTAAACCAGAATATAAATCTATTCCTTTATTAGAGTGCTCACATTAATGAACGGCACATCAGCATCACACTGCTGGTGTGAGAGGATGTACCTGACGCACAGTGTGGCAGTGAGTGTAAGGGCTCTCAGTACTGAACAAGCGTCCACTAACAAGTCTCCAGTAACCAGAGAGGTCTCCTTGATCTGACCATCTGCGGCAGGCTCCAGGCCCTTCCTGGAATCCTCTCCAGAACCAGCTGACACTCTTTCCACTTCTGACTTCTCCAAGGCCGGCACTGGCTGGCTCAGGTCTTCACCCAGGATACCCAAACCCCTGTAGCATCTCTTTTGTATGCTGTTATCCTGTTTCCCATCAAACACTGGGCAGAGGCCAGGGGGAGAACATTATCAAAGAAAACAAGGGTGTACCAGTAACTGATGCCTGGAAAGGGGCCCAGTGATCCCCACTAGGCACAAGCACCCTCCCAAATGACTTGAGGAAGTGAAAGCCCTTGAACATGTAACATTTATGGAATGGTGCCACGTGCCAGGCTTCACTCACATCCTGTTACATGCTTGCATTTAAGTTAACAAGAAGGTGGCAGCAAGAAGCTGGAGCCCACCTTTGTGCCAGCTTTTTCCTGGCCCATTCCTGCCTTTGGATATGGCCCCTACGCTGGGTATTAGCTCACTGTCAAAAGGAAGTATAAAAAGATGGTAAAAACAGAATACGATTGAGAATAAAGTAATATAAAAATCCAGAAACCATCTAGGGTACAATATCTTACAGTAATTAGGAAGCAGCTGAAAACACTAGGAGCTAACACAGACTATCTATGATACATAACCCCAGGGAGGAGTCCACAGGGAGAGCAGCCACGGCTTAGACCAGCAGCCTCTCAATGGACTGCTGAATGGACTGGATCTGCTGCTTCAGCTGTGAGCCCTCCTTGATGGTGACAGAGCAGGCGATGACGGGCCTGGACACGCCACAGGCCCGCCCCAGGGCCTGCTCGGAGCGCACAAACACATAAGGCACGTTCTTGTCTTCACACAGCAGAGGGAGGTGCAGGATGATCTCCAGTGGCTCAGCGTCCGCAGCCATCACGATGAGCTCGGAGATGCCTCTGTTCAGGGTTTTGGTGGCCTCATTGGCTCCTTTCCAAAGCTGTTTGTAGTTACAGGACTGCTGGACAAGGTCCAACAGCTTTTTGGTAAGGTGGGCATCCGCCAGTGGATAGGCTTTTGGATTTATACCAGCCTCAGTCATGGCTCCGGTTCCACAGCCTCACACTATGATAAATCTTTGCACACAATGAATTATATATGCCTTTTTAAAATAAATAATCTCTATCATTTATGTACTCTGTAAAATAATATTTTAATATGCTAGATTTCTTTCCTTAAGACTTTTATCTATGCTTTAAAACACAGACCTTCATTCAACTATTTTGTTGAAGAATTTTCTGTAATGGGATTCACACTACTGAAGGTGTAGATATTGCTGTCAACAAATCAGTTAATATGTTCTTATTCTTCAACTGGCAAATAAATTTTATCTGGACTAATGCAGTGACTCTGGCTATGGGGACAGGTGAATCAGAGACAGTGAGATTGGCTCAAGCTAGAACAGGGTTCAGAGGTATTATTCATAGGGTCGCTCTGAGTCGTAGTTGACTTGATGGCACATAACAACAAATTTTTATATTTCCATTTAATTTCCCCTTTGCATTTCAGTAGATCAAATGCCTTTTTTTTCATTTTCAATGGAGAAGGGATCTGGAAGGTTGGTTACTTATAGATTTTGTTGCTTTGTAAGCATCTATAAGTGATGTTATCAAATAATTGTTATAATTTAAGCATAGTGGGATATAATCCTCTATGCACTAAGGAATAGATAACCACACAAGATTCTAGTTATTAAAAACATTTATATTAGTTAAAACAAAGAATCAGTAGAAAGTAACAGCTTAAGACTTAAAATCCTGTGTGAATCTGCCTGTCCCTTTAAGAAGAAGAGCAATTGCATTCTGGTTGCTGAGCTCTCTTGGATTTATTTTATCTTAACAGCTGTTCCTGAAGTTGGTGTTATTCAGATGAGAGTTTTCAGGCTCTTTGTTGGTTCTCTATTTACTGTATAAACTACCAAACATAAGCCCTAAATAAAGCATGCAGTGAGGGTGAGGAAAAAGAAAAACATTGGTGAAAAAAATATTGGGGCGAAAATTCTCTTCAAATTTTTATTTCATAAGCGTAATACTGTTGAACAACATTTCCCTGTAATAGCAGGAAAGCAAAATCCCCAAATCTCTAAGCACCAAAAGTTGAACGATATATTTAGTAAGAAGTGGGGGTAGTGGGGGAATGTCCTAAGTGGAAATATCTGTGCTTATAAATGGTGGGGAAGGAACACATCAGATTTTTCTCGCCATGCTAGAAACAGCAATTATAAATGTTTCCTACCATAAGCAACCCTTCAGTTTAGAAAAAAATACATCGACAAACACACATCTTCTCTTTCATTCAGTTCTCATTTCATTTGCTTTCCAAAAGGCATGGTTGGTAAAGAGTACAAAGTCTGGGCAAGAAGCTCAGCTCTCTCACAGACTTGCTGTGCAAATTTGTTCCTCTCATTTAATTTACAAATTAAGCCAGTTGGCTTCGGTATTAAACAAAGCAGACATCTAACTTGAACTTATTTTGGAGTTACTGTCCTTGCTTTTATATAATATATAATTATTCATAGTTTAAGAGAAATTTACTGCTTGTCAAGCACTTTTCTAAGAGTTGTACATGTTAATTAACTTAATCCTCACAACAACCCTAGGAGGTAAGTAGTAGTAGTTAAGGTTTGTTTTTTTTTCCAGAAGAATTAAGTACAGAGGAGTTAACTTGCTTATAATTACACAGCTCGTAATTTCAGAGCTAGCATTTTCAGAGTCCTTTTAACCTGATATAAAAAGAGATAGGACATTTTGAACCATGCAATATTCCCTTGCTCTGTTCTGATGACTGCCTCCTAGTCCAAGTATAGGTTTTGCATAAGCACGATAAAATGCTCTGGGATTCCCATTCTTCTCAGAGTCACCCACAGTTTGTTGTGATCCACACAGTCAAATGTCTTTGCATAGTCAATGATACACAGATAGACCTTCCTCTGGTACTCCCTGCTTTCAGCCAAGATCCATCTAACATTAGTTAAAATATCCCTAGTACCACGACCCCTTCTAAACCCAGCCTGCATGTCAGGCAGTTCTCTGTTGATGTGCTATTCCAGTCGTTTTGGATAATCTTCAGCAGAATCTAGCTTGCATGTGGTATCAATAATATTGTTGGATAATTTCCACACTTTGTTGGGTCATCTTTCTTTGGAATGAGAACAAATATAGATCTCTTCCAGTCAGATTGCCAGGTGGTTGTCCACGAGATTTCTTGGCACAACTTGGTGAGCGCATCTAGGGCAGCATCTATTTGTTGAAATATATGAACTGGTATATTTTAACCCAATGTTATTTCTCTTCTGAATAGTGATCTAGCTGTGATTGTTGTTAGTTGCTGTCCAAATGACTCCATGGACAATGGAATGAAATGATGTCTGGTTCGGTCCTGTCTTGTTCCTGTAATCTGCTACAGATCCTCAGGATTTTCGTGGGGTGGTTTTCAGGACACTGTTGGTCCTTTCTTTCTAGTCTGTCTTTATCTGGAAGTTCCATTGAAACATGTTCATTGTTGTAGCTACACAGACGCTGCGTGTGATGGACAGGTGACTGTGCAGGAGGTGCCCTGGCTGGGTCTCCTCCACGGAAGGTGAAAATCCTACTCCTTCACCATCACTGCTCCTCACAATGTTTAAACTGCTATCTCCCTTTCTAAAAAGGAAAACAAAACAACAACAACAACAACAAAGTTAAATTCCTTCAGGTCTATTTCAACTCATATTGACCCTGAAGGGCAAAGTCGAACTGCCCTTTGGAGTTTCTGAGACTGCACATTTTTATGGGAGCTATTGTCTCATCCTTCTCTCAAGGAGCAGCTGGTAGTTTGAGCCACCAACCTTTCCGTTTGTCATTGCCATGTACTATCGGGTCAGAATCGATGCATAGCTGACTTCCCAGTGAGCTTTCAGGGCAGTATATTCCATGGGAGTATATTACCCAAATAGCTTGCTTTTGGAAACTCTATGAACTTGGAGAAACGATGAAAGTTATATAAGTATGCTGGTCTTTCATTCATAGTGTCGCTATGAGTCATCTACAATTTGATGGCACTTAACAACCATACCAGTAGAGAGAGAACTCTATTGACTCCTCTAAGTGGTATAGCACTGCTCTGTCCATTTGCTGCACAGAGGTAACTTGTGGCTATTGTGAAGCTGAACACTGTGACACTGATGTGTCAAATGCGATAATGGCTGCCCATGGTGGACAGGGTTTGGTGAAGCTCCCCAATTAAAACAAATTTGGAAGCAGGAGTAGCATCCACTTCTGAAACAGCTTGCCTTAGGAAATCCTATGAACTTGGAGAAATGATGAAAGTTATACAAATGTTCAGGTCTTTTGTTCCTAGGGTCACTAAGCGTCATCTATGACTCAACGACTTAACAACAAAAACATATTATTCATTCTTTTTTTCCTAGCTTTTTTTAAATGAAAAAAATTATCAGCTGTCTTATATCATTTGTCCATTTGTGACTGCCTTATATCACTCAGTATAATGTCCTCTAAAGCATTCATCTTGTGTAGTATTTTACAAGTTCTTCATTGTTTTTCTTTTTTAAAATTTTATTTTATTAATTTTAATGAACATTTACAGAGATTTTGGATTCATTCATTCATTGTTGCATTTTTCTCCCTGCCCACCCCTCCCTCTCCAGTTCGCTCTTCTCTTTGAAAATAAAAGTCCTTCATTGATATATGATTCCCCACCCCATCCCCCCACTCTCAGCCCTGAGTATGCTCCACTATGCAACCTTCATTCTGGACTCTTGTCATAACCATAATACCCAATCATATATCACTTTTAAACTGTTCTCTCCCATCCTTTTCCTGAGGAGCAGTTGGTGAATTAGAACCATGTGTCTTTGGGATTGCAGCACAGCTTCTTACCACTCTTCAACCTGAGGATAGTCTAGCTCTGGAAGTACAGAAAAACTTCTTGAGTGATTCGGCACAGAGGTTTAAGAGAACTAATTCTAGGTCCTCATATTTTTTGTTTGTTTGTTTGTTTATTCTACACTTTCCTACAACTGATCTGCTGTAGGATGCCAGGTCTTCCTTTCTCAACTAACTTTCCCCCTACTTGACAAAAGAAATACTTCTTATAGATCTCATATCTTACTGTGGCACATTGTCCCCAGGCATATAAAACTCAGACAACAAGAAACCTGTGTTGCTGTCAAGAAAGAAATAATTATGATGACTGAGAAAAAAAATTGTCACCTGATAAACCTTAAACTGTATTTAAATGACAGATCCTTGTGTGATTCGGGGAATATAATGAAAAGGATTCAAAGAGATACTGTTACAACAAATCCCTCCCATTCTCATCTTATTTCTGTGAACTTTCTATCCACTTGGCCACCAGATCTCCCTACCAGGGATCCAAAGTAAGTACTTAATCCAAGAAACAGAAAATTTGAAATATACATAAAGACTTTATAGTACAGTCAAAATTTTTCCTTCTGTTCCTACCAACTTACTTAGTTTCTCTTCCTAGAAACATCCAGGACTTCTATTTTCTTGTGTAGTCAGAGATTTGAATCACAGTGTATCTTAAAGGAATGAAAGTATAAGAAAAGTGAAAAAGAGGGAGCTAGCATTTATTTAAGAAATTAGAGGCTAGTAACCACCGGCAGCAGTTCTGTTTGCATTTGTTAGAATTCTTTCTGTTGTGAGGGTCAGAACTCCAACTCAAACTTAAGTTACAATAGTGATTTATTGGATTGTAAAATCCATGTTGTTTTTGTTATGTGCCATCAAGTCAAGTCTATTCACAATAACTCTGAGCCCTACCTACTCTATCCTAAGCCAATCTCATTGTCTCTGTTGACCTATCTTCATCCATTTCATTGGGTCTTCCTCTCCTACACTGTCTCTCCACCCTTCCAAGCATGATGTACTTCTCCAAAGACTGGTCCCCTCCTGGCAACATGCCTAAAGTATGTGAGACAGAATCTCAAAATCCTTCCAAGAAACAGCTTAGTTTCAACCTCTCCAGGACAGACTTGTTTGTCGTGAAAGTCCATGGTATGTTCAATACCCTCCTTCAGCACCACAACTCAAAGGCATCAATTCTTTTTCTGTTGTCCTTGGTCATTGTCCAGCTCTCTGATGCATAGCAAGTAATTGCAAATACCATGGCCCGGATCAGGAACACTTTAGTTTCTAAACTGACATCCTTGCTCTTCAGCACTCTAGAGTGGTCCCTGACAGCGTATATTCCTAATGCAATTCATCTTTTGATTTCTTGACTACTTGTGCCAATAGTGTTGATTGTGGAACCAAGCAAGCTGAAATTGTTAACAATCTCAATATTTTCTCCATCATGATGTTGTCAATTGGCCCAGTGGTAAAAAATCTTCATTTTCTTGATGTTGAGCTGCAATCCATATTGCAGACTACAGTCCTTGATCCTCTGCAGCAAATGCTCCAGGCCCTTCTCAATTTCAGCAAGTAAGGTTGTATCATCTGCATAATGCAAGTTTTTGATGGGTCTTCCTACAATCCTAATGTCACATTCTTCCTCATAAAGTCCAGCCTCTTGAATGATCTGTTCTGCATATAGATTGAAAAGGTATGGAGACAGGACACATCCCTGATGCACTCATTTCCTGATTTTCAGCCATGCAGTGTTCCTTGCTCTGTTCTAAGGACTGCTTCCTTGTCCAAGTATAGGTTTCCTACTACACAATCAGGTGTTCTCAAATTCCCATTATTCTCAAGGTTAGCCAGGTAGAACTGGCCTCAGGCATAAATGAATCTAGGGTTTCAAACAATGTTAGAATCCTCGGTAGCTCTATCCTTATATCTTAGCAGGAAGGTTCCTATGCTGGTCCTTCAACTTCAGGGAGTCTAGTGCTTTGAAATATCTTCCTGGATATTTTCCAAGTCTACTTCTGTGCTTGGAACTGGGTAGGGCCAGGAGTCTTGTCCAAGCCTGGACCAAGACAGAATAAATATTCTCTCTGTTTTTTCGGGTTCTCTTTAACCTGCTGCGACAGTGTGTGTGGAGTTGGCCAGATGTCCCCAGGATCTCCATTACTTACATTTATAGGATCATCTTTGGCTCTAAGATTGAGCCCCAGTTCTAGGAAGATGGTCTGATGAGATCTATCTATCATCTATCTATATCTATCTATCTATCTATCTATCTATCTATCTATCTATCTATCTATCATCTACTTATTTTGAGATTGGGGCTGACATATTAGGATGACACTCACTTTAGACAATGGGATGAGTTCAGGTCTTTAGACTATTCATAACCCATGATTGACTCTTGGGCCAAATTTTATATATGTGTGTGTGTATATATATAGATATGTTGTTGTTAAGTGCCATCTAGTCATCTGCGACTCATAGGGACTCTGGGTACAATAGCTCTGAAGTTTGCACTGTCCTGAGCCAGCTCACTGATTTCTGATGCATCTACCCTTATTGCCCCCGTTAACATATCAATTCATCTTCTCCGGGGTCTTCCTCTCCTGTGCTGTCCCTACACTCTTCCAAGCATAATGTCCTTCTCCAAGGACTGATTTCTCCTGTCCACATGTTCAAAGTGTGTGAGATGAAGCTTCAAAACCCTAGCCTCCAAGGAGAAACTTGGTTTCACCTTCTCTAAGAATATATGTATGTATGTATATATATATATATATTCCCTTGTCTTGTCTATTGTTGTTCCAGTTTCACCTGTGCTGTTTCCTGGAGGGTACAGTGGGGGTGGGGGTGGGGGTGTTGTTCCCCTCACCCCATCACTGGCTCCCAGGAAAGTCCCTCTTTCCCACTGTAGCCCTCCAAGAGTTCCTTTCCTCTGAGGGTCTTTGTGACCAGTGCTCTATAAAGTTCTTAGCCCTTTCTGATCGAAGTCTGCTCTTGTTCTCAATTGATAAGGTGCTAGTGTGCTCTTCTGGGTCAGTCTTAGACTGTTGTTGTTAGGTTCCATGGAGTATTGTACAACTCATAACGACCCCATGGACAAAAGATCTGAACCCTGTTCTATCCTGTGCCATCCTGTTCATGACACACTAGAGGCCATTGCCATAGTCACCATGTCAACCCATCTGGTTGAGGGTCTTCCTTTTCTTTGCTGACTTTCCACTCTTCCCAGTATCATGTCTTTCTCCAAGGAATAGTCCCTCCTAGCAACATGCCCAAAGTATGTGAGGCAAAACTTCAATATACTTGCTTTCAATGAGCACTCTGGCTGCACCATTTCCAAGACATATCTGTTCATTATCTTGCTTGTCCTTAAGATATTCAATGTTCTTCTCCAAAGCCACAGCTCAAAGGCATCAATTCTTTTCCCGTCATCCTTATCATTCTCCAGCTCTCAGATGCATAGCAAGTAGTCTTAGACTAGGACAAAGGATATTTACAAACATGGAACTGCTCTTATCTTTCACCCTCCATTTGCCAATTAGTACAGGTATGTAGAAGGTAGAGCTGCAGTAAATATAACAACACTCTTTGACTGAGATGATTGTAATCTAAAACATTTAAAAGACATGCTTGGAAGATGTGCTATTCTACATCCATGCTATAAAATCCCAAATTTAACATGAAAGGAAAACATACATTTACTTATTCACATTTTTCTGCATACTCTGGGTGAGGCCGGCACTTAGGGTTCTCAGCAACAACACAGCCACCACCTCAGAGAGAGCCATGGGAGGCCAGTATCATTCCAAACAAAAATACGCATTGAAGGTTTTCATCAGGACAGAGAATTTTTCTTTAGAATATTTTTAGTGTGAAAATAATGGTCCCATCAATAACAAAATTTCCTCTTTTTGCCAGCTATACAAACAAAAAACCAGGAAACCCAACAAGCACTGCTGCAGATTTTGAGAGTCTAAAGTTTTCATAACTGCCACTTACATTTCTAAAATATGACAAACTATTTATAATTCCAACATTTTCAGAATTCAGCACATTTAAATGCTGCTATCTGATTTTACAAGCCAAGGGATTTAATCCAGAACTGCGAGCAACACGGATAGAATAGTCAAACCCAGACCAGATGGCTCTTTAGTGCTAGTGAAGTAGGCTGGCGGCAACATGATGTTATCTGAGGATCCAAAAAAAGCACTTCAAAAATATCTCTCCATCCAAGAATCTTGATGCTTGGAACTCTCTCTACCTTTGTAAAGCAAAGGGAACTGGTAAAGGACATTTGCTACTTTTAACTGGCTAGCATCTATTTACCCTCACGGAACAACATACTTATTTTCCTCAGAAAGTACCTCTCTCCTCTACCTCTTCTTGAAACACTAAGTGTGGAAATGGGTATGAGATTCTTGACTAACCAGAATATTGCATCTATCTGGCCACAGTGATTAAATGACAAATACATGATCCAATAAGAGCTGTTGTGAGACTTGACTGAGAGCCTAGGAAAGAGATTATTCCTTTCCCTAGGAAACAAGCAAACAGTTGTCAAGTCATTTCCAACTCATCCCATAGAACTGGTTCCATGGGGACCTACTCACCACCCCATATGGTTTTGAATGGCTAATTTTTCAGAACTGCTGACCTCTCAATTAGCAGCCAAATGCATTCATCATTTGCATTGCTGAGGAACCCTATCAAGGTGAACAATGAGAGTGACAAAGCTTATTGTCACTGAGTCTGTTACAAGTCATCATACTCCTCAGTTTCCAAGACTGCAAATGCATATGGGGGTAGACTGTCCATCTTGCTCCTAAGAAACCACTGGTCATTGTGTCAGAACCATCGAATCAGGTGGGAACTTACTCAGCTGACCCTCCAACAGGTTTTCAGAGGCTGGAAATTACACAGGAGAAGATTTTCCATCTTTTCCTGTGGAGCAGCCGGTGGAGTTGAACCACCTGCCTTTGAATTGGCAGTGCAATTCTTTACCCATTAGGACACCAGAGTTTCCTGGGTACAGTAAAGGAGTTCTAGATAAAGAAAGGCTTAACAATCAATACTTTTGTTACCAGCAGGCAGGAAATTACATTGGGAAAGTCTGCTGTCAAGGAACTCTCCAGAGTACTGAAGAGCAATGATGTCCATCTAGAGACTAAGGTGTGCTTAATCCAGGGCACGTTGTTGTGTTGTTAATGCCATCAAGTCGAGCACAACTCAAAGTAACCCTATGAACAAAAGTTCATAGTCTTTGCAATTACTTGCCATCCATCAGAATGCTGGACAATGACTAAGGATAATAGAAGGAGAGTTGATGCCTTTGAGCTGTGGTGCTGGAGAAGAGTATTGAATATACCATGGACTGCTAGGAGAACAAACAGGTTCATTCTAGAGAGGGTGAGACCAGACTGCTCCTTAGCAAGGATTCTGAAGCTTTGTTTGACATACTTTGGGCGTGTTGTAAGGAGGGACCAGTTTTTGGAGAAGGACATCATGCTTGGGAGGGTGGAAGGACACTGTAAAAGAGGAAGAGCCTCAATGAGACATATTTATTTAGTGACTGGGGTAATGGGGGTGGGGGTGTCAGAGACAGTAAGATTGGCATAGGAAAGAGCAAGGTTCAGAGTTGTTATACAAATGGTTGCTATGAGTCAGAAATGACTTGACACCTAACAACAACAACAAGTCTTGTTAAGAGACTGGTATAGGAGTATGTATTCATTTCTTACTATTCCTGTAACAAGTTACCACAAACTCAGTGTCTTGAATAACAAACTTGCTGCTTTACAGTTCTGGAGATCAGAAGTCTTAAATCAGTTTCACTAGGCTGAAATAAAGGTTTCCACACTCCCTCTAGAGAATATCAGGTAGTTTCCTTGCCTTTTTAACTTTTTTTCTGCTAGCAGCATTCCTTAGTTCATGACTCTTTCTTGAACCTTCAAAATCAGCTGTGTAGCATTTTCAAATATCTCTTTGACTCTTGCCCTCTGATCTCCCTCTTACAAAAGACACTAACAAACCAACAGATAGATCTCAGAGAAGGTGCAACCAGAGTGCTCCTTTGGAGGCATGGATGGTGAAGCTTTATCTCACATACATTGGGTATGTTGTTAAAAGAAGCAATTCCTTGAAAAGAGACAAGATGCTTAGAAAAGTGGGGGGTCGGCGAGCTCTGGTGGCCTAGTGGCGGGAGGCTGCGCTGCAGTCCCAGAGGTGCGTGGTTCACGTCCGCCAGATGCTCTGCTGAAGAGGGAGGAACAGTCGCCTCCTGTGCCAGTCAGATCCAATTTGACGGTACACACATGAAAAGAGTAAATAATAATAAAAATAATAAAAAAATAAAAAATTTAAAAAAAGAAAAGTGGGGGGGTCAGTGAAAGAGAAGATGATGCTCAATGGGATGGATTGACACTGTGGCAAATGGGCTCAAGAATGTCAGAGAAGATAAGGATTGCAGGGGATAGGACAGAATTCAGATCTATTGTTCACAGGTCCTATGAATCTTACTCAACTCATGGGTACCTAACAACATAACAAAGGATTCCTGCTGGTGCAACAGTTAAGTGCTTACCTGCTAAAAAAAAGATTGGCAGTTCATTCATATCTATGGAAGAAAGAGCTGGTGACCCACTTCCATAAGAAATACAGCCAACAAAACCCTATGGGATTCTATTCCATCACCTAGGATTTCTGTAAGTCAGATCAACTCGAAAGCACCACTAACAATGATTATAACGAGCCTACTGGATTTTCCTGTCTCAAGATCTTCAATTACTTCTGTAAAGTCTCTTGCTATGAAAAGTAACAAGTCCACAGGTTCTGGGAACTAGATAAGACTACTACAAACACCTTTCCAGAGTACTAAAAAGCAACGATGTCAGTCTAGAGATTAAAGTGTACCTGATCCAGTCCATGGTCTTTGCAATTACTTGCTTTTCATCAGAGAGCCAGATAATGACTATGGATAATAGAAGAAGAATCTATGCCTTTGAGTTGTGGTGCTGGAGAAGAAGAGTCTTGAACATACGATGAACTGCCAAGAAAACAAATAGGTCTGTCTTGGAGAGGGTGAAACCAAGTTTCTCCTTGGTGACTAGGATTTTGAAGCTCTGTCTTATGTATTTAGGACATGTGGCCAGGAGAGACTAATCTTTAGAGTAGAACATCATGCTTGGAAAGATGGAAAGACAGCATTGGAAAGGAAGACCCTGGATGAGACGGACTGATACAGTAACTAAGCAATGGGGGTAGGTGTGTCAGAGTCAGTGAGACTGGCTCAGGACAGGGCAGGCTTCAGAGCTGTTGTACATAGGATCACTATGAGTCACAGGTGACTTGATGGCACATGACAACAACAACTACAAAGGGTTTCAACTTTTGCATTCCAGTCATCAATTATCACTAATGCATCTTGATTGCATGCTTGATCAATTTTGAGCTGCAAAATTTGGGAAAAATCTTTAATTTCCTCCTCTTTGGTGTTAGCTATTGGTATGTATGCTTCAATAATAGCCATATTATCAGTTCTTGTATGTATGTGTATGATTGGAAACAATGGAAAGGACTGGTAGTCAGAAAGTCACCATCTTGGTGACCGAAATGAAGCTAGAAATAGAGTTATAGAATTTTGTACATTCAACAATTTATTCTTCACAAATACCTGTTTTTAAAAACACAAACAGTGACTTTACATACGGACCTCACCAGATGGATTGCATGGGAATCAGACTGACTACGTCTATGGAAGTAATCACTGGAGAAACTCAGTATCAGCAGTCAAATCCAAGCGAGAGGCTGACTGTGGAACACATCATAAATTACTCATGGGTGAGTTAAAATTGAGCCTGAAGAAAGTGAAACTAAGGCCACAAAATCCAAAGTGTGATCTTGAGTCTATACCACCTGAATTTAAAAGCCGTCTTATGAATGCTGTTGTTGTTACATATACCATCTAGTTGCCCGAGTCTCAATAGAGACTTTATGTACAGCAGCTCTGAAGCCTGTCCTGTCCTGAGCCAGTATCACTGACCCTGACACACCTACCCCCATTGCCTCAGTTACTGTATCAATCCATTTCATCTGGGGTCTTCCTCTCCTGCGCTGACCCTCCACCCTTCCTTCTCCAAAGACTGGCCCTTACTGGCAACGGATCCAAAGTATGTGAAACAGAGCTTCAAAATCCTAGCCTCCCAGGAGAAACTTGGTTTCACCCTCTCTAAGACAGACCTATTTGTTTTCTTCGTGGTCCATGGTATGTTCAAGACCCTGCTAGAGCACCACAACTCAAAGGCATCAATTCCTCTGTCATCCTTAGTCTTTATCCAGCTCTCTGATGCATAGCAAGTAATTGTGAAGATCACGGACTGGATCAGGTGCACTTTAGTCTCTACACTGACATCGTTGCTTCTCAGTCTTCTGGAAAGATCACTGACAGAAGATTTACCTAATGCAAGTCGTCTTTTGATTTCCTGACTGCAGGTGCCAAGAGTGTTGATTGGTTGAAATATTGAACACCTATGCCCATAGACCAGGAAGAGAGCAAAATGCCACTAAAAGGACAGAGGAAAAAGGAAAGAAGAAAAAAAAAAAAAGGATATCAGAAGATAACCTGAAAAATTTCACTAAAACATCTAGAAATCAAAACAAAGATAAGAGATGTTGAAGTGAAAGAGCTGAACAGATTTCAAAGGGCAGCTTGAGAAAAGTATTATAATGAAATGTTCACAGAGCTAGAATTCGAGAATAAAAAGAAGAACTCATTCAGCATTTCTCAAGCTAAAAGAACTGAAAAACAAATTTAAATCTTGAGTTGCAATACTTAAAGATGCTATTGACAATCTATTGAATCTTCCAGGAAGCTTAAAAAAAAAGATGGAGGAAACACACAGACTCACTATTCAAAAAAGAATTGAACAACACTGAAATATTTCAGGAAATACCATATAATCAAGAACCAATATTAATGAAGGAAAAAAGTTCAAGCTGCACTTAAACTAATGGCCAAAAATAAGAGCCCCGGAATCAATGGCATGTTAATTGACATGTTTCAAATGACAGATGCAGCCCTGAATATGCTCACCAGTTTATGCCAGAAAATTTGGTGAACAGTTGCCTGGCCTAGAAGAAAACTAAATTTGTCCCATTCACAAGAAAGGTGATCCAATAGAATGTGGAAATTACAGAACAACGTTGTTAATATAACATGCAAACAAAATGCTGCTGCAGATATTAAAAAAAACAACAGTAAAAACAGTACATAGTGAATTTCCAGAAGTTAAAGGGGGATTTAGAAGAGGCTGTGGCACCAAGAATTTCATTGCTAATGTCAGATGGATCCTGGTTGAAAGCAGAGAATAGCAGAAAAATGTCTATTTGTGCTTTGTTAACTATGCAAAGGCATTTGACTGTGCGAATCATAACAAGTTATAACTAATATTGAGAAGAATGGAAATCCCAACACTTAATTGTGCTCACATGAAACTTAGACCTTGACCAAGATGCTGTTGCGCAGAAAGAGCTAGAGAACACTACATGGTTTAAAAGTAGGGAAGGTGTACATCAGAATTGTGTCCTCTCCCCATACCTATTCAGTTTATGTGCTAAGCAAATCATTAAAGAAGCTGAACTCTAGGAAGAAGAATATGGCATCAGGATCAGGTGAAGACTCATCAATAACCTATGTTATGCAGATGACACAACTTTGCTTGCTGAAAATGAGGAGGACTTAAAGCTCTTGCTAAAGAAGACCAAAGATTGGAGGCCTCAGTATAGATTGCATCTCAACATTAAGAAAATGAAAATTCTTACCAATGGACTGATAGAAAACATCATGACAAATGGAGAAAAGATTGAAACTGCCATCGACTTCATCTTACTTGGATCTACAATCAACATCCTTGGTACCAGCAGTCAGGAGACGTATTACACTGGGAAAGTCTGCAGTCAAGGGCCTCTCCAAGTTATTGAGGAGTAATGATATCAGTTTGAGGATTAAGAGATGCCTGATTCAGACCATTCTCTCCCTCGAATCACTTGTTGTGCATCTGAGAACTGGGCAATGAATAAGGATGGCAGTAGAAGAATTGATGCCTTTGATCTGTGTTGCTGGAGAAGAGTACTCAACCTGACTGCCAAAAGAATGAACAGATATAACTTGGAGAAGGTGCAGCCAGAGTGCTCTTTGGTGGCAAATATGATAAAGCTTTACCTCACATACTTGGCGCATGATGCTAAGAGAGGCTATTCCTTGAAGAGGAACATCATGCTTGGAAAGGTAGAAGGTCTGCAAAAGAGAGGAAGGAAGACTCAATGAGATGGATTGACACAGTGACTGGAGTGAGTTCAAGTACGTCAGAGATTGTGAAGATGGCACAGAATAGGACAAGGATCAGCTCTGTTGTTCATAGGGTTGCTATGAATTGTACTCAACTCAATGGCACCTAACAACAACAAAAACAATTTGTGAATATATATAATGTGTGAATGAAGAAGGAAAGCGGTAAGATGGGAAGATATCAGTGCAGTGGTTTATTCTCATTTTGGCTGGTTAGTCTAAGTGTTGTGTGGAAAATGAAAGTAGTGCTGCATAAGTGAAAGCAAGAAGTCCATTGAGGAGGATATTGCAGTGACTCAGGAGAGACAGGAAGAGAACCTTGACTTTGGCAGAACTACTGAGCTTCTCTGCGATTCAATCGTTTCAGCATAAAATCAGGGTAATACAGCCAGGCTTCATTAAACCTACAGTATATACGGCAGTATTAACTCCTAATAGCACACGTGCAGTGGTAATAATTATTTTGTTATGCTTTGATATTTAAGTTTTGTTTAAAAGAGGAAAGCATTTAACAGAAGAAATCTCTGAGCTAGAGAAAATGAAGCCCAGAGAGGAGAAAAACCTTGCCCCAGAAGAACCTTAAGTCAGCTAATAGATATCAAGATGTGCATCAAAGAGGAAAAAGGAGAGTGAACAATTTCCTGTCCTTTCTCTCTGTCATTGCCATAGAGTTGGAACCAACTCATAGATGACCCTTCAGTGGGTTTCTAAGGCTTTAAATCACATGACAGTAGAGTACCCATCCCTCTTTCTCCAGCAGAGCCACTGATGGAGTTGAACCATCAGAATGATGCTGCTTTTGTGTTAGCAATGTAAGTCCCTATGGACTAGGCCACCAGAGCTCATTCTGTCCTTACAGTAACCAGAAAAGGCAACTCAAAGCTCAGAGGGAACCACATGAGACAGGAAATCCTAGAATTCATAAAGTCTGTATGATTGGGGTAGAAGTGGGGGTAGCATCCGTTCAGCATCTGAAGAACTGGTTTCACATGCTATTATTTATAGACTACATGATTTTGAACGCGTCACTTAATCTCTTCTTTCCTCACTTCTCTCTTCTTTTTAATGGAAAAATCACATTTTGAAAAGTTGTCATTAAGTTAAAATGAGAAACCAAAATATCACCAGTGCCAGTTGCTGTTGCTTATGTTTCAGAGCATGGTGACTACGTGTGTCAGAGTGGACCTGTGCTCTGCAGGGCAGTCAGGGGCTGGTGTCTTACAGGTATATCAGGCCTGCCTCCCGCAGAGCCTCTGGGTCGTCTTGAACAGACAGGTTTCCGTCTGTACCTGTTAACCATTTGTACTACTCAGGGATCCTGAAAAAATAGAAAAGCTCAAACCATTGGTATCAAGTCAGAACCAACTCACAGCTGACCTTCCCGTGTGTTTCTGAGGCTGTAAATCACTTGAGAGGAGATTGCCCGCCTTTCTGACACGGAGCAGCTGGTGAATTTGAACCATCAATGAGGTATGGCAACTTCCTACAGACTAGGCAAGGTCCCCTTTGCCCCCTGTGTCTTTCTTAGTTTTCTAGTAGTGCTGTAACAGGAACACCACAAGCAGGTGTCTTTAACAAACACAGATTTACTTTCTTACAATTAAGTTTCTTACAGTTAAAAAGCTAGAAGTCTGAATTCAGGGTGTTGGCTGTAAATTCTCTGTTAGCTTGGGAGGAAGGGCCTTATCTCTTTTTAACTTCTGTTCCTGGGCAATATTCATTTGTCTTGCCATCTCTCCTCCCCCAAATCTACTTGCTGTTGTTTTTAGGTGCCATCAAGTCAACTATGATTCATAGGGACTCTATGACCAACAGAGCTGAGCGATTCCTGTGATCTCTGATGGCATTTAAATCCATTGTTAAAGTCATTGTGTCAGCCCAACTTATTGAGGATCTGACTCTCTTCCCCTGACCCTCCACCTTTCCCAGCATGAAGTCTTTTTCTAAGGACTTGTATCTCCTGACAGCATGCCCGAAGAGAGACAAAACCTCACCATCCTTCCCTTCAAAGTATCTACTTGCTGGTTTGCCTTTAATCCCTTTATATCTCAAAAGAGACTGTCTCAGCTACATCTTGCACTAATCCTGTTTATTAATATAAAAAAAAATCCATTCCCAAGTAAGACTAAAACTGTAGGCATAGAGGTTAAGATTTACAAATATTGGGCAGGAGGTACAATTCATAATGTTTCAATAGTCTAGCTTTCATTCCACTCAAATCTTTAAAGACTTCACCTGTTTATTTTTGGTTATAGAGAAAATCTCATCTCTTCACATGGATTTGTGACTGAATGACAGCCTTCTGTTGTCCCTGTCTTTATAATGGATCCAGTGTTTTTCTCTAGTCTATACTTTTTAGTACACCAATATTTTCATTCAAAAGTTGATAATCAAACACAAAATGTGCCTTCTTCAGAAATATATTTCTGGGTGTTTATTTCTCTAAGCCTTTTTTATACTTGCAAATTCATATGTTATAAACTGGAACTTAGATGTAATAAAAATAGCTTCCCTTTTTTAGGAAAAATAGGCTCAAAACTACATATAACAGGGAGTTATTTATAGCAAAGTCAGTTTAAAGATGTTTAGCTGGCTAGCAGACACATATACACTAACCTTACATAACTGTTTGGAGAGGCTTTAAAAAGTACTAGGGATGAGAAAGATTTGAAGCTCCCCAAAAGAGGATATAGAGACAAACCTAATGGGGAGTTCTGGTGGCCTAGTGGTAAGAAGCAGTGCTGCAATCCAGGAGGAACAAGGTTCGAATTTACCAGCTACTCTGTGGGAGAAGGGTGGGTAATTTCTTCCTGTTTATTCAATTCACTGCCTCTGAAAACTGCCATAGGGTCAACTATGAGTTGGTCCCGATTAAACAGTACACAACAACAATGCAATAATAGTACCTTTAAGAGTTCATGCATATGGACTATGATAGTCCAATCTGGTGTATCTGAACTTAAACTGCAGTGACCTGCTCTGAACACAACAGGACCCTTCCCTCCCCCATTCTTATTATTTCCAGGTGTCCTCAGCTGTGTGTATCAAATGTTGACAACAATTAGTCCCACCTTCTCCCAGGGGAGACTCCACTAGTCAGGTCTTTTCCATAAGGTCTGAATGGAAATAAATCAGCTATTCAATATGTCTAATCAGATGAAAACCCATTCCCTGAGGAATGACCTCAATCCCAAAGTGAATGGGGAACGGATTAGCGTACTGCAGATCCCAGGGCACCCGGCATTGTCTGATAAACAAAAAGAAATTAGAGACACGGAGAAGGGCACAGAAGCCAAGACAAATTAATGCTTTATGTGTGCTAATGTTTATCTTTGTTTAAATAAAGATTTTTTGAGACAAGTGGTGAGTCGTCAGTAAATAAATGTCTGGTGTCTGGTTAGACTGATGAGTGGAGGTGGAAAGCTTTGCTCATTATTCGGTAGAATAATTACACAGGTGAAAGCACCATTGTCATTGAAAATAAAGATCGTTTTGTCCTACCAACAAACCCTCTTTGTTACTGTTTTGTTAAGCTTTGTGTTCAGTCAAGGCTGAGAATAGTGTCTATAAAGAAAAGGAGGGGGGAAATCAACAAAAATAATGAGGTTAACAATTGGCAGCAACTACAGAAATTATGTGAGGCCTTGGTGGCTCAATGGTAGAATTCTTGTCTTCTACGCAGGAGACTCAGGTTTAAATCTTAGCCAATGCACGTCGTGAGCTGCCGCCATCTGTCAGGGAAGGTTTACGTGTTGCTGTGATGCTAAACAAGAGCTTCCAGACCAAGATAAATGCTGATGACCCATAAAAATCAGTCAACGAAAACCCTATGGATCACAACGTTCCGATCTGGGGACGGTGTGCACCTGGAGAGTATTTTGCTCAGTTATGCACTGGGTAGTCAAAATTATAGTGGCCAGAGGCACATGCTAAATGATACAATGGAGACCAGCAAAATCCAGAATGTGGGAAAGGCTACAAGATGAATGACATGGATTTTCCAATAAATAAAGCACAAAGAGGAGGAGGGCTGGGAAGAGGAAAAATACATCTTTAAACAAAGAGGGATTTAAGAGACAGCAGTCAAATATACTGTGTGGACCAAATTTGGATCTTAATTTTATTTAAAAAGTGCTAAAAAAAGGCTATGATTTAATTCAGAAAATGAAAAGGTTGACAAAAGCAAGTATTTTTCTAAGAGCTATGTACTGAATACAGATTAATTGATATGATATCTAAGATTTGAACCATGCAGTATTTCCTTGCTCTCTTCTGACGACTGCCTTCTGGTCCAACACAATTAAGTGTTCTGAAATTCTCATTCTTTTAGAGTTAGCCACAGTTTGTTGTGATCCATGCAGTCAAATGCCTTTGCATAGTCAATGAAACACAGATAGATGTTCTTCTGGTATTCTCTGCTTCCAGCCAAGATTAATCTGACATTAGCAATAATACTCCTAGTACATTGGCCTCTTCTAAACCCAGCCTGCACATCAGGAAGTCCCCTACTGATGTGCTATTCCAGTCTTTTTTGGATAATTTTCAGCAAAATCTTGCTTGTATGTGATATTAATAATATTATTAAATAATTTCCACTCTCTGTTGGGTTACCTTTCTTTGGAATGATAACAAATATAGATCTCTTCCAGTCAGTTGGCCAGGTTGGTGAGCACATCCAGAGCAGAGTCTGTTTGTTGAAATATATCAATCGATATGCTAACAATTCCTGAGGACTCATTTTTACCAATTCCTCCATAGCAACTTGAACTTCTTCCTTCATCACCACAGGTTCTTTCTCATACATTGTTTTATGAAATTCTTCTTTCTGAGTATGCCAATTCCTTTTGGTACAGTGACTCCACATATTCCTTCCATCTTCTTTTAATGCTAAGACTAAGGTGCACCTGATCTAGGCCATTAAATTGCAATTATTTGCTATGCATCAGAAAGCCGAACAATGACTAGGGATAATAGAGATTGATGCCTTTGTGCTGGAGAAGGGTATTAAATATGCTATTGACTGCTATGAGAACAAACAGGTTCATCCTGGAGAGGGTGAAGGCAGGCTGTTCCTTGGAAGCAAGGATTCTGAATCATTGTTTGACATACTTTGGGCATGTTGCAAGGAGGAACCAGTCCTTGGAGAAAGACGTCATGCTTGGGACAGCCCAAGAGAGGAAGACTTTGATGAGATGGGTTGATTCAGTGACTAGGGTAATGAGGGTAGTTCTGTCAGAGAAAATATGATTGGGTCAGAGCTGTTGTTATGAGTCGCAAGTGACTCACCACCATGTAACAACACAACAGCATCGAAGATGTAATTTAAAATGTGAAATGTGATTCACCATGAGTTGATAATTAAAGTTGGCAAATAGGTACATTTGAGTTCTTTATATGAGGTTTCACTGTTTGTGTTTTGTATATGTTTTAAATTACCCATAATGAAATAAAAAAAAAAATCAACCCATCAGCCTGCTATGCAGACTCTGAATAACAACAACAACAACAACAACAACAACAACAGAATTGTGTTCCTGTTAGAAATACCCTGAGTTTAGATTGTTGTTATTGTTAGGTGCCATTGAGTTGAATATATCTCGTAACTACCCTATGAACAAAAGGTCTGTTCTATCCTGTGTCATCCTCACCTTTCATGACACACAAGAGTCCCTTGTGGTAGTCATCACCTCAATCCATCTGGTTGAGGGTCTTCCTTTCTTTTACAGACACTCCATCCTTCCTAGTAGGATACATCCTTCATGTCGTCCAAGGAATAGCTCCTCCAGCAACATGCCCAAAGTATGTGAGGTGAAGTCTCATCATTCTTGCCTCTAAAGAGCATTGCAGCTGCACCTTCTCCAAGACATATCTGTTTGTTCTTTTGGCTGTCCATGGCATGTCCGGTGCTCTTCTCCAACATCACAGCTCAGCGACATCAATTCTTCTGTCATATTTACTTGCTGTCCAGCTCTCAGATACATAGCAAGTAACTGGAAAGACTATGACCTGAATCAGACACACCTTAGTCCTCAAACTGACATGACTACTCCTCAAGAATTTGGAAAACTCCTTAACCTTGGATTTTCCCAGTCCAATGTGTCTCCTTTTTTCCTGACTGCTGCTACCAAGGGTGTTAATAGCAGATCCAAGCAAGATGAAGTTGTTGACAGTTTCAGTCTCTTATCCATCCATCATGATGTTGCCTATTGGTCTGGTGGTAAGAATCTTTGTTTTCTTGACATTGAGATACAATCCATACTGAAGGCTGCATTCCTTGATCTTCTGCAACAAGTGCTTCAATTCCTCTTTACTTTCAGCAAACAAGGTTGTGTCATCTGCATAACCCAGGTTATTGATGAGTCTCCCTCCAATCTTGATGCCACATTCCTCTTCATAAAGTCCAGTTTTTCAAATAATTTGCTCAGCCTACAGATTAAATACGTATGGAGAGAGAATACAACTCTGACGCATTCTTTTCTTAATTTTAAACTATGCAGTGTTCTCTTGCTCCTTTCACACAACAGATTCCTGGTCCAAATATATGTTACTTGTGAGCCAAATTAAGTGTATTGGGATTCCCACTCTTCTCAATGTCACCCACAACTTGTTATGATCCACACAGTCAAATGCCTTTGCATAGTCAATAAAGCACAAATAGACATTCTTCTTGTATTCTTTACTTTCAGTCAGGATCCATCTGACATCAGCAATGATATCCTTGCCACAACTTCTTCTAAATCCTGCTTAACCTTCTGGCAATTCCCTATCTATTCTAGCCATTTTTGAATGATCTTCAGCAGTATTTTGCTTGTATGTGAGATTAATAATATTCTTTGATAGTTTCCACATTCAATTGGTTCGCCTTTCTTAGAACAAATATGAACCTCTTCCAATCTGTTGTCCAGACAGGTGTACTCCAAATTTCCTGGCATGACGGTGAGCACATCCAAAGCTACATCAGTTAATTGAAACAAGTCAACTGGTATCCCATCGTTTCATGGGGATTTCCCTCCCCTTTTAAAAATTTTTTTATTGATTTTAATGAAAGTTTACAGAGACTTTGGATTTCCATTCATTCACTGTTGCACTTTTCTCTCTACCCAACCTCCTCCCCCAACCCAGTTCACTCCTCTCTTTGAAAAGGAAAAGAAAAATTCTTTCATTGTTATACAATCCCTTCCCCAAGTCCATTCCACTATGCAGCCTTCATTCTGGACCTGTCATGACAATACCTAATCATATATCCCTTTTAAACATTTCTCTCCCTCATCTGTTTCAATGCAGGGACTTTAAAAAAAAATCATAAAGGGTTTTTTGGTCAGTGTAGGTGAGTGGCATAGTGACACACCCCCAGTTCTCTGCTTTATACAGTCAAGTCCCTGGTGTGATGTGACAAGTTAGGCCCATTGATGGTTGGGAATCAATGGGAGATGAGAATGATCTAAAGGTCTCTAAGGGTTGAGTGTATGGGAACCAACATCCTAGAAAGAAATCCAGGATGGAAGAAGAATCCTCAAAGGCGGGAGATCTTGGTGATTCTTGATCACCTCTAGTCTTGCTGCCTCTCTCCAGCCCTCACTGTCCCCCACAGTCTGGAGCCCCTCCACTGTCCCATCTGGCTTACGTGATCTTGGTCACAGAGACACTCTTCAAATAGGACCCGGGTTGCGTCTGTAGAAGTGCACCAAGACCCTCTTGGGAAACCTGGGAATTCAGACGATTGATTGTCCTCCATGTATCATCAAATCTATGAAGAGGTCTCTGGTAGCCCCAATCTGGTGCTGGTTTTGGGGATTCAGTTCCTAGATCACTCTCCAAGACACCGCCCCCCCCCAAATATCCTGGGCTGGTGTCTATCTGGATACGTAAGCATTGAGTCTCAAAGCATCTCTTCCTTCATGACTCTCACGAGGTATCACTAATTGAGGACCTGGAAGTTCAGGAGCACGAAGGCGAGGTCCAGGTTCCTACCTCACTGAAGAGGTTATTGAAATCACTTACTAGGTCACCAAAGCCGAAGCTAAAGTGGAAACACATCCCTCCTTCTGGGCTGAAACTGAAGCCAAATCCCACTGGAGGCTGGGGATCTCCAAACCTTAGACTCCCATAGCCCCACGAGGCTCCCCTGCCTTTTTCTTCCTTGTCTTCCTTCTCTTCATCTTGATTCATCCTTCAAAAAAAAGTTCTCTGTTGGTTCTAAAATCCAGGAATCCCAAAGAAGTCCTGGATGAGGTCAAAGAGACTCATTCCCGTAGTGGGACTTGAATCCTTGAAACCCATCTACGGCTCATTCAGATCGACAGATAAACTCGCGCTTTACGCTGGAAAGTCACCATCATACTTTTCTATGTTCTTAATCTGTTGTTGGTATGTGCCACCGAGTTGCCTGCGATTCATATCGGACCTATGTGCAACCGTTCTGAATCCTGCCCTATCCTAAGCCAATCTCATTGTCTCTGACACACCTAATCTCATTATCCCAGTCACTGAGTCAGTTGGGGGTCTACCTCTCCTGTGCTGTCCCTCCACCCTCCTAATCACGAGGTCCTTCTCCAAGGACTGGTTCCTATAGCTACATGCTATAGTTGTGAACCCTATAGTTAGAACTGATCCATAACTGACCCTTTGGTGGGTTTTCAGTTGCAGTCAATCGCAGAGCAGCTGGTGAATTCAAATTACATGCCTTCAGGATTGCAGGGAAGCTTCTTGCCACTAGGCCATCAGTAGTGTGTGGGAAAAGACCTCAATCAACTCTAAGAAGCTCCAAAAATTTTACCTGCCACTGCACTGACTTTGTAGAAATTTTTATAGGTCTAAAATATTGGGATTGAAGGAGGTGAAAAGAAATCCATTCCATCCTCAGTACCTTCTGTCTATGCAACCATCTGATGATTCACCCAAAATTGACCAGACTTATTCAACTTTGTGTTCTTTCTTTTTCTTACCTTCAAGACTCCTTCAAGTTGAGGAGGCTCACAAGGCTGTTCCTACCAGTGAGCATCTGTGAGACTCCTGAAGTAACTGCTTCCCTGGGGCCCTCTTATTTTCTAGACTCTACCTGAGGGACATAGGAGGATAGAAGGAGAACTGACGCCTTTGAGCTGTGGTGCTGGAGAAGAGTATTGAATGTACCATGGACTGCCAAGAAAACAAACAGATTGATCCTGGAGAGGATTAAACCAGGCTACTCCTTGGAGGCAAGGATTCTGGGACTTCGTCTGACATACTTTGGACATGTTGTAAGGAGAGACAGGTCCTTGGAGAGGGACATCATGCTTGGGAGGATAGAGGAACAGCACAGGAGGGGAAGACCCTCTATGAGGTGGATTGATTCAGTGACTGGGGTAATTGGGATGGGTGTGTCAGAGGCAATGCAATTGGCACAGGATAGAGCAGGGTTTAGGGGCTGTTGTACATAGAGTTGCTATGAGTTGCAAATGACTCGACGGCACATAACAACAAAAACAACAACAACCTGAGAGACAAGACACAGGTCTCTGCTTCTGAGCTTCACAAACATACATGGGTTTTTGCTCTTTCTCATTTCCTTTCTTTTGCTCTCCTGCCCAGACTGAAGCCAGCGTTTCCCCGCAGTGCTGTCTTCTCTCTGTGGAACTCTTCTCCTTGCATAGCTATGCTGTTGTTGGGTGCCATTTGTTGATTCCAACTCAGAGACAACTCAGAGACTCAGCGACAGAGTAGAACATTTTTTTGGTGTGTCTCTTTGAAGACAAAAGTCAGGAGGAAGCTACCTTTTATTCTACTTCTATCACATTCATTCTCTGAGGCAACAATTAGAGAAAATACAAAAGGAGAAAAGAAATAATGTTCCTGGAAATATTTTTGGTGATGCAAGAGTTAGATACTAAGCTGGTAACAAAATGGTTAGCAGTTCAAACCTACCTGCCTCATGGTTCTGCACAATAAAGATTTGGCCATCTGCTTCCATCAAAATTATAGCCTAGAAAAAGGCTATGGGGCACTTTTCTGTCACACTGGGTCACAATGAGTCAAAAATTGAATGGGAGACATCTACCAACAATCAAGTGTTTTCATCATTCTCCCCTTCCTCGGTTATTTTTTAAAAATGCATGAATGAGAAAAATGCACAGCTGAGTTACTTAATCTTATTCAAATTCCTGTAATTAGTTCAGACAACTTGGCTAAGTTTCAGAGCTTTCACGGTCTACTCTCAACTCAGCCCCCAAAAGGACTGCTGAATGCTCAAAAGCAGGGCTTATAGATGTAGATGATATTCCTGAGAGAACATTTTCTATAAAAACAGAAATCTATTATAATAAAACTGAGAAAAATCTTACAGTTCAGACTAAGAGAAATGTGACCAGCCACTATGCATCAATTGTTGCATTTCACATACAAGGTAGAATGGTCAAGTTTTCAGGAAAGCTTTTTTAAAAGACAAAATAGAAGTCAGTGAAAGTTTAATGTAAGCTTTCAGTTCATTCCGACTTAGTTGTGGTTTAATTCCTTTACCCACTCATGCATTCAACAATATTTAGTGAGACCTATTTGTTTGATAAAGTCCCTGGGTGGCACAAATGGTTACAGGCTGGAGTATTAATAAACTGAGATTACTAGTTCAAACCCATGCAGGTATTTCTAACAAGTAAGGCCTGGCGATCTGCTTCCCAAAGGTCACAGCCTTAAGGACCCCGTGGAGCCCTTCTACTCTACACACATGCCATTTGTTGGAATCAGCTCAATGGCAACTAGCAATGACATCAGGCACTGTGTTAGAAAGCCAGAAACTCAGTCACATTAAGAGAAAGGCAGTGTGGCCCTTCTTAAATCTGAATTGAGCTTTACTTCCCAATCCAACTTAACCAGTCTAAGGAAAGGCATTTGAAAAACCATTCATTCAAAAAACCATTTTGGCAGTAGTTAAAAACCAGAAGCATTAGTTATTATGGGCTAAGAAATGTGCTTTTAGAAGATGGGTGATCAACAAGAAAAGAAACAAACATTAATAGTAACTTTCAGCTGATCTGGCAGAGAATAGAATGAAAAGGTCCTTTATTCATGTGTAACTGTGCAAACAGACTGTGGTGATTAAAGTATATGGTGCCATCTGAGCAGCAGGTTAAATGCCACTGCATTATTACTGGTCTAATGAATTTTAAAAGTATCATTCTAACGAAAATCCGGTGAGCAAAAAAGATAAAATTCTGCTGCCACTGCTGAAAACAACGCCACTACCAAGCCCTTTCTAAATCAGCTTACACATGGCCTGGGTTACACTTTGGACCCACTAGAAACTCACTCCTCAAAACAAACATCTCTTTAAAATTGTAATTCTTAAACCAAGTTAAAGACCAAGAGGAAAAAGCCCACTTGTAATCTAATACTTAAGGATCTGAGAGGCAGTGTATTTGCCACAGTTCTTCAGAGTCTCTTACAAGTCCCAGGATTTCTAGCCCATTGAAAGTAAAGCTAATTAATGTTAAAAGGGTTTCTTTGGTTTTTTTAAAACACAAAATGTATTTTCCCCACCACAAGAAAAATTTGAATTTTTTCTTATTCAAATTCCTGTTAAATAGTGATAATTACAGGACCCAACAGCCAATTGAATTAGGTCATTCATTAAAAAGATCCCTTTATAAAAGTTGCTGAGTGGGTTTTTTATTTCTCACTTTCTATGGGATAATTTTATTATTTACGAAATAGCTAAGGGGTTAAAGCTGTTTCCATATGAAGCCTAAACAAAGCGGGTATTCAGATGGGTTTCCTTCTAGGAATTGGTATCTTTAAAAATCCAATGTATAAAACAGAAGAGATGCCCTTTCTCAAATGCTTCAACTACAGTCACAGTAAAAGAATAATCCATTTTATAGACTGCACGTCTATTCAAACCACATTTTTTGGTGACAAAATCTGTCTGTGCAAACTCACATAGGAAAGGGTATAAATGAAGGAAGAGAAACAGCTTCTTCAGTTAAGTGCAACAAGATTTCCTCTCTTGTTGTTTGAAAATTATTTGGGAGCCATACCCTACATTGCATTACAAGTAACCACCTACTGCCTGATAGAGCGGAAAAGGTTTGCTCACTGAGGGTATTGTCTTTGCTCTCATTTTAGGCAAAAGCATGGATTTTTCTTTAAAAATAGAACTCAAGTCATTGCTGTAGAGTAGGAACCTATCCATAGCTGACCCTCCAGTGGGTTTTTGGAGGCTGTAATTCTCATGGGACGAGCTTGTTCATCTTTCTCTCTTGAAGCTGATGGAGGATTCGAACCACCAACACTGTCTATGGGTTAGCTGTGCAATATTCACCCTCTTCACATCACACCTAGTAAGAATAGGTTGTTGTGGTTAGGTACCATCAAGTACGAATCAGAGCAACCCTATGAATAACAAATCTGAGTCTTGTACCACCCTCCCTATCTCTGATACACTTGAGCCCACTGCTCCAATCTCTGTGTCAGTAGATCTGATTGGAGGTCTTCCTCTCTTTTCACTGACCGGCTACCTTTCCAAGGAATACCCTCTCCAGGCAACATATCCAAAGTATGAGAGATGAAACTTTGCCATTCTTGCCTCCAAGAGATACTCTACCTGCACCTTTTCCAAGACATATCTGTTTATCTACAGTCTCATAATTTTTTTTTGTCACTTTCAGAACTAGATCAGGGTACTCGGTTGGTAGCTTTCTAATACTGCTTCAGGGTTGCTGATGTACAGACGGTCAAGTTCCATAACTGGGCTTTAGAAATTCTGGGCACCAGAAAGTTAACAGTAAACTCTGTTCTTGTCATCTCGTGTGGGAGTTATCAGATACCCCTAACGTCCACACACCAGCACATGACAGTGTGCTTGCTACCTGGTCTGCTTTATAATCAGTTTGAACAGTACAGGTTAAGAGATACTAAGACAGACAAGTTGATGCACTGTTGTTGTTGTTGTTGTTGTTGTTAAGTGCCGTCGAGTCACAGGTGACTCATAGTGACCCTATGAAGGAGAGTCCTCGATGCTTTGGTGTCTTTCATCCTCTCTCCAGGTTCATAGGGTTTCCGGAGGCAAGCTATTGCAGAAGTGGATGCCACTCCTCCTTTTAAGCTTGATCCACCATAAAGGGGGTTATAATTACATCCTTCTCTTCCCCACATCTGCCATTGCATTAGGTC
This sequence comes from Elephantulus edwardii, assembly GCF_000299155.1. Classification (NCBI taxonomy): domain Eukaryota; kingdom Metazoa; phylum Chordata; class Mammalia; order Macroscelidea; family Macroscelididae; genus Elephantulus; species Elephantulus edwardii. The sequence goes on from NW_006399977.1 coordinate 1,853,647, forward strand.
CAAAGTTTAAATGAGATTTTAAAAATGGCTTTAACTGTGTGGCAACACAGTTAACTAATATTCCCTCCTTTTCTAAGATTTATCCAATGAATCCCTGGCACACAGTATGCAATCATAGGTCTCTGCAACAAGGACACAGCATTGTAACTTATAACAGAGACAATGAAATGACAGAGACCACCTCTGGAGACTAGCAAATTGGAAGACAAGAAAGTGACACCGACACAGGCATATTCAGCTCCATTTCTAGATTCTGCCTCCTTCCCAGAGGCAAAGCAGAAAGGAGGTGATTATGTTCCTTTCACATTATTTTGTTCTAGGAAGTGGAGTGGAAAGGCTTTTTCCTCTATGGGCACATGAACTCAAAACTCATTGCTGTTGAGTTAAACTGACCTTCTTCCAGTGGGTTTCCGAGGCTGTGACTCACACAGGAGATTGCCCATCTTCCTCTGGAGTTGCAGCTGGTGGGTTTGCGCTTCCAAAGACGTGGGGTCCCCAGGTTAGCACTGAAGCTCCCTATGGGTTAGGCCACCAGAGCCCTCTGTCACGTGATCAGTAGGGACTAAATCGTTGTCCCAACGATAACCGAAAATGCAAGGAAGAGGGCACGCACGTTTGGTTGTGTTGTCCACGCTGCCCTGGCCAAGTTGGGTTTGTCTGAGCACTGTGCGTAAGCTAAGTGGCAGATTTTCTTTCTAACCAGTGGTGACTTGGAAATTATTAGACCATTTTCTTTTTCCCTCTTTTTTCCATGGTAGGTGTTTAGAACTCATGTCTGTCTAGGCCAAAATGCCTTTTTCTTAGTGAGTAACTGCTAGCTTTAGGGGCATAGCATTAACCAGCTCTGTGCTTATCCCTCAGGTTTCAAAAAGCCTCACCAAGGACCTCAGGTGCAGACCCTGGATGCCTGACCTATAGCTGGTGGATGCATTTTGTTGTAGTTGGTCGTCCCCAGGCAGTACAAACAGATAATGAGCTTAGCTGCTAACCAAAAGTTCAGAAGTATAAGGTGTCTTTTAGACAAAAGTTCTGGTGATTTACTTCAGGAAAATAAGCCATTGGTATTCATGGGATAGCCATGAGTCTGAGTAACTGGAGCTTAGCTGCTATATTCATTTTTGTGGCTACTGTAATAAAATTCCACAGACTGGGGCAGAGAAGAATAGAAATTTATTGTCTCACATTTCTAGAGGATAGTAGTCTAAATTCAGGATGGTGTCAGGGCCTTCCAAGTTCTCTGGAGGGAAGACCCTTTGTCCCAGTCAGCTGTGGTCGTCTCAGAAAGTCTTTGTCTTGCATCTTCTCAGCCTCTGTCATCCCTCGGTGGTTCCCTCCGTCCGTCTCACTCTCTCTCTGTGTCCCTTTTCTTTTATGAGAGCACTACTGAGGTTAAATTAGGACTAAAATTGTTTCTCTTTGCAGAAGAAGACAAAATTGAAGGCTGAGAGGAACATGATTTCAGAGAAGTAAATGATGCTTGTAACTTCAAAAAGTTTTATTGATTACCTATGGGAAAAAGTGGGTCAAGACACTGGGCCAAGGGCAGGGACAACACTGTAACTGGTGGATAACTCCACAATAAGAGATTTCTCTTTCTCTGTTCTATAAATTGCTTGTCTGTCAGACACTTCTCTAAATCTGAACATTCAGATTAAGACAGACTAGGAAGAAGGATTGGCCATCCACTTCTGAAACAGCAGGCCTCTGAAAACCCTATGTGCAACAGAACACACGCAGAATAACAGAAAGGGCAGTTCAGGTAGAGCTTTCCAGTATGGAAATACAAAGGAAGAGGAACAGTTGTAAGTAGACACTAGTGATTGGAACATGGAATGTGAGAATCATGGATGTAGGAAAATTATTTATTGTTAAGAAAGAAATGGAACGCATAAATATTGGCAACTAGGCATTGGGGAGATGAGATGGACTGGCATGGGGCATTTTGAGTCAGATGATCATATGATGTATTACTCCGGAGTTGAAAAGGTGAGAAAAAATGGGGTTGCTTTTATAGTTAAAAAAGTCATTTCTAGATCCATCTTGAAGTACAGTATTGTGAGTGACAGGATAATATCCATATGCTTACAAGGAAGTCCAGTGAATACCACTGTCATTCAGATATATGCACCAACAACCAGAGCCAAAGAAGAGGAAATAGATGATTTCTACCAACTTTAACAGTCAGAGATCAATTGAACATGCAATCAATCAAGATGCATTGATAATAATGGGTGACAGAAATGCAAAAGTTGGGAACAGAGAAGAAGAATCAGTAGTTGGAAAACATGGACTTGGTAACAGAAATGAAGCTGGAGAGAGAATGATTGAATTTTGCACAATCAATGACTTATTCATTGCAAATACGTTTTATAAGAAACATAAATGCAGCTTATATACATGGATTTCACTGGATGATATGCATAGGAATCAGATTGATTACATCTGTGGAAAGAACCACTGAAGAAACTCAATGTTAGCTGTGAAAACTAGGCCAGGAGCTGATTGTGGAAGAGACCACCAACTATTCATATGTAATTTCAAGCTGAAGCTGAGGAAAATTAAACCGAATGCACAGGAACCAAAATATGACTTAGAGCTCATCCCACGTGAATTTCAGAACCATCTCAGGAACAGGTTTGAGGCCTTGAACACTAATGAGCAAAGACCTGATGAGTTGTGGGAGGATATCAAGGGTATCATCCAAGAAGAGTGCAAACTGTCGTTACAAAGACAAAGGAGGAAGAAAAGACCAAAATGGATGTCAGAGGAAATTCTGAATACTGCACTGGAGTGCAGAGAAGCCAAAGCACAAGGAGGAACTCAAGATACTAAGGAGCTGAACAGAAGATTTCAAAAGGCAGCATGGGATAACAAAGCAAAATATTACAATAAAATGTGCAAGGAGTTGGAGTCAGAAAATCAAAAGGGCTGAACTTGCTCAGCATTTCTTAAGCTCAAGGAACTGAAGAACAAATTCAAACCGTGAGTTGCTATAATCAAGGATGCTTTAGGCAGAATATTAAATGATCCAGGAAGTATTAAAAGAAGATGGAAAGAATATACTGAATCACTGTATCAAAAGGAATTGGCAGACACAGAAGAATTTAATGAAATAACATATGAGCAAGAGCCTATGGTGATGAAGGAAGAAGTTCAGGCTGCTTTGAAGGAAATGGCAAAAATTAAGTCCCCAGGAATAGATGGTATATGAATTGATGTATTTCAGCTAATAGATGCTGCCCTGGATGTGCTCACCAAGTTGTGTCAAAACATTTGGAGAACAACCACTTGGCCAACTGACCGGAAGAGATCTATATTTGTTCGCATTCCAAAAAAGGGTGACCCAACAGAGTGTGGAAACTATAGAACAATACCATTGATTTCACATGCAAACAAGATTCTACTGAAGATTATCCAAAAACGACTGGAACAGAACATCAACAGAGAACTGCCAGAAGTCCAGGCAGGGTTTAGAAGAGGTCATGGTACTAGGAATATTATAGCTGATGTTAGATGGATCTTAGCTGAAAGGAAGGGATACCAGAAGAATGCCTATCTGTGTTTCATTGATTATGCAAAGGCGTTTGACTGTGTGGATCATAACAAGCTGTGGCTGACTCTGAGAAGAATGGGAGTCCCAGAACTCTTCATCGTGCTAATGCGAAACCTATACTTGGACCAGGAGGCAGTCGTCAGAACAGAGCAAGGAAACACTGCATGGTTAAAAATTGGGAAGGGCGGGGAGCTCTGGTGGCCTAGTGGCAAGAAGCTACAACTACAATCCCAGAGGTGCGTGGTTCGAATCCACCAGATGCTCTGCCGGGGAAGGAGGGACAATCTCCTCCTGCACCAGTCAGATCTGATTTGACGGTACACGCACACAAAAAATAAAAAAAAAAATTAAAAAAAAAATTGGGAAGGGCGTACACCAGGGATGTGTCCTGTCCCCATAACTTTTCAACCTGTATGCAGAACAGATTATCCGGAAGGCTGGGCTCTATGAGGAGAAGTGTAGTGTCAGGATTGGTGGAAGATCTATCAACAATCTGCGTTATGCAGATGACACAACCCTGCTTGCTGAAACTAAGGAGGACCTGAAACACTTGCTGCAGAGGGTCAAGGACTGCAGCCTTCAATATGGATTGAGGCTCAATGTTAAGAAGACAAAGATTCTCACCACTGGACCAATTGGCAGCATCAGGATGGAGAGTGAAGAGACTGAGATTGTTAACAACTTTAGTCTGCTTGGCTCCACAGTCAACACTCCTGGTACGAGCAACCAGGAAATTAAAAGACATATACAATGGGAAAATCTGCTGTTATGGACCTCTCCAAAGTACTGAAGAGCAATGGTGTCACTCTGGAGACTAAAGTGCATTTGATACAGGCCATGGTCTTTGCAATCACTTGTTATACATCAGAGAGTAGGACAATGACTAGGCAGGATAGAAGGAGAATTGATGCCTTTGAGCTGTGGTGCTGAAGAAGAGTATTGAGTGTACCATGGACTGCCAAGAAAACAAACAGATTCATCCTAGAGAAGGTTAAACCAAGCTGCTCCTTGGAGGCAAGGATTCTGGGGTTTCGTCTGACATACTTTGGACATGTTGTAAGGAGGATCAGGTCCTTGGAGAGGGGCATCATTCTTGGGAGGGTGGAGGGACACAGGAGAGTAAGGCCCTCTACGAGGTGGATTGATTGAGTGACTGGGGTAATCAGGATGGGTGTGTTGGAGGTAGTGAGATTGGCACAGGATAGAGCAGAGTTTAGGGCTGTTGTACATAGGGTCGCTATGACTCACAAACAACTCCATGGCACAAAGCAACAACAACAACAACAACTATCTATAAAGAGCTACATATTTAATGCAGATGGCTAACTGTATTACACGAGCTTTGGTGGCTTAATAGTAAGGAGTTGTACTGTCAATCTGAAGGCGTTAAGATCAAATCCACCAACAGCTTGGAAAAAGATGGTTAATCTTCCCCGTACAATTTACTGCCTCTGTAAACACAGCGAAGGGTCAGCAATGAATTGATCTAAGTCAATGGTACATGATAACAAATGTGTATTTGTAGATACACAGACAACCTATATATAGTTGTTTACCCTGAATAAGACAGAGTTTCTAGTAACAGATAGTGGAACATATTCTTGTTAGTTTAAAGGTAAGTAGCCACTGACAAGAGATATTAATAGGAATAAAAACTGGTGCAAACAACTAATGAAAGCAAATTTGGTGCTTCATTACAAAGTTTAGACTTGAAATACTATTTGAGCCAGCAATCCTCCTACTAGGTTTATATTCCAAAGAAATAAAAGCTGTAACACAAACTGCCGTACCTATGTTTATTGCAGTATTATTTATAATAACAAAGAGTGGAGAATAACATAAGTATCATCAAGGGAGAAATTATTAAAGAAACAACAATACAGCCACAGAGCGTAGTATCAGACATCACTAAAAAATAATCAGTAATTTACGAAACAATGAACAACAATCTAGAAAGAATGATGCTGTGTGACATAAATATAAGTCACAAAAGGACAATTATGGTATAAGACCACTATTATAAAAAGCTAAAGGTTTACACATAGATAGAATCAATTCTGGAAGGTTAAAAGGATTGGGAAGGGAGGAAGAGGTAAGTAAAAATTAATAAATAAATACCTTGAGTGAAGAGAAAGAGCAATACATAAGAAAGGATTTGTTATACATTATAATTAATTATTCACATCGTTGTTGTTAAGTGCTGTCAAGCTGACTATGGCTCATAGTGACCCTATGAACAACAGATCTGAACCTTGCCCTATCCTGTGCCATCATCATCATCATCATCATCGTCATCAAAGATCTTAATGTTATAAAAGAAAATGTGTCTGAATGATTGCAGGAAAAATCAGTATTATTTGTAAACTCTAATCCAAATAAAAAATTAAAAAATAAATAGATACGAGGAAGCTCAGAACATAATATTAAAGGACAGGGCTTTTAGGTACAAGGCTCAAACAACTCTGTAGGGGGACCAGGCTAATGAAGATGCTGTAGCTCACACAAAGAACAGTCAAGACTGAAGACCAGCTGCTCGGCAGGGCTAGCTACTCTTTCCTCACCAATCCTTCCATAAAGCTGTACTTCTTTTGCTCACTTGTAGCTTGAGTGTGCAGGTCACAAGATTCATCATTTTGTATATGGTTAAGGTGAATGGGAAAACAAATATTCCTGAGAAATACACTCCCTCTTGATTTCAGTGCTTCCACAGGTTATGGTAAATTTCAATTCATGGCGACCTCATGTGTGCTGAGGAGAACTGTTCTTCAGGGTTTTCAAGGCTGTGAACCTTTCGGAAGCAAATTGCCAGGCTTGTCTTGCAAAGTACATCTGGGTGGGTTCACACTGTCTAACCTTCAAATAGTGGTTGAGTGATCAACCATTTACACCAACTATACATTCTTTAATGGATAATTCCCTTGACAACATTTCTGAAATATGTGCAGTTATGATTTTCTCATCAC
>NW_006399977.1:1862220-1862991 GCF_000299155.1 Elephantulus edwardii
AAAATATTACAATGAAATGTGCAAGGAGTTGGAGTCAGAAAACCAAAAGGGTCAAACTCGCTTAGCATTTCTTAAGCTCAAGGAACTGAAGACCAAATTCAAACCTCGAGTTTCTATAATCAAGGATGCTTTAGGGAGAGTACTAAATGATTCAGGAGGTATCAAATGAAGATGGGAAGAATATACTGAGTCATTGTATTGAAAGGAATTGGCAGACACAGAAGAATTTAATGAAACAACATATAAGCAAGAGCCTATAGTGATAAAAGAAGAAGTTCAAGCTGGTGGTGTAGTCTGCTGGAATTTGTGCTGTTAACCACAAAAGGTGTCTCTCTGGTGGTCTGAATCCACCAGCAGCTCCAAGAGAGAAAGATGAGAAGTCTCTTCCTGTATGATTTACAGCCTCAGAAACTGAATGGAGGGTCAGCTATGAGTTCTGATCTGATGGCAATGAATAAGACAATTTATCATACTCTTGAGCACTTATTAGAAGAAAAGATACTGTACACATAGTTTTTGTATGTAGTGGGAAATAAAATAATTCACATGACTCACTTTATTGCAATATTTGCTATATTGTATTGGGCATAAAATTTTATGGATGTGCTAAAAACTTTTGTATTGTACAATTTAAAAGAGTACATTTTATATCTCAATTTATAATATATATGTAAATTTTTCTTAAAAAAATAGCTAGGTTTCCTGTAATGGTTGTTATTGATGTTCGGTACTTTCAAGTCAACGAGTACTCATAGTGACACTATGAAGGAC
>NW_006399977.1:1863386-1864872 GCF_000299155.1 Elephantulus edwardii
GAACTGAGATCTGATCCAAGCCATGCTGTTGTTACTATGGACTATTGAGTCAGAACCAACCCATAGCTGACTCTCTAGTGGGTTTTCAGAGGCAGTTAATCACATGGTAGGTGACTGTCCATCCTTCTACCATGGAGTAGCGGGCAGTCTTGAACCACGTGCCTCTGAAATTGCAGTGTAGCTTCTTGACACTGGGCCACCAGAGGTCTGATCCAAGCCATAGTCTTCAATTATTTGCTGTGCATCTGAGAAGTGAATAGAGACAACAGAACAAGAATCAATGCCTTTGTGGTGCTAGAAAAGCGCTCTAAATGTCCTATGGACTGACAAAAAACCAAATATATCTTCTAAAGAGTGTAGTCAGTATGCTACTGACTTAAGGGAGGTATGGTGAAACATCATTTCATATATGTTAGTAGGGGCCAGTCCTTGGGGAAAGAAATCATGCTCAGAGAAGTGGTTCACTGAAGGCAAGGAAGACTACAGTGACTATGACAACAGACTCTAGTGTGGCCGAGAGGATGAGGATGACATAAGATAGGGCTGGGTTCAGGTCTGATGTTCATAGGGCTGCTGAGGTTTACTTGACTTGATGGCACCTACAACAACAGTAATTACATACTAAATTCAGCAATCCTATTTCTCAGAGAAACTGACTACGGAGACCCAAGTTAGTCCCTCTGTAGTACAAATGCAGAGGAGTCTGGCAAATGTTACTTTGGAACACATAATATAAAAAATTGCCAAAATGTAGAGAAGATGTTTGGAAGATATTGACCAGCCTTATATAGATAGATACGTAAGCCAAAAGGCCTAAATGTAAACTGCATCTCCACCACTTACAAGCTGCATGAACCACAAAAGTTTATTTAGCCTATGTCTCTGTTTCCTTATTTAGAGTACTTGTCAATAATAGTATCATAATAGATTCCTAACTGGTACCCATTCTTATTTACATGATCTTCCTTGCAGTCTTCCCCCCCACCCCCAGCAGAAGAACCAGGGTTATTCTGTTCAAATCTAAGTTAGATTATTAAGTCCTTTGCTCAAAACTTATCAATGGATTCTCTCAGATTTCTTGGAGTAAAAGGTAAGGGGCCCATAAGAGAAAGGTTTAGAAATTGAATCAAAATTGAGCAAGGCAGAGACAATTGAGAAAAAGGAAAGAGAAAATGGAAGAAGAAAACAGTAAAAAAATACCCAAAAGCAGACCATAATTTTTTATAACTGTACATATAAAGCAGGGGCTCTGGGGGCCTACCTAACTGCAGATTTTCCTAGTACAATGTATCTCCTGACTGCTGGTACCAAGGGTGTTAACTGTGGATCCAAACACGATGAAGGTATTGACAGTTTCAATCTCTTTTCCATCCATCATGATGTTGTCTATTGGTCTAGTGGTAAGAAACATTGTCTTATTGACACTGAGATGCAATCTATACCAAAGGCTATATTCCTTGACCTTCTGAAACAAGTGCTTCAAGTC
>NW_006399977.1:1866972-1880292 GCF_000299155.1 Elephantulus edwardii
AAAATAAAATAAAATAAAAATAAGGCCCCAAGAATAGATGGGATATCAACTGACATGTTTCAAATGACAGATGAAGCTCTGGACATGCTCACCAGTCTATGCCAGAAAATTTAGAGGACAGTTGCCTGGCCAACTAACTGCAAGAGATCAGTGTTTGTTTCCATTTCCAAGAAGGGTGATCTAACAGACTGTAGAAATTATCAAACAATATCATTAATATAACATACAAGCAAAATACTGGTGAAAATCATTGAAAAACAGAACAGTGCATAAAACTGTCAGACATTCAAACTGTATTTAGAAGAGTTTGTGGCACCAAGGATATCACTGTTGATGTCAGATTAGCCATGATCTGACTGAAAGCAAAGAATACCAGGAGAATATCCATTTGTGCTTCATTGACTGTGCAAAGGTGTTTGATGGTGTGGATCACAACAAACTGGCTAACATTGAGAAGAACAGAAATGCCAAATCACCTAATCATGATTGTATGAAACCTGTACCTGACCAAGAGGATATTGTGGGAACAGAGCAAGGCAATACTACATTGTTTAAAGTTCAGAAAGCTGTATCAGAGATGTCTCTTTTCTCCATATCTATTTAATCTGTATATGAGAAAATAATTTGAGAAACCGGCCTCTATGAAGAAGAATGTAGTATCAGGATTGATACCAATCACTTTCATTATGTGGATGACAGAACCTTATTTGCTGGAAGTAATGAGGACTTAAAGCACTTGCTGCAGAAAATCAAGGAATGTAACCTTCAATACAGACTACCTCTCAATATCAGGAAAATAAAAATTCTCATCACTAGGTTAACAGGCAACATCATGATAAATGGAGAATAAATTGAGACTGTCAATGGCTTCCTCTTTACTTGGATCAAAAATTAAACACTTGATACCAGCAGTCAGGAAATCAGGAGATGTATTGCACTGAGAAAATCTGCAGTCAAGGACCTCTCCAAATTATTGAGGAAGAAAGATGTCAGTTTGAGTCTTAAGGTGTCCCTGATTCAGGCCATGATCTTTTCAGTCATCTGAGAGCTGAACAATGAATAAGGATGACAGAAGAATAATTGATACTTTTGAACTGTGGTATTGGAGAAGAGTATTAAATGGCTCATGGACTGCCAAAAGAACAAACAGATATATCTTGAAGAAGGTGCTGCCAGAGCTCTTCTTAAAGGCAAAGGTGATGAAGCTTCATCTCATGTACATTGAGCATGATGCTAGGAGAGGTTATTCCTTGGAGAGGTATATCATGTTTAGAAAAGAGGGGGGACAGTGAAGGAGAGGAAGACCTTCAACTAGGTGAACTGACACAGTGACTGTAGGAATAAGTGTGAGTGTGTCTGAGATTGCCAGGATGGCACAGTATAGGACAGTGTTCAGACTGATTGTTCTTAGGGTCACCAAGAGTTGTACTGTTCTCAATGTCACCTAACAACAACATCAACAATCTATGGCATAAAGAGAATATCAAACATAGACAAAAGTGCACTAACAGGAGAAGATAAAATGGAATAATCCTAATAAGTCTTTGTGTGGAGATTATACACACACAAAGAGGCATGACAAAAGTGCTTACAGACTGGGGAAAAAATCATTTGGTAATGACATACTTACAAAGGTCTTATATTTGAAATGTAAAACCATTTACAACCCCTTACCTCATGTTTATTACGACATTAGTCACAATAGCAAAGAGAGGAAAACGACTCAAGTGGCCATCAGTGAACAAATGATTAGAGAGACTATAGTACACAATGGAGTACTATGCAATATTGATTGGAAACCTACAAAGAATTCATGAAACGTTACATAACATGGATGAGTCTAGAGGACATTACTCTAGGTGAAGTAAGTTAGTTACCAAAAGACAAATACTATATAACAGCACTGCTATAAAAAGATAGAGAAGTTTAAGTACAGAGAAAATCAATTATGGCTACGTGGAAGAGGGGAGAATTAATTCATAGACAATGAACACTCAATATGATGGAGGGACTCATGATATAGAATTAATAAAGAGTAGACATTGTGTGCATTATAATTAATGTTTGGTTTTTTAATCAGTTCTCTCTTTAATTTTATTATTTTGTGTGTGTGTACCATCAAATCAGATCTGATTGGTACAGGAGGAGATTGCCCCTCCTTCTCCAGCAGAGTGTCTGGTGGATTCGAACCATGCACCTCTGGAATTTCTGATGTTATGGAACAAAATGTGCATGGTTTATTGGAGAAAAAGTCAGTACGTTTATAAACTTTCACTCAAATCACAATAAATAAAATGTGTCTATAAAAGTGAAAGAATTAGAACTAAAACAAAAGTATGTTTTAGATATGATGTCTGGAAGAAAAACAGAACAAAAATCTACAGTAAGTAATTTCTTAAAAATTGTTAAATAATAACAAAAAAAAGATGTGAAAAAAGAAAAGGCAGACATAATTAGGATAGAGGGGGAAAGATTCCTTACAGATAATAATAGTTTTTAAGATGAAACCAAAGCAAAAGCAATAATCCAAGGAAGATTTTACAGATTTGAAAAGCTGAAATTATATAATGAAAAAAGCACACTATCCCTGATAATAGCAGTCCATCATGTACAATGTGGAATGTTCTGATAAAATAACTGAACTTAAAAGAGGTGGGGGGGGGAATCCTTTTGGATAACTTGGCTAAAAGATCAAATGATTTATGAGGAAATGAAAATTTTAGATTCTTTTCAGACCTTGTGACAACACTTTATGCCATAAAAAAATAGAACAACATATTTAAGATACTAAAAAAAAAAATGTAAGCCAAGAATTTTATATTCTGAAAAATTACTTTCAAGTATAAAAGGCACAAGCTGTTACCAACATGCAAGAACTCGGGGAATATTGTTCCCTCGAGTCCTTGAGGAATTAACTTGAGATAATGTGTCAGACAGCCACAATAACTTACGAGACAGCTACATAAGGTCTGGTGGTGAACACTGAAGATGTATTTTCCTGAAAAATTAAGAATGCATGAGGACTAAAAGGGGGAGCTCTGGCAGTGCAGTCCACAGGGAATAGCCCTACTAACTTAGAGGTGGCCACTCTCTGGGTTTGAATCTGTCAGTGGTTCTATGGGAGGAAGATGGATCATCTCCTCCTTGTGTGATTTACAGCCTTGGAAACTCAATGGAGGGTCACTTATGAGTCAGGTCTGACTCCATATCAGTGAGTTTGAGTTTTGTTTTGTTTTTAAAGAGGGATATAGAATTGTGTATAGTGGTTGTATGATCTGACACTGTAGCTATAGAACAATTATGACCACGAAAAAGGAATAAGGGATATAACATAAAAATTGATCTTTTCCATAATCATAATTAGTAGTGATAATGTTAATATGGTTATTTTGAGTCATTTGTATATAAGAGATAAACTGATGATGGAATATTCTAATCCTATAGTTCCCTGTTGTAGCTGAGAATTCCCAGATTCTCATTATGGAAGAAAAGAGTTTTGGCATTTTTAGTCTTGATAATAAAATGGAAAATATAAATTTGAACACATTAAATACTTTTTCTTTAAAATGTGCATGCACATGTTGCTGTTGTTGTTATGTGTCATGGAGTTGGAACCAATTCATAGTTGACCTTCCAGCTGGTTTTCAGAGGCACTAAATTGCAGGAGAGGAGATTGCCCATCCTCCCACGGAGCAGGATACCAGAATAATGACAGGTACATAGACCAATGCAACAGAATTGAGAAACCAAAAATAAACCCAGCTGTCTAGTCAACTGATATTCTACAAGAAAATAAGACCTATCAAATAAGGAAATTACAATCTCTTCAACAAATGGTGCTGGCAAAACCAGATTGTTACCTGCAGGAAGCTGAAACAGGACCCACATCTCACACCATACACAAAAATAAACTCAAGGTAGATAAGAGACCTGGGAGTAAAGCCCAAAACCATAAAGTTCATCAGAGACCAACTGGGATCAAGCTTAGATGACCTTGTCTATGGTATAAAGAGACTGCCAAATACAGCCAGAAATGAACAATCTGGAGAGGATAAAATTGATGAATGGGACCTTCTAAAGAGTAAATTCCTGTGTGCATCAAAAACTCTTTCCAACAGAGTAAAAAGAAAACCTACTGACTGGGGAAAAAAATTTGACAATATCATTTCAGACAAGGATCCCATATCAAAAGTTTACAGAATCCTACAGGTTCTCTGATAGGCATGCAGGGCCAACTCATGAATCCTGTGACACGGCCTCAAGGACACAGAAGCTGCAAAGATTTCTCAAGCCACCTAATGCTCCAACCCACCTTGCTGTCTGATGCCACAATCTACCTCACACACAACAGCCGGTTCCTGCCCCACAGCATCAGCCTGAATGCCAGTGGCTGCAACCAATCAGCGAGCTACACGACCACCTCCTCTGCCAAGACATGGCCCCTTTCCACTGAGTCTTTAAAAGCCAGTTCCCCTTCACCACACCTGCAACTTCTCTGACCCATCCTGCCTGGGGCAGTGAACCTCAGCTGAGAGCCCCAAGAAAAGCTTCTTTGCTTACTTTCGGTTTCCATGCCTGTTTTGCATAACAAAAGAAAAAGACTGATAACACAATTACAAAATGGGCAAAAGGCATGGAAAGAATTTTCATAAAGGAAGATATCTGGATGGCCAACAGACACATCAAGAAATGTTCAAAATCACTGGCAATAAGAGAGATGCAAATCAAAACCACATACCATCTCACTCCAGTAATAGTGGCAAAGTTCAACAGGATAGCAAGTGTATTGGTGAGGATGTGGTGAGATAGGAACTCCACTCTGGAAGGCAGTTTGGTACTTCCACAAAAGGCTGAACATAGAAATTCCATATGACCCAGCTATTCAACTGTTGGAATATACCTGGAGAGAATGAGAACCGAGGCACAAACAGTAACTTGTACACCAATGTTCATAGCAGTGTTATTCACCATCACAAGAACATGGAAACAGCCCAAATGTCCAACCACAATTGAATGGATTGAGAAATTATGGTACAGTCACATGATGGAATACTATGCAGCATGCAGGAACAATGATTTTGTACATTACTACCTAACTTGGGAGGGATGGGAGTTCGTTATGCTAAGTGAACTCAGTCCCATAAGGATAAATATTCTATAAGACCATTATCGTAGAACAAGTATGAGGTGCCAAGTAGGGGGAGGGTGGGAGCAGAGAGCTGAGGATGGGCAGGGAGTGGGTGTTCAAGTTTTCTTAATCATAGGGTCTCAAAATTTGATTGGTAGAATGAGGGGATGTAAAAAAAATGGGAAAGATTTGGTGTGAAAAATAATGTATATGAACTTTGTAAATAAACCAGTATAAAATTTAAAAAGAGAAATATTTACATAGAACACCAAGCATAAACAATTAAAAATAGAAAAAAATTTAATCCCCTTTGAATGATACTCTTACTCATTTTCTCCTTACAATGTAGTGGGAATAGACTCAGCTGGTCCTCTATTGTATTTCCTAGGCTATAAATCACCTAGAGGAATACAGCCTTCAATATGGATTGTGTCTCAAGGTTAAGAAAAAAAAGATTCTTACCACTGGACCAATAGACAGCACCATGATGGATGGAGAAGAGATTGACACTGTCAACAGCTTCATCTTGCTTGGATCCACAGTTAACACCCGTGGTACCAGCAGTTAGGAAATCAGGAGAGGTATTTCATTGAGAAAGTCTACAACTAGGGACCTCTCCAAATTACTGAGGAGTAATGAGGACTAAGGTGCATCTGATTCAGGCCAAAGTCTTTCTGATCACTTAACATGCATCTGAGAGCTGGACAATGAATAAGGATGACAGAAAAAGAATTGACGCCTTGGAACTGTGGTGCTGGAGAAAATCCCCAAACATCCCATGGCCTGCCAACAAAAGAAACAGATATGTCTTGGAGAGGGTGCAGCCAGAGTGCTCTTTGGAGGCAAGAATGCTGAGGCTTCTCCTTACATACTTTGGGAATGTTGCTCAGAGGAGTTATTCCTTGGAGGGGAACATGATGCTTGCAAGACCCTCACCCAAGTAGATTGACATGGGGACTGCTGCACTGGACTCTAGTGTGTCAGGAAGTGTAAGAACGACACAGGCTAGGATGGGGTTCAGATACATTGTTCGTAGGGTCACTATGAGTCATACTTGACTTGATGACACCTAACAACAGCAACAACTCACCTGGGAGGATTATCTTTCTTCCAAGGAGGCGCTGATGGATTCCAATGGCCAGGGAAGCACCGTTTTTGAGGTTGTGGTGCATGTTTCTATGGACCACACCACCAGAGCTTCTTGAAAAAGAATCGGGTGCCAATTTGTTACTATTGAAAATTATAAGCAAATTAAAAGAAGCAAACATTTATAACCTGGTTTTAAGGTATGAACTATACCATTGTGTGACCCAGAAATAGATGAGGCAGCTTCTCTATAAAATTATCCCAGCTAATAAGACAAAGTCCTGTAGTTTATTATATTATCCCTTATACTGAAAAACAAACAAAAAACCTCTAAACAAATCTGTCTTGGAGAAAGTGCAGCCAGAGTATTCCTAAGAGGCAAGCAAGGGGAGAGTTCATCTCACATACCTTGGACATGTTATCAGGAGGGATCAGCCCTTGGAGGAGGACACCATCCTTGGAAAAATAGAGGGTCAGCAAAGAGGAAGAAGACTCACATGAGATGGACTGATGCAGTGACTGCAGCAGGCAGACCTAAGAACAACAGTGATTGTAACACTGGTGTACAGTCAATTAGGGTTTCTGTCTTTTAGTCGATCAGATGGCTGTGAGTAGGAGCATCACCAACAGTACTCAACAGTGAAAAGTTTAGGTTCTTCAATAGATTCATAATAAAAGGAAAGGGATATTGGCGGGGCCCAAAGATTTAAAGAGAAAGATGGGCAATCTCCTCCCGTGAGATTTACCACCTCTGAAAACTCTGGAGGTTCAGCTACAGTTTGGTTCTGACTCAAGAGTACTCAAAAATAACATAAAGCTGTTTAAAGTGGAATGGCAAGATTAAACAATAGTTTCTGAGGATACACATCTGAGTGAAAAATCTGTATGGACACTTTGTGAATTATTAGTAAGAAAATTGTATTTTTGGAAAGAGGGGAAAGGCTATGACAATGGTTGATCAAGGAATCTGAAGAGACTCCTAGAATGGTCATTATAAGGGCATTTGACTGACGATTCTTTACTGAGCTACATATTTGGTCCATGGATCATGGGTTTTGTTTTACTTCACAATAAAAAATTATAAAAAAATCGCTGTTGATTAAATGATACTATATAGCCTCCTGGGTCTTAACTTCTTTGCCTGAACCATAAAAAAAGGAGGGGGAAAAGCAGCTTTGTGCTCACTCTGAAATTCTACTTTACAATCCAAATACTGTTGACCTTTAAGTAGTTTATTTGTCATAGTTGTGGGAAATGACTTCATGCATTATAATTCTCCAGACCAGTGCTTCACTTGTGTTTGGGAAGTGGAGGTGGTAGGAGGACGAGCTTCACTTTAACAATAATATCCTGTTCATTCCCATGTTACCCTGAAAAACATACTCTCATCAGGAGTCCATTAAGGAAGAAGAGAGAGACTTACGTATGGGCTTCTCTGATCTTGGTCCTTCTCCTTGCTTGGTTATAGTTTTCTCTCAGAGGAAGCTGTTGTTGATGTGAAGTGTACAGCAGAAGAACCAACCCAGGGCAGGAGGGGGAAGGTCCTACCGCATTGATTATTGTTTATTCTGTTGTTTATGGAGTTGCAATGAGTAAGGACAGTACTTAACAACAGTATTTCTTGCTAAGGAGCCCAGGTAGTTGAAGAGTTTGACTGCTAACAGCAAGGCCACTGGTTTGAACTCTAACTATTTCAAGGATGAAAGAGGTGGCAGTTTGTTTTTATAAAGATTTCTATCTTGTAAACTCTATGATGCAGTTCTATAGGGTCACTATGGGTCAGCAATGACTTTTTTTTGTGTTTGTTTTTATCTCTGGCCACACTTCTATAGCTTCCAGGCCACATGGATGGTGGAGGCAGAGTGTATACAAAGATAATTCTCAGGAGCTTGAAACTACTCGTCTGATTTTGGAACACTTACATTTCAAAAATGTCCTTTTTCTTACAAATGAATGATTTGTTTTCTTCTAAATGAACATTTTGAGTACTCTAAAATTTAATTTTATATGAACTTATTTTTATTCTATTTCATAAAAATAATTCTGTGAGTGATTGGATATTTAAGACAAATAAAACTAAGTCCAATATGTATAGCTTGCGAAGCACTGACACAGAGTTAAAATCGAGAGTCTATTTATGAACAGACATCAACATTGGGGGATGGGACAAGTTACAGAGTGGGAGAAAACACTTGTTAACATAAGGCTGACAAAGGCTTATGATGTAAAATGCATAAAGAGTTCTTTCAAATCTCAATTAGCATAACATAGTTGACACGGATGATATTCTTTCTCCTACTCTGGAGAGTAGAAAATACAGTTTGAAAGTTTGTAAGCCGCCATTTAAGATGCAACTATTTGTCTCTTGTTTGGTCCAAAGAAGAGGGAAGAAAAGCAAAGATGCAGAGGATCAATGAGTTCGACGGATTAATGGACCATGTGGACTTTCACTTCCACAGCCCAGAGACAGGAAGCACTAGACGGTGCCCAGCTATCACTGACCATCACTCTAAATGGCATCACAGGGAAAGAACAGAGTGGGAAATAATGTGAAGCACAACTCAAAATCATAGAAGTGGCCAGGTTTCCTGGTCTGCTAGAGGTTGGTGGTGTCCCGAGATTACGGCCAATAAACCTGTGTCAATGATTTAATCTTGGTAGTGCAGTCATCAAGGATTATTAAAACCACAATGAGAACCACAGAATATTAGATTGTTAATAACTTAAGTTGTACAGTTCTGAATGTTGGAGAGTACAAGCATAAGATGGTGAAATCACTCTACACAATGCTTGGATATAGAGGTGAAAACTTAATATATGAACACCCTATGGAAGAGCAATTCCACTCCCAGATAAATACCACCCGTACTTGACGTGAGTAAACCAGTCAGTTGCATTATGTGTAATAGCCCCAAATGGAAACAGCTCAAATGTATCATCATCCAAAGAATGAATGAACTGTGGTTTAGTCACACTGAGAATATTGACAGCCCCTAACTTTACGTACTTACTTATACAGTTGAATCTCACAAACATATATAGCTATCATATGGATTTCATCATAGATTCCAACCAGAAAGCAACAGCTTGTGTCAGTGGGCAGAATGGGCTATCAATTCAGTCATATCTTAGTACTGACACATTCTCATCTACTAGTAAGTTCCACCTTGGAGCTGAGGGGAGGGGCGGGAAGTAACTGACTGTTACTAAGTCACTGGCAATGCCTAGAGTAAGGGAAAATGCCACATTCTGACTTAGTCTATTGCTGGGGCTGGAACTGGGCTCATCAGAGCCTATAGCTAGAGACCTTATATTGCCCTAGGGACAGTAGATGGAAACAGGAAAGATTAGTGCTGGTGTGGGGATTCCCAAGGAATTGGACAGAGGGAGCTGTAGAAACTTGAGTGTAGGACAGTAGGATTGACAGAAGCAGAGGCACCAGAAAATGTGCCTAACTTCCCAGTTCCCTATCTTAAGCTAATTCTTCATGGTCATTGCTCTTGCTGATGCTTCCAGTATTTATCCCAGGCAGTTCTGAAACCATGTCTGTGTTTTGGGCTTGCTCAGGCTGAAGGGCTTTTGTTTGTTTTGGTCTTTAATCTATGTCTTCCCCTTGTTGGTAGGTTAAGTTCATGATTCTCTCAGCATGTTTCTCCACCTTTTGCTGTTTTTCTGCAGTAGACAAGCACTGAGTGACTGACTCCTTGTGGGACCCATGAGTTCTTGATGTTACTTCACCTCTGCTCAGTTCTCTCTATGTTCCTTTCTTCTTCTTCTTTGTTATGGTAAAGAGATATATAACAAAACATGTGCCAATTTTTTTTATGTGTACTGGTTTTTTACTTTCATTATATTTACCACATCAAACAACCACCATCACTATGTATTTTCTTATTATTCCACCACCAGTGAATAGAAACTCAGTGACCCCCCTAAGCAAAATTCCGCTAGCCCCTTCCTTTCCCTTATGTGAACTATTAGAAAGCCTTTTTTGAAATTTTCTCTTTTATGTGAGACTATGCAGTATTTGTCCTTTTGTTACCAATCTATCTCACTCAGCGTAATGGTCTCACAAGATTCATATTGTAGAATATATCAAGATTCAGTTTTTCTTTGTGACTGGGTTATACATTATGTGTATACCATGTAACATATCCATTTATCTGTTGATGGTATTAAGGTTGTTTCCATTTCTTAGATTCTTAGAGACCATGTTTGTTTATTGCAGTATTTTTTTAAATCTTTGGTAGATTTAGAGGATTGAGAACATTTTTTTCCTATTTATTATCAATTCACAGCTCTGAATTTTTATGCCAAATGCTTCCCAGCTTCTCCATGAACTTGTTGGAATTGTCATCTAACATAACAGTCTCTCCCTTGCAACTTCTGTTGCTATCTTTCTGCTAGTTCTTTTTCCTCACTCAAGATCCTGCAGTATAGGTTGTCTCTCCACTCCCAATTTTACACCACTCATCTTTTCATGTCCTTTAGGAGTCCCTGTCTGACCACCACCCTAATCTCATACTTCCTTCTTACTGCCCTTGAGCCCAAGTTGCACACAACTCTGTGTGTGTGTATGTTCCCACCCCAAGCACCTCTCCCTCTCACTGCTCTATCAAAGCTAGAAGGCACAGTCTCTGCTGAAGAGACTGTGAGTAATTTGTAGATTGAAGGTGGTGCTCAAAATTTATCTATTTTGCTCTAGACAGATATAAAAGATAGAGAGGTGTGAAAAAAACGCCCTTTAGGAATTTTGGCAACTCAACCATGCTCTCCCTCTCTCAGCATGAATAGTGATGAGTTAGCTGTACTCTTAGAAGGGAAAGCTTTTGTTTCTCTCCATATACAAAACGACTGCTTTGCAACTAAAAATGAATAGTGTTCTCCTGCTCACCACACGTTACAATGAAAGATATGTAACTCCTTCACTTCCCCACAGAAAGTCTCTCCCACTACATGTGGGTGAACGGACTTTATTCAGTAACCATATGAGATAAAATGCAAAATGCTATACTCAATTACGAGAGAGAATTAATCCTTTTTCCCTGCCATCTCCCCTGTGTTTCTCGGGGTGTGGCAGAGTCCTGCTTTTTGTAGCTTTTGCCTGGGAGTGATTCACTGTTGAGAATAAGCATCTCTCTAACTCAGGAACAGAATGAAGATTAATAGTCTGCTGTAAATCCTGTTGGTTCACAGTTTGAAAGCTTGTTTTGCACAGATGTTAGTACTAATTTGCAGCTTTAAAACACTTCTTCCATTATGCCAATGTTCCATTCCAAAATTCCCTGTGGAGGGGTTTTGTGTGTTGTATTACTCAACTCCCTTAACACCAGTTCTCACCTGACATCGAGAACTGTAGTCCACCGTCTAATAATACACCAGAATGGAAGGAGAGGACACCTCCCTTTTGAATTTGAAAATGAGAACTAGCATGGGAAAGGTAAAAATCACATATATCAGCATTTAGACAAGATTATCACATTGTACTCATTAATCATATTTAAAAAATCAAACATTTATTGAGGACTTGCTCTGTGCCAATACTATACTGAAGACATGGCATTAAAGAAAATATTCTCTGACCTTAAAGTTGTAACATCAAGTGAGGGTTAGGACTTGACTTCCATGGGACAATATAACTTCTAAATCTTTGCTGATCTTTAAAAATTTCATATTTCAGTTCCCAGAGGTCCCGTGGGTCTGTCTCCTGCTTCAACAGTGTTTGGATGGAACAGACCTGGTGACTCCTCACGTCCAGCCTCCAACTACCCTCCAACTTCATCTCCAGGCGTAATCTCAGCACCATTTTAGCCATCTTCTATCTTCCGGACCAGCTAACGACTTTTTTGTTTGTTTGTTTAACCCCAAAACCTGGACCAACTCTGAGCTCTCAGATGCGTCAAAATGATTCTGCTGAAGCAGGCCTTTTAACCTACCTCTCTCTGAGTTGTTTTGACCACCATGATGTGGCCTTGGAAGGCGCGGGACTCTTCTTCCAGGAGTTGGCGAAGGAGAAGCGCGAAGGTGCTGAGCATCTCTTGAAGCTGCAAAACCAGCGCGGCCGCTGCGTCCTCATCCAAGATACACAGAAGCCATCCCAGGATGAGTGGAGTAAAACCCGGGACACCATGCAAGTTGCGCTGGCCTTGGAGAAGAACCTAAGCCAGGCCCTTCTGGATCTGCACGCTGTGGGTTCTGCCCACACTGACCCCCATTTCTGTGACTTTCTGGAGAACCACTTCCCGGATGAGGAAGCAAAACTGCTGAAGAAGATGGGAGACCATCTGACCAGCATCAGAAGACTGGGAGGCCCCCCCACCCCCCGGCTGGGTTCTACGAGTAGCTCTTTGAGTGTCTCACCCTCAAGCATTACAAGGCCTGCGGGGACCTGCAAAGGTGGAGGGACTTCTGCTTCCCCCCTGCCATCAGCAGCAAGCGTCTGCTTCCCACCCTAGTGTAGAATCTTATCCACCCAGAAGCCCTTTGCCTGAGTCTTGGACCAAATGGAACAATCAAGATTTTTCTAACAGCTTAACACCACCCCCCCCAACAAACCCTTCATATTTTAATTTACCGGGGCCACCAAGCTGGTGAGTCAACTAGCTGAAGAGTCTCTTCTTTTAGATGATGAGAAGGAAAAATGGCAATTTAAATATCTTTCATTTTGTCCCAGCCAGCAAGAAAATGGAAGCATTTCCCCAAGGAATATTTGTGCAAATAGCACAGATAAGGTGTAGTGGGGCCATGTTGGTGGGTGAGTCCACTCTATCATTTGACTTTAAATCGGGGGGGTAGGAGGGTAAGGAGATGACCATAATCATATTCTAATGAGGTTGGCTCCTGTGAAATTAAAGATCAAACTTTCAGATGAGTCCTTTGTCCTTTCATGGGTTCTAACTGTAGAAGCACAGACCATGTAGCACAAATGGTTTGAACTTCTCACAGAAAGACTGGCAGTCCAAACCCACCCAGTGGTGTTGCACCTTTACGCTGTACCACATGGAGTTAACATGAGTCAGAATCAACTTAGCAGCAGCAGGCTGGACATCCTTATTTCTTTGTTTGATTTCTTGCTTTTCCCCTTCCTTCCTTCCTTCCTCCCTCCC
>NW_006399977.1:1880392-1935413 GCF_000299155.1 Elephantulus edwardii
CTCAGAAAGCAGGGGCTGGAGAAGGTTTAATTGTTTTGCAAAACAGAGTGTGAAGAATTGGGAGCTCTTGGATCCCATCCTCCGGAAAGAAGGAGTGGTGAGGCAAAGGAAGGAGTGAGAATAATGAGAGGCTGTGGTACAAGTCTAGAATGCTCTCTAGGGTGAAATGGCCAGGAATCAGCCTCTGTACTGGAAGGGCCAAAAGCATGGCATCACTAGCAGTCTGCGTGAGTGTGAGACACACTGCTCCTCCTTTCCCACCTTTTATAAAGCCTGCTACTAATACACATGACATGTGTGAAAGGGCACTGGGGACTGTGGTTGGCAGAATAATGGCCCCAAAGATGGTCATGTCCTAATGGTCATGTCCTGGAATCTGTGACCACCTTAGGCCACATGGCAGAAGAGGTTTGGCAGGTGTGATTATGTTAAGGATCTTAACATGAGAAGATTATCCTGGATTGGCTCAATGTAATCACAAGGAGCCTGGAAAAACAGCACAGTGAAGTAGAAGGGGAGAGGGAGAAGGAGTGTGCCCATGGGAGAAATCACTTGGGAAGATGTTTTTGGTTTTGAAGTTGGAGGAAGGCAGCAGACTGACTATGAGTTGGGGAACGCAGGGGAAGGGATGGCCCTCTAGGGCCTCTAGATGAGAACAGGGCCAAGCCCACACCAACGCCCAGCAGGATCTATGTCAGGCCTCTAAAACGGTAGATCAATAAGTCCATGTTATCTTAAGCCACTGAGCATATGGGAATTTGTTCCAGTTGCAACAGAAAACTAATACCAGGTGTAAGCCAGGGAGAAGGGTTCAATACAAAGACGGGAAATGTAAATAAGATTTAGGGGCAGCTACTAAACTAGTGGGTTGGTGTGGGGGTTGTAATAGAATTTACAGTTAGAAAGGTCAGCTTGCGTCAGATGGTGGGGAGCCTTAAATGAGAGATTAATGAGTTTAGACACTCTCTTTAGGCCATAGAAAGTCCCTAACAGGTTCAAGCACTGAATGATGAAATGAACAGAAATTTCTGAAGTGCAGACCATAAAAGCTCTAAGTACTGTAACTCTGAAACCATGCTGTGTAGAGGCAGATGTCTGGTAGACTCGGATGCATGAGCATAAACTACAGGTCCTGGGATTGTTGCCTTTTGATTATCTAGAGCACTTTGCTTCTTTACCTGCTTCTTGCAATCTGGCTTTTCACTGAAGATGGGGATTTTGTACCCAAAATAATAAAACAGAAACACTAAATCAACACAATTCTCCTCACAGAAGTGCCTGTAATTCCAGGTCACTCTGGGAGAAGGTGGGGAGTATCCTGACTCCCAGGCCTGGACTCTTCAGGTGGAGGATGGAAGGGTTGGAATGGGGAATAAATGAGCTCATCAGCTAGGTGACCCCGGTATTATGTCATGGACTGTGTGGTAGCTTCAAGGATGAAGGGAAGGGCCTGGATGGGAAAGATCAAGGGCACGTGTCTGGGAGACCCAGCACTCCCAGAGGCAACATGCTTGTCCCAAAGGAGAGCAGGCATTAGGGGAAACAATACACAGGCCCCTCCTCAAGTGCAGTAATCCACAGACAGCAGGGATTGGACGCTTCAGGGTTCTAACACTAAAGATTATACTGCTAACAGATTCCAGTAAATGCAAACCCAATATGCAAGCAATGCTTTCACTCAGAGGGCCCAGTCTTGGATTAACAAAAAACAAATTCCTTATGAGTCAGAATTGACTCATAACCCATTGGCCCTCCAGTGAGATTTCTGAGACTGTTAATTGCATGGGAGGAGATTGTCCAGCTGGTGGATTTGAACCAGCAGAGAGACGTGGTCTTTGGATTAGCAGGGCAACTCCTTGTGGACCACAAGAGCTCCCCGGCGCTAACAAAGTGAGAAAATGAATGAAGTGATGGAGCAAGAAGCAGAGACCTAGACTGGGGCTTATTGCCAGTGATCCCAGGAGCAAATATATCCCAGTCTGTTAACCTCCTCATGACCCTGCTTCCAGGAAACTAGTAAAATCAAAAGCCAAACAGCTCTGTGAGGGCTCATAATGAATGTTTGTATAGGACCTTGTGGTTCTCTAAGCACGCCTTTCAATTGTCAGGGTAGTATTTCTTAAACAGAAACACTGTAATTATGCATACATTATTACGATACACAAAGTGATTTAAGCAGTAAAAAGACTTTGATGAATTAGTAGTTTGGGTTCCTACAGTTTTGCTGCTGATATTAAAAGGCTTCTTAAAATCCTCAGATTTGCAGAAAAAAAAATTCTCCCAGATTTTTTATTTCCTAACTTCAAACCTGAATGTGTTACTGCTTTCTGGACACTTCACTCCAAATTCTTACTCTAATCTCCAACTCAATGTACTCAATATTGAAGCTCATGTATCTTTATTCCTAAATGAATTCTCTTTTATATTCTATGTTTGGGTAAATACCCTTCTACTATTCATTTGTTTGTGCTCCAACTTTGAAAACCATTCCGATTCTTCTCTCTTTTGTCTTAAATTACTTAAATTACTCAATAACTTCAACTACTACTGTGTTGTTGTTATGTGCCATCGAGTTTGTCGACTCATAGCGACCCTATGTACAAGAGCCCTAAACCCTGCTCTATCCTATACCAACCTTACTGTCTCTGACATACCTCCTTCCTCCAATCACTAAATTGATCCATTTCATCGAGGGTCTTCCTCTCTTGCACTATCTCTCCACCCTTTCAATCATGATGTCCCTCTCCAAGGACTGGTCCCTCCTTGCAGCATGCCTAAAATATGTCAGACAAAGCTTCAGAGTACTTGCCTCCAAGGAGCAGCCTGGTTTCACCCTCTCCAGGATAAACTTGTTTGTTCTCCTACCAGACCATGGTATATTCAACTCTCTTCTCTAGCATCACAGCTCAAAAGCATCAATTATTTTTCTATCATCCCTAGTCACTGTCAAGCTTTCTGATGCATAGCACACATTTGTGAAGACTATGGCCTGGATCAGGTGCACCTTAGTCTACAGCCTGATGTCATTGCTCTTCAGTACTCTGGAGAGGTCCCTGACAGCTGACTTTCCCAATGCAATTAGTCTCTTGATTTCTTGGCTGCTTGTAGAACCAAGTAAACTAAAACTGTTAACAATCTCACTCTCTTCATCATCCACACTGATGTTACCAATTGGCCCAGTGGTGAGGGTCTTTGTTTTCTTGATGTTGAGCTTCAATCCATATTGAAGTCTGCAGTCCTTGACCCTGCAGCAAGCTCTTCAGGTCTTCCTCAGTTTCAGCAAGCAGGGTTGTATCATCTGCATAACTCATGTTGTTGATGAATCTTCCTCCAATCCTGATATCACATTCCTCCTCATACAGCCCAGCCTCCTGGACAATCTTTTCTGCATATAGATTCAAAAGGTATGGAGACAGAATATCTGTGACAGACACTGTTCCCAATTTTGAATCATTCAGTGTCTCCTTGCTTTGTTCTGACGACTACTTCCTGGTTCAAGTATAGGTTTCACATAGGCACGATCAAGTGTTCTGGGATTCCCATTCTTCTCAGAGTCAGCCACAGCTTCTTGTGATCCACACAGTCAAAAGCCTTTGCATAGTCAATGAAACACAGATAGATATTCCTCTGATACCCTCTGCTTTCTGCCAAGATCCATCAGCATTAGCTCTAATATCCCTAGTACCATGACCTCTTCTAAACCCAGCTTGCACATCTGGCCGTTCTCTGTTAACTTGTTGCTCCAATCATTTTTTGGATAATTTTCAGTAGAATCTTGCTTCAATCTAACACGCAATCAAGATGCATTAATAATAATGGTGACTGGAATAAAAAAGTTCGGAACAGGGAAGAAGGATCAGTGGCTGGAAAACATGGACTTGGTGACAGAAATGAGGCTGGAGATAGAATAATAGAATTCTGCTCGTTCAATGATTTATTCATTGCAAATACCTTTTATAAGAAACACAAATGCAGGCAATACACATGGATTTCACCTGATGGTATGCATAGGAATTAAATTATATCTGTGGAAAGAATCACTGGAAAAGCTCAATACCAGCTGTGAAAACCAGGCCAGGTGCTGATTGGGGAACAGACCACCAACTATTCCTATGTAAGTTCAAGCTGAAGTTGAAGAAAATTAAATCCACAGTAACTAAAACTTGACCTTAAGTCTATCCCACTCAAATTTCAAAACCATCTCAGGAACAGGTTTTAGGCCTTGAACACCAATGAGTGAAGACCAAATGAGCTGTGGGAGGATGTCAAGAATATCGTTCATAAAGAATGCAAAAGATCATTACAAAGACAGAAAAGGAAGAAAGACCAAGACAGATGTCAGATGAGACTCTGAATATTGCATTACAGCACTGAGAAGCCAAAGCTAAAGGAAGAAATCAAGACATTAAAAAGCTGAACAGAAAATTTCAAAGGACATCTTGGATGACAAAGCAAGTTATTATAATGCAAAGAGCTGGAGGCGGAAAATCAAAAGGGCTGAACTTGCTCAGCATTTCTAAAGCAGACGAAATTACAAATTCAAGCCACAAGTTTCAGTACTTAAGGAAGCTTTGGGCAGAATGTTAAATGATCCAAGAAGCATTAAAAGAAGATGAAAGGAGTATACAGAGTTTCTGTACCAGAAGGAATATGCTGACATAGAAAAAATTCATGAAATAACATATGAGCAAGAATCTGTGGTGATGAAGGAAGAAGGTCAAGTTGCTCGGAAAGAATTGGCAAAAAACAAGGCTCCAGAGTTGACGGCATACCAACTGACACATTTCAACAAACAGAAGCTGGCCGGGATGTGCTCGCTAAGTTGTGCCAAGAAATCTAGAGGACAGCCAGCTGGCCAACTGACTGGAAGAGATTGATATTTGTTCCCATTCCAGAGAAAGGTGACCCAACAGAGTGCGGAAATTATTGAACAATATTATTAATATCACATGCAAGCATTACTATCACTACTAGTATAACAATAATAATAAAAATAATAGTGGCTCTATGTGCTTTCTACACAAATACACATGTAGTACACACACACACACACCCACAAATATGTGTATATGTACACACACAAACACTTCCATATGCCCTCTTACATCTATATAGTGTACAACCATAAAACACAAGGTTCGAATCCACCAGCTGCTCCACGGGTAAAAAACGGGAGAATCTCCCGTTTTGTGATTTAAAGCCTTTGAAAAGCCATGAAATGGTCATCTGTAAGTCAGTTTGTTCTGACTCCACAGTCCACAACAACAGCAACATGTGATGACTCATGAATTTTTTTATATATATGGATGTTGTTGCAGGGTTGGATATTTTATATTATAGTACCATATTGGAGGGAGACTCACCAATAACCTGTGTTATGCAGATGGCACAATCTTGTTTGCTGAAAGTGAGGAGGAACTGAAGCATTTGTTGCCGAAGATCCTTTGGTATGGATTTCAACTCAATGTCAAGAAAATGAAGATTTGTAACTCTGGGCCAATAGACAACATCATGATGGATGGAGAAGAAACTGAAACAACTTTATCTTGCTTGGATCCACAATTAACACCCTTGGTACCAGCAGTCAGAAAATCAGGAGACACATTGCACTGGGAAAGTCTGAAGTTAGGGACCTCTCCAAAATGTTGCATTGTAATGATGTCAGTTTGAAGACATCAATGTCTGATTCAAGCCATAATCTTTCTGATCCCTTGTTATGCATCTGAGAACAATGAGTAGGGATTACAGATGAAGAATTGATTCCTTTGAAAAGTGGTGTTGTAGATGACCACTGAACATTCCATGTATTGCCAAAAGAACAAACAAATATGTCTTGGAAAGGGTGCAGCTAGAGTGCTTTTTGGAGGCAAAGATGATGAGGCTTTGCCTCACATACTTTGGGCATGTTGCTAGGAGGGGCTATTCCTTAGAGAGGGACATGATGCTGGGAAGGGTAGAGTGTCGATGAAGGAGAGGAATACCCTTGGCCAGATGGATTGATGTAGTGACCACCTCAATGGGCTCTAGTGTGCCAGGAAGTGTGAAGATGACACAGGATAGGACAGGGTTCAGATCTGTTGTTCATATGGTCGCTATGAGTCATACTTGAAGGCAACAACAATTATCCTTTAACGGTACTATCACTGTTTCCACTTACCTTGGTCACATACTGACATCCTCACCAAAATGAACATGTATCAACTATTTAGTAAAGGAACACTAATGTGACTTAAGTGTTAAGACAGCTAGGTCAGAGGTGATCTTCAGAAGAAAGATGAGCAGAAAAATCTCACTGACTCCGACACACCAACCCCCATTACCCTGATTACTATACCAGTGCATCTCACTTGAGGTCTTCCTCTCCTGTGCTGTCCCTCCACCCTTCCAAGCATGATGTCTTTCTCCAAGGACCAGTCTCTCTTGGCCACTTGTGCAAAGTATGTGAGATGGGGCTTCAAAATCCTAGTCTCCAAGGAGAAACTTGATTTCCTTTCCAAGACAGACCTATTTCTTTTCTTTTTAAAAGTATTTTATTGGTATGCATATACCTTTGTGCTTTGTTCATGCACGCAGGTGTTTGTTGGGGGTTTTTATTGATTTTTTTATTATTGCACTAGTTTATTTACAAAATTAGAATTCATTGTTTTCCAGAACAGATTCTTCCAATTTCCCTCACCCCCTCACCCATCTAATTGTATAACTCCATGATTATTTCCCTCTTTTCCTACATATCCTCATCCCTCTGCTTCCACCCTCCCCTCCCCTCATTGGATCCTATTTCTTTTCTTGGCAGTCCATGGTATGTTTAAGACTCTTCTCCAGCACCACAGTTCGAAGGCATCAATTCTTCTTCTGTCGTTCTTAGTCATTGTCTAGCTCTCTGATGCTCTCTGATTGTGAATATTATGGACTGGATTAGGCACATCTTAGTATCTAGACTGACATCATTGCTTTTCAGCAGTCTGGAGAGATCCCTGACAGCAGATTTTCCCAATGCAATTCATCTTTTGATTTCTTGTACCCTGAAGCTTTGCTAAGTTCTTTGATTAGCTCTTGTAGTATTTTTTGTGGAATCTCTTGGATTTTCTATGTATGGAATAATGCCAATGAACAGGATTCTGTAGTGTATTACATGTTAACACTGTTAGCCAAAAGTAAGCAGTTTAAATCCACCAGGTGCTCCAAGGGGGATAAAGGGTCAATCTCCTCCAGTAAAGATTTACAGTCTCAGAAAACCCCTGGAGGGTTGCAATTAGCCAGAATCAACCCAACAGTAGTGATTTGGGTTTGGTTGTTGTTGTTGTTATGTGCCGTCGAGTCACTTGCGACTCTTAGCGACCCTATGTACAACAGCCCTAAACTCTGCTCTGTCTTGTGCCAATCACACTGTCTCTGACACTCCTATCCCAACTACCCCAGTCACCGAATCAATCCACCTCATAGAGGGTCTTCCCCTCCTGCGCTGTCCCTCCACCTTCCCAAGCATGATGTCCTTCTCCAAGGACCGGTCTTTTCTTACAACATGTCCAAAGTATGTTAGATGGAGCCTCAGAATCCTTGCCTCCAAGGATCCACCTGGTTTAACCCTTTCCAGGATGAATCTGTTTGTTTTCCTAACAGTCCATGGTACTCTCAATACTCTTCTCCAGCACCACAGCTCAAAGGCATCAATTCTCCTTCTATCCTCCTTGGTGGTTGTCCAACTCTCTAATGAATAACAAGTGATTGCAAAGACCATGGCCTGTATCAAACGCACCTTAGTCTCCAGAGAGACACCACTGCTCTTCAGTACTTTGGAGAGGTCCCTAACAGCAGACTTTCCCATGGCAATGCGCCTTTTAATCTCCTGGCTACTGGTGCCAAGAGTGTTGACTGTGGAGCCAAGCAAACTAAAGCTGTGAACAATCTCAATCTCTTCACCATCCATCCTGATGCTGCCAATTGGTCCAGTGGTGAGAATCTTTGTCTTCTTGACATTGAGCCTCAATCCATATTGGAGGCTGCAGTCCTTGACCCTCTGCAGCAGGTGCTTCAGGTCCTCCTCAGTTTCAGCAAGCAGGGTTGTGTCATCTGCATAATGCAGATTGTTGATAGATCGTCCACCAATATTGACCCCACATTTCTCCTCATAGAGCCCAGCCTCCCAGATGATCTGTTCTGTATACAGGTTGAAAGGTATGGAGATAGGACGCATCCCTGGCATATGCCTATTCCAATTTTGAACCATGCAGTGTTCCCGTGCTCTGTTCTGATGACTGCCTCCTGGTCCAAGTATAGGTTTCGCATTAGAATGATCAAGTGTTCTAGGGTTCCCATTCTTCTCAGAGTCAGCCATAGTTTGTTATGATCCAGTCAAATGGCTTTGCATAGTCAATGAAACACAGATAGCGTTCCTCTGGTATTCGTTGCTTTCAGCTAAGATCCATCTAACATCAGCTACAATATCCCTAGTACCATGACCCCTTCTAAATGCAGCCTGGACCTCTGGCAGTTCTCTGCTGACGTGCTGTTCCAGTCGTAGTCCAAAAATGACTAGGTTTGGTTAGGATCAAGTTATCTGTGAGTACTTCTACTTCTCCCATACCAATTTAGATGTCCTTTATTTCGTTGTCTTGTTGCTCTGGCTAGGACTTTCAGTACAATATAGATTAAGAGTGGTGATAACGGGCATCCTTATCTCATTCCTGAGTATGACTTTGAGAAGCTGGATTGCTAAAAAAGACATACTACACTAAAAAAAAAAAAGAAGCCGGATTGCATGAAGAAGAATGTGGCATCAGGACTGGAGGAAGACCCATCAACAACCTACATTATATAGATAGCGCAATTTTGCTGGCTGAAAGTGAGGAGGATTTGAAATGCTTGCTGCAGAAACTCAGATGACAGACTCCAATTTGGATTGCATCTCAACATCAAGAAGACAAAAATCCTCACCACTGTATCATGATAGATGGAGAAAAGATTGCAATTGTCAATGATTTCATCTTATTTGGATCCATAATCAATACCCTTGGTACCAGCAGCCAGGACATCTGGAGATGTATTGCACTGGGCAAGCCCACTGTTAGATATCTCTCAAAAGTATTGAGTGCAATAATGTCAGTTTGAATATTAAGTTGCGCCTGATTCAGGCATGGTATTTTCAATAATTTGCTATGCATCTGAGTTGAACAATGAATAAGGATAACAGAAGAAGAACTGTTGTCTTTGAGTTATGGTGTTGGATAAGAATACTGAATATCCCATTGACTGCCATAAGAACAAACGCATTACTTGGAAAAAGTGCAGCCAGAGTGCTTCTTGGAAGCAAGGATGGTAAAGCTTTGTCTCACATATTTTGGGCAGTTGCTAAAAGAGGCTATTATTTGAAAAAGAACTTCTTCTTGGAAAGGTGGAGAGTAAGAAAAAGAGAGGATGACTCTCAGCAAAATAGATTGACACAGTGACTGCAGCAATGAGCTCAGGCGAGTTCTAGATGAGGGTGGTACCACATAGGATATGGCTCTTACCTGCTGTTCATAGGGTCACTATGACTTATATTCAACTCAATGCCGTATAACAACAATAATATCTCATTTCTGTTCTCAAGGCGAATACTTTCAAATTCTCTCTATTGATAATAACGTTAGCTGCTGGGCTTATAAATATGCCCTTAATGATGTCAAGAAATTTCTTATCTATCTTGTGTTGTTGAGAGTTTTTATCAGGAAAAGATATTGAATTTATAAATGTATTCCTGCATAGATTAAACGGTCTTGTGATTTTCCTCCTTCTGTTTTATGTATGTGGTGAGTAACATCAGTCAGATTTTCTGATGTTGAAAAGTTGTATTCATGATATGAATTCTACCTGATCACAACATATTCTTTTCTTATACGCTGTTGTATCCTGTTGACTAGAATTTTGTTGGAAATTTTGTATAATCTATCACAAGCAACTCAATGGCACATAACAACAACAACAACAATATTGTTGTTGTTGTTATGTGCCATCGAGTCATTTGCAACTCATTGCTACCCTATGTACAACAGCCCTAAACCCTGCTCTATCCTGTGCCAATCGCACTGTCTCTGGCACACTCATCCCGATTACCCCAGTCACTGAACAACAATATTAATGAAAAAGAAAGGTCTATAGTTTCCTTTCTTTTTTCTTCTACTGTGGTATTTTTGCCTAGCTTTGGCATCAGAGTAAAATTAGCTTCAAAGGAGGAATAGGAGAGTATTCTTTCCTTCTTTAGGTTTAGGTTTGGGGTTGTTGAAGAACAGTCTGATTGTTTGGTAGAACTATCCAGTGAAACCATATAGGCTGAGGCTTTTTGTTGGGAATTTTTAAAATGACCTGTTCAATTTCTTCTTTTGCTATGGGGTTTATTTAGGCTTTCTCTTTGTGTTAATTTAGATAATATGTTTCTAGAAACTTATAGTTTCTTCTAGCTTTTCAAATTTGTAATATTGATTTTCTGTAATAACTCTCTTTATTTCAATTGGTTTTGTTCTAATGCTGCTCACTTCATTCTTTATTTTCATACTTGGGCTTTATTTATGAATTTTTATTTTTTGTCAATTTGGCTAGTTCATCAATTTTATTGATCCACTCGAAGAATCACTTTTGAGTTTAGTGTAAATCTTTCTATTTATTTCTGTTCTGATATTTATAATTTCCTTTCTTTGTGGGACTAGAATTCTTTGCTGCTCTTTTGCTATTTTTTCAAATTGTTGGGTCCAGTTACTGATCTTTGATCTGTATCCGTTTTTGATGGGTACATGTATTACTGTGCATTTTCCGCTGAGCACTGATTTTGCCATGTTACAGACATTTTGAGCTGTTGCATCTTCATGCTTATTTGAGTCTATTAATTTTTAAATTTCTATGACTCTGTAAAGTTTAAGTAGGATTTTTATTTCATTTCCATGAATTTAATTTTTCTTCTTGCTCTTTCTGATATTGATTTCTCATTTTATAGTGTTATGATCAGAGAAAATGTTTTGGAATGTGTTGATATTTTTTTTTATTTATGTGACCTCTTTTTGGTTTATTCTGGAGAATGACCAATGTGCACTGAAGAAGAATCTATATAGTGTAGCCATTGGGTGGTACATCCTGTACACATCTATGAGGTGAAATTATGCATGGAGAACAAATTCTAATGCTTTGATTCTTTGCTAAAAGCTCTTATCAGTTTGTCTGTCATAAAATCTAGGTATTGATTTTTTTAAAAAAAAATTTCCATATGACTCTAATATGTAGTCAGGGTTGTGGTTCCCACCACATACGGTTTTTCAAATTTTATTGAAAACAGAAATAACTCATAATGCTTTTTACACTTGCAGCTCACAGGTTTCCACTGGCTTTATCGCAGGTCTCATTCATTAGGTCTCAAGTGGAGTGTGGGGTTCTGATAATTTACCAAGAAACCCGAGAGAGCCTAGTGCAAGTGAGTGGGAGCCCCACAGCCCACTCTGGGGAGCACAGATAGTGTTGGTAGCTGCCACCTGGAGGCACCCAGCCTGTTCCATTTCTAAGAAGCAGAAACACTGAGCAGGTATTTAGATTGAGCCCGTAAAACAAAGACAGTAGTTTCTCACAAACATCTCTGTGTATTTCAATGCTATCATGAGGAGTATAAAACGTTTGTGTGTTTATAGCACTTATATAACACCCACTTCTACAACACCCATCAAATGATTGAGAAAATAAGGCTTTTATGAATTTCTCTAGTCACCAAATCTTGAAATTTCAAGGCCATTCTTTCCCATTGTCACTGTGCCCTGCAAAACCATATTAGCACTATAAGTTTCAATAGATTTTAAAAGCTGCATTGTAAAGAAAAGTTAAATTATACGCATTAACTGACCACGCACTGAAAACACGCAGCCGTTTTAGCCTAGTCTAGCTCCTATTTGTCTATTTTTATTCATCCAGATGATATTTGTAACAAAACTGTTTAGATTCCACTGGAAATTTTTCAAGGTTATGGACAAAGTCAGGCAGATAACTCTAGTCATGTATCTGTGCTTTCATTTTTGGAATATTTATATAAGCAATCCTACTCATTCAAGGACAGGCAGGAGAAAACATACTCTCCTTATTGTTTTCAACTTTTGGTTGGATGCAAGGTGGTAGATTGAATGAGTCAGGCCACTTTATCTACTTAAACCGGGGCATTTCTAACACACCCTGTGGATATTATCTGGCACAATCCAGATGGTGACTCTGGACAATGACTTTAGGATGGGTCATCTCTTGGTCAACTCTGCTTTTGAAAACACCGGGGATAGAGAGTAGATAGCAGTTGGCTATGGGGAGGAACACTATAACTGAGTTCAGTGGGTCCGGAGCTTGCTAAGATCCACAGGTTTAGACTATACTGTCCCTCGACTCTCAGAAGACCCTGGAATCTTGGAGTAGAGGTGACCTTGACCTTAAGTGAGTCGATCTAGTCTAGTGTTCACAGAATTCCCTAACCCTCTAGCCCTGGACATATACTGTTAATTGGATCTTGACTCAACTGAGCAGTTACAACTCAATCTTCCCAGCAACAATAGCAAAGTTCAACAGGCCAGTGAACAACAAATGCTGGAGAGGTTGTGGAGAGATTAGAACTCTTACTCACTACTGGTGGAAGGTGGTCTGGCACTTTCTCAAAAAATTGGAAATGGACATACCATTTGACCCGGCAATTCCACTACTGGGAATATACCGTAAAGAGACAGGAGCAAAAACTCAGATGTATGCAAATCCATGTTTATTGCTGCACCATTCACAATAGTAAAGAGATGGAAGCAAGTCAAGTGCCCATCAACAAATAAATGGAGAGAAAACCTATGGTCAAACATTATACAAAACGGGGGAGCCTGAAGGACAATATGTGGAGTGAAACATCTCACTCACAAAAGGACAAATACTGTATAACACTGCTGTTATAAAATAGGGCAGACGTGGGGAGGCTGGGAAGAGAATGGGAGAAGAGTGGATGGATAATGACACTGCATTAGAACATATGAGGGGGATAGGGACTGAAAGGGATATATTATTAGGCATTATATGTATGGTAACAATTTGGAAGAAGGGGTGAATTGCAGGGAGGGCTGGGGAAGAGGCAAGGGGGTGGGAAGAAAATGTGCAACAGTGGGAAAAAATTAAAACAAAACATTTAAAAAGCAAAATTCAATCCTGTGGTTCCATATACCTGTATCTACACAAGATCACACTCTCCCTTTCTTCAGGAAATGCTGTTGAACAAAAGCTACTGTAAAAACAGTGTATGGCAGCATCAGACCTTGTTGTTTAAGTTAACAGTGGGGAGGAGAAAAACTCAAGATCACTAAACCAAGACTGATTCCTATAAGGTGAAGTTAAACTCACAAGTACCCTCTACACGCTTTTCTCATTCTGGCAGCATATATGCCTCCTGCAGCAGTCGCTACTTCTCTGCTGGATTTGTTATTAATGCTATGACACCACACAACTCACAGCTATGGGGTTTATTAGAGAAATCATAGGTACAATTCGGATGCAGTTCCTTGAACAGGACAGTTTCCTTCTGGTCATGTCTGAAGACAAGCCTCTGTGTCTAGGTCCTACTCGGGCCTGGAACCCTTGAGTTCAGGCTCTAGAGGACAGGCTCCTTTTGGCTCTCTCAAGACAGTCTTCCTTTTCTGACCCTACGTCCTTTTAGCTATGATAATGAGGGCTCAGAGACACCTTGTTCTTCCAGTAAGCCTTCCCCTGGAAGTGCTCAGCTTTCTCACTCAGTGGTCAGCAAGTTCATTGTGTTGTTGTTATGTGTCATCAAGTCTACTCTGACTCATAGCCACACTACATACAACAGCTCTGAACCTTGCTCTGTCTTGAGCCAACTTCATTTTTTCTGACACACCTACCCCCATTACCAACCACAATCACTGAGTCAATTCATCTCAACAAGGGTCTTCCTCTTTCACTGACCCTCTACCCTTCAAAGCATGATGTCTCTCTCCAAGAACTGGCCCCTTCTTGCAACATGTCCAAAGTACATCAGATGGAGCTTCAAAACCCTTGCCTCCAAGGAACAGCCTGGTTTCATCCTCTCTAGGATGGACCTGTTTGTTCTCTTCACAATCATGCTCAATACTCTTTTTCAGCACCACAACTCAAAGGCATTGATTCTTGTTCTATCATCCTTGGTCATGGGGCAGCTCTTTGATGCATGTTTTTGTTGTTGTTGTTAAGTGCCGTCGAGTTGCAGGCCATTCATAGTGACCTTATGAAGGAGAGTCCTCAAAGCTTGGGTGTCTTTCATACTCTCTCCAGGTTCAAAGGGTTTCTGGAGGCAAGATATTACTGAAGTGGATTCCATTCCTGCTTTCAAGTATAGCAAGTAATTATGCATAGCAAACAATTATGAATACGATGGGCTGGATCAAGCACACTTTAGCCTCTAGACTGACATCATTGCTCTTCAGGACTCTGGAGGGGTCCCTGACAGCAGATTTTCCCAATGCAATCCTTTTGATTTCCTGGCTGCTGGTACCAAGAATGTTGATTTAACAAACTCAATCTCTTCACCATCTATCATGATGCTGCCAATTGGCCCAGTGGTAAGAATCTTTGTTATCTTGATGTTGAGCTTCACTTCCCTACCTTCTACAGCAATGTCTCTGATCTTCCTCAGTTTTGGCACTCAAGGTTGTATTATCTGCATAATGTAGGTTGTTGATGAGTCTTCCTCCAATCCTGATGACACATTCCTCCTCATAGAGCCTGCCTCCCAGAGGATCCATACATAGATTGAAAAGGTATGGAGATAGGATACATCCCTAGTGTTCACCCTTCCCAATTTTGAACCATGCAATGCTTCATTGCTGTGTTCTGACTACTGCCTCCTGGTCCAAGTATAGGTTTCACATAAGCACAATCAAGTGTTCTGGGATTCCTATTATTCTTCTCGGAGTTAGTCACACTTTGTTGTGATCCATACAGTCAAATGCCTTTGCATACTCAATGAAATACAGATAGACATTCCTTTGGTAATCTGTGTCAACTAAGATCCATCTAACATCGATTGTAATGTTCCAAGTGCCATAGGCTCCTTTAAATCTAGCCTGCACGAACAGTTACCTGTAAAAGGACTAGTGACAGTGTGGAGATGGCCAAGTTTGATATCTATTAACTCCACAAAGTGGTACTGTCCCCATCAAGAATATTAACAGCACCAAACTAATAGCTACAAGGTCAAGTAAGCCCCTCCCACTACCCCCCCCCGCCCCTGCTCTGCTGCACCTATTTCTACTAATCACTGGATCTGAAATCCATTGCAAATAATCACACAGACTGTACAAAATGTCTTTTTACTCACAGTTGTGTGGTTTATTAGGGAAACAGTTTGGGAGTGGCAGGAAGTAAAGGATATCATAGAGAGAAAGTCTGGGTTCAGCAAACCGCAGTCCCCTGCCAGGTTAACAGCAAGATATAGTCCCTCAGTTAACACAGGCAGCTTCTCAACAGCAAGATACTTCTCCTGCAGGAGCTTTTGACTCTGAAGGATACTCTTTGTTTTCTCTGCTGCTTCTTCTTTCCTGGTGGTAAAGTTCTTCTCTCAAGGGCTCTGGCCCTGGCTCCACATGGCTCTGTCAGGCTATGCCGTATAGTTTCCCCATGGTCTGGTTTATTCTCTTTCTTATTTTGGTCTCACAGCTGTTGATGATGTTGAAGATGCTGATCAATGGTGACCAAGTGTCCGTAGTTGAAGCAGCTGGATACCACATACCCGGGGGAGCTAAGTGGTGGGTGGAACTTCAAAGAGTCATATTACTTACATGTTCCCACCTGGCCGTGTGGGTATGTCTAAGGCAATAGATATAAAATAAATAAAAGAGAAAAAGAAAAGAAAAAACTCCTACCACCACGCCACCTCACTTCTCTGAGTTGGGAAGCCCTCTGCAGCCTTCTTGCATTGTTTTTCTGGTTCCACAACTAACATTTCCACTGCTGTGCTTGCCACTCTTTGAGGTCTCATGTCTTCTCTATGTGATAATCCTGCCTCCTGGGTCTAGGAGGTTCTTGGTACAAGAATCCTGGGTTCAAAAAAATATCTTTCATTCTTAGATCTTCTTGGTAGTGGAATCTTCAGGTCTGCTCTGGGACTGGCCTTCTTCTTAAGCCTAGAGGTATGGAAAAACTGACCAATCCCCTATGAGCGTTCTGTAAAACACCTTATTTTCACTTTAAGTAGGTTTCTCAGTCAGTAGGTAACTTGTGGGCCACAGGTACCTTACCTATGTAGTGTAGTACCATTTTGTGAAAGTCTCAGGAGTAGGAATGACTGGAAGTACCATATAAGGTAATCAGTTGCCCAGAAGCTACATCATTTCAAAGTTATTTCTGGAAGACTTTGGATTAATACTTCTAGAAATTCTGAAAGTATGAGGAAGAGACTAGTTGTTTATTCTTCACCAGCTTGTTAGATGCCACTTCTTGCCAGCCAATACTGATAAAGGCAGATAAACTCTAATCTTTTCCTATAGAATCTTGCCTATACAATTGCTTGCAGTTAGTGAAAATAATGAAAGAATTACAGAGGGGAAATGAACAGGAGGCCACTGTGCACATACTTGCTTGAGACTTATACACATACCAAGTTCTCCTAACATGTTTCAAGCATATAATGCACTCTTGCTTATTAACTCTGGAGACTGATTTAAACTCACTGTCTTCAACATTATTTCAACCTGTGGTGACCCTCCATCAGGTTCCTGAGGCTGTAACTTTTAATGGGAAGAGACTGCACATCTTTCTCCTGTGGAGTGGCTAGTGGGTTCAAACCTGTGACCTTTGGTTAGCAGTGCAGCAAATAACACACTACACCACCAGGGTTCCCCATAGCTGACCCTCTAGTGGATTTCTGAGGCTATACATCACACAAAAGGAAACTGCCCATTTCTCCTGTGGAACCGCTGGTGGATTCAGACCTTAGGGTTAGCGCTACCTCTTCCTATGGACGGAGCCACCAGAGCGCCTTCTAATTGACCATTGTTATGTGCCATCAAGTTGGAACAGACTCATAGCTGACCCTTCAATGGGTTTATAGAGGCTGTAAATAGTACAGGGGGTGATTGACTAGCTTTCTTCCTTGGAGAAGCTGGTGAATTTGAACCACATGCCTTTGGGTTGACATGCAACTCTGTACCAGCAGGCTACCAGAGTTCGTTTTAAACTGTCTTTCTGTCTATCTGTCTATCTATCTATCTATCTATCTATCTATCTATCTATCTATCTATCTATCTATCTATCTTTTATCTATCATGTAAATAGAACTGAGAAACTAAAAAAATTCATTGTTCTCAGGTTCATTGTGACAGTCTGGAACTAACCCAGCAGTCTATCTCTGGGTTATGCCTGTAATGCAAAAAGGTGCTGTCAAATATTAGTGAAGTCTAAAGGAGGCCTTTATTAAATCTGACAAAAATCTATTACTGGCAGAACTCAAGTATTTGTAAATAATTCTAAGAAAATAACTCGGACGTTCTTTCAGAGGCTCTGCAGCCTTGTGCAGCCCTGGATAATGCCTTTCACGGTACAAGTATTTTCTGGCACTTTGACTTTTATTTTCCTGCCTGGTGAGGCACACGAGCAGCTGGCACGTGACTACCTTGGCCAGTCACGGGACAGCATGCTCACACATGTGCAAGATGAAGAACAAAGAATATTTTTAAGGCACCGGAAAAAGCCCACCAGACTCCAACATGTGTGTGTGTTTAAGAAAAATACTTTTAGCACAAAATGCTACCACAATTCCACTACATGATAATATGAATTTAGATTTCTTTAACGAAGCGCTCTAGTGGTGTAGTCGGTAGGAACTCCATGTGATGCTCACTCAAAGGCTTTGACTCTCTTGCAGGGCGAATCCACCAGCGGCTCCAGAGGGGCTAAGATAGGCACTCTGCTGTGTGAATTACAGCCCCAGAAAACCCTCTAGAGGGTCAGCTATGGGTCAGTTCTGACTCAGTGGCAAAGTCTGGTTTTTGGTTTTGTTTCGTTCCATTTTTTATGAGACATAGAGGATCCCCTAGCAGGGCTATTTTGAAATTGAAAGTTCTTCTCTTAATTCTATAAACATTTGGAATTGGCATTAGGTGCCATGCTCAGGAGAACAGTCTCCTGAAGCCTTTCAGAAAAGAATCACCTAGCATGGATTCCCTCATTCACACATCACACCTAACTGAAAAGTCAAGTGTCAGAAAAATCACATCTTTCCTGTGTATGGTTCATACTAAGAGTTGCCATTCTAAAACATTCTAATTTTGAAAATGCTTTTAAATGCTGATTTTAAATTCCATTTTTAAAATGAGTGCTTTTAAAAAGTACTGTAAAGATGAGTACATTACTAGGTAACATCTACTACTGATTAGTACCACCTACTAATGAAATGTTAATAGAGTTTTCAAGGAGTGTTATTTAGCAAGTAGATGGTCCAGCCTGCTTCCTGGTCTGTCTTAGTCAGGGAGCTCCCCCAAAACCTGTCCGCCATGCGTAACCCAAGTGGCATTTGACACACCAGCAGCATAGATTTAACTCTCACAGCAACCCCAAGTTATCTCAGTACAGCAAACTGACAGACAAGTGGTGTACCAACCACGTTGCACTGGGGAAATTTGCAGTTGTGGACTTCTCCGAATTACTGAGGAGTAATGATGTCAGTTTGAGAACTAAGGTGTGTCTGATTCAGGCCATAGTCTTTCTGATTACATGCTATGTATCTAAGAACTGGATAATGAATAAGGATAACAGAAGAAGAATTGACAACTTTGAGCTGTGGTGTTGGAGAAGAGCGCTGAATATCTCATGGATGGCAAACAGAACTAACAGACATATCTTGGAGATGGTGCAGCTGGAGTGTTCTTGGAGGCAGAAATGATGAGACTTCACCTCACATACTTTGTGCATGTTGCTAGGAGGGGCTATTCCTTGGAGAAGGACATGATGCTGAGAATGGTGAGAGTTGGCAAAGGACCCTCAACCAGGTGGATTGACATGTTGACTGCTGTATTGGGCTCTTGTGTGTCAGGAAGTGTGAGGATGGCACCAGATAGAGCAGGGT
Source organism: Elephantulus edwardii (assembly GCF_000299155.1). NCBI lineage: Eukaryota > Metazoa > Chordata > Mammalia > Macroscelidea > Macroscelididae > Elephantulus > Elephantulus edwardii. The sequence goes on from NW_006399977.1 coordinate 1,899,477, forward strand.
GCAGATCTTTTGTTCATAGGGTCACTGTGATTTATGTTCAACTTGATGACACCTAACAACAACAATAACAACAACCATAACAACAATAACAGCTAATGAAATGACTGATCTGCAGTTGGGAAAACACTGTAATAGAAGAATAATAAGTATTCCCAAAGCCAAAACTCTAACCATAAGACACTTAGCCATGGAAAAATCTCTGGACAGGTTTGAGAATGTTGTCAGATTCACCTTCAGAAGATGGTCATCAATAGTGGTCTACAGCACATATCCTGGAAGTCTGGATGCACTCATTGGATCAGCAGCATCCTTGGTCCACAAACATGGAAAGGAGGGTGGGAGAAGGCTTTGCATTCTTTCTTCTTTAGCATGGTACATTCAGGAGCAACTCACCACTTTTGGTTTTGAAGAAAAGTTCCTAAGAGTTCTGCCATTTGGGAGGAAACCTCCTATTCTGTGAGATGAAATGCAAGTGCTACCCTCACAAAGTTTATCTTGACCGTGACTGTTTGTCTCACATACTTTGGGCATGTTGGTATGATTGTGATTACGTACCAGTGAGTTGACAGCAACTCAGAGCAAACCTATGAACAGCAGTCTGAACCTTGTCCTGACCCCATCCTCACAATCTCTGATACACTTGAGTTCATTATGACAGGAGCTATGCCAATCCATCCATCAGAGGGTCCTCTTCCCTTTCTCTAATCATCTACCTTCCGCAGCATGAGGTCTGCCTCTCCTAACAACATGCCCAAGACTTGAGAGAAGAAGTTTTATCATTCTTGCCTCTAAAGATCATTCTGTGTATTTCCTCCAGGACAGACCAGTCTCTGAAGAAAGACATCATGCTTGGTGAAGAATAGGGTCAATTAAAAGAGAGAAAGACCCCTTAAGGATTGATGACTCAGTGTTTGTAACAGTGGGCACAGCAGCGATTGTGAGGATGGGGCAGGAATTTGTACTGTTACATGCAGGGTCACTATGTAGCAGAATCAGCTTGACATTATCAACTGTTCTAAGGCTTCCTTCCCTCTTCTCAATGCTTTCAACACTTAATCCAGAGCTTGCTTTATGTACATAGTCCTTTCTAGTTAGGGACTAGTTACGATTTGATCTTATCTCCTTATTGATGATTAGCTAGGGAACCACAATAACATCTTACTCATCTTTGTATCCTTGAGACTAGCACAAAGTCTTGCAAAAGGTAGACACTCAATTTCTTTATATAGTCACAAGGAAGCCAGAGCAATACTTTACCTGGAAGTTAAATGATTTCTTAGTTGAGAGTGAACTCGACTCGACTCAACTTATTGTATGTCGACTCAGAATTGACTCATAGCTGATCCTCCAACAGGTTTTTAGACTAAAGAGCAGGTTTTTGGACTAAAGAGGTTTTTGGACTGTGGGAAATTGCCCATCTTTTCCCCTCGTGTAGCCGCTGACAGAGCTGAGCTGCCTTTGGCTTAGCAGTGCACCTCCCTATCCACTAGGCCATCAGATGACTTGAGGAGGGGACACTAAAATCTCGCAGAAGACTCACTTTTGCAACAGAGGCATTTCACCACATCTTACCTTGAGCCTGCTGATCCATTCACACGTATCCATATATCACCCTGTGCTTCCCTTGAAGATGTCTGTTCTGCTCTTCCACTACCTGTCAGTTTTTTCAGAATGAAAAGTCTGAAAAGCAAAGGTGAGAGAGAGAGAAACTCATAATGAGATGTACTGATACAATGGCCACAACAATAGACTAAAATCAATGATGAGTAAAGAGGTGCACGACTGGGCAGCATTTTGGTCTGTCATACGTGGGATGGGGTCCTCAGAACTTGCAACCAGTTGGAAAGCATCTAACAGCTGTGCTCTTCTCAGAACCATCGCTGTCTCAGAGATGGAGAAGACAGTCCCTGCTTCTGGATCTCAGGGCCTGGCAAAGGACAATAACCTCCGCGTTAAGAAAAAAAATAACAACTGATGTGATGACAGGATGGGACAGGCTTCATCAGGGTTGTTATGAGTCTTACTTGATTCACTTCACAACAAGAGTGTGACAAACACCCTCAGGAGGGACAATGAACCAAACTCCCCGTTCACTTCACAGTCTAGCACTTTTCCCCCATATATTTACTTGAAGCTCTCAAACCAGTTGAACTCTGCTCATCAGCAAAGATGTTGTCAAGCTTTGCACCCTCTAGTTTGTATGAAAGTAACAGATTTATAAAACTATAAAAGTACTATAATACTAAATATACTTTTAACAATAACTAAGGCAACAGATGAAAAAGTGGAAATTACAATCCAGTGTGGAAAAGCAACTATTTAACTTGAATAACCTTTCAGGTTCCTTTATAGAACACCCAGGCACTCGAGTTTGCCCTCCCACCCAAGAGTAAAATCTGAACTGCAGATTCATGATCTAAGGATTTTTCATGATCTGTCAGCTGTCTGCTCATCTGTCGCCATGCTCCTTTCTCTTACTACTCCTCCCAACCACGCTAACCCTATACTGACCCTCTGTAGATACCCTCCAGCCCTTCCCAGGCTGGCTACAAGCTTGTCTTAGCAAATCATCAGAAAGATCGTCTTTCTTAAAAATAAATAAATATTATTATTCATTTTAATGAAAATTTACAGAGACTTTGGATTTCCATTCATTCATTGTTGCACTTTTCTCCCCGCTCACCCCTCCCGCCCAGTATACTCTTCTCTTTGAAAAATAAAAGAAAAATTCTTTCTGTGTTTTACAATCCCTCCCCGTAGGTCCACTCCATTATGCAGCCTTTGTTCTGGACTCCCAGCATGACAATAATACCTAATTATATATCCCTTTTAAACAGTTCTCTCCCTCATTTGTTTCAATGCAGTATACAGTATTTATCCTATCTTTCTCAGTCTCCCCCCAACCCCGATGTCAGTCCTGTTTTACAACAGTGACACCATGCAGTATTTGTCCTTTTGTGACTGAGATATTACATTCAGCATAATGTTCTCTAGGGTCACCCATTTTGAATAATATTTCGTAAGTTCTTTGTTTTTCAATGCAGCATAGTATTCCATTGTGTGAATATACCAGAGCTTCTCTATCCATTCATTTGTTGATGGGCACTTAAGTTGTTTCCAACTCCTTGCTATTGTGACAAAGCCGCGATAAACATGGGTGTGCATATGTCTGCTTGGGTGGCAGTTATGGTCTCTTTGGGGTATATTCCCAGTAGTGGAATTGCTGGGTCAAATGGTATCTCTATTTGCAGCTTTTTGAGAAAGCACCATACTGCCTTCCACAGTGGTGGCACCACAGAAAGATTATCTTTGATAACAGCTAGCTGCTCACCACTCTTTGCCATCGTGGAAGCCTCATCTTCTCCTTCACACACCTGCAATATCATGCATTTATTTTAGTTACTTCCTTGCCTGTCTTTGGGAGCTGTGGTGGCTTAGTCCATAGGGAATTGTTCTGCTGACTCAAAGGCTGTCTCTGTAGGAATCCACCAGCAGATCTCCAGAAGAGCAACTCCTCCCCTGGGAGACTGGCTGGAGGAAGGTCCGTTGTTACTCAGTTCTGACTCCATAGCAAGCAATGAGGGTTTTTTTTTTTGTTTTGTCTGGCTTACTGGACTGGTAACTGAATCTATCTATCATCTATCTATCTATATCTATCTATCTATCTATCTATCTATCTATCTATCTATCTATCTATCTATCTATCTATATCTATCTATCTATCATCTCTTCAGCAGAAATGACATCCACTTCCTAAACAACATGCCTCTGTAAACTCCTGGCAGGTACTCTTCCTGTGACCTCTGATTCATATTCTATATGTAACGGGGATTGGTGCATCAGAGACAGTAAGATTGGCATAGGATAGAGCAGGGTTTAGGTCTGTTGTACATAGGGTGGCTATGAGTTGTGCTCGAATCAACAGCAATCAACCATAACTATATATATATGTGTGTGCATGTATTCATTATATATAGAATATATGTGTATTCACTATATATGTTGTTATTGTTATGTGCTGTCGAGTCACCTGTGACTCATAGCTACCCTATGTACAATAGCCCTAAACCCTGCTCTATCCTATGCCAATCTTATTGTGTCTTACCCACTAATTCCCGTTACATATAGAATATATATATTCTAATGAATCAGAGGTTCACAGCAAGAGTACCTGCCAGGGAGAGGAGGTTGTCTCAGTCAACAAAACAAAAGCCTCTGCAGAACCAGCAGTGGAACAACAGCGCCACCAAGTGTTCAGTCACCATTAACTAAAACAACTGTTTCGTAACAGAAACCGCAAGCTCTGGCTTTTAAAACTCGAGTTTTAAAAAAGTGAATCTTAATCCACTAAAAACCCTTGGCTTTCGAATTAATTTCCCTTAATTAAAAAAAATCCCAAATGTCTTCTCCGTGGAGGCGGACTAGACAGACATTAGGAGCAACTATGGTGATTTTTTTGTCCTTTTTTTTTTTTTAAACTAACCATTTGGAAAACTCCCATTTTCAAATCTGCATGCTTTAAAAGGCCTGCTTTGCTTCTACTTGGTTTTTCAAGCTTTGCTTTGATTGATCACATTTAATTTGCTTCACTTCCTAATTTGTTAAATGACATGTTATTAAACTTCCCCAGGGAGCATGTAGGAACCTGTGCTGAGAGACAAGGGGCATCCTGGGATAGCTGATGATTCACAACTGAGCACACTTGATAAGGTTTTCAAAATCCATTAGAATCAGCACTGGCCTGGAAACGACATCAGGCATCTGCAGGCTTTTTGTTCCTTTGGAAAGTCTGCACCATCTCTGCTTTCCTCGCATCCATCAGCACCGTCTTGTGCTGCTGCAGGTCTTAGTGTGAGGAAAGTGACCCTGAGTGCACATCGCCCTGGCAGTCTCCTGTCATTGCTGTTAGAGGCCTGCTAGTAGACTACAACTCATAGCAACTCTGTGAACAGCCGATCTGAACCTCGCCCTATCCTGAACCATCCTCACAGTAGGCTGACACGCTCCAGCCCATTGTTATCATCACCTTCTCAACCCATTTCACTGGCAGTCTTCCTCTCTTTCTTCAGCTCTCCACCGTTCTCTGCATGATGTCTTTCCTTTATGACTGGCCTCCCCTAACAACATGCCCAAAGCACTTGAGATTTAGTCTCATCTTCCTTGCTTGGCTCTAACGAACATCCTGTTTGGACTTCCTTCAAGACATACTTGTTCTTTTGGCAGTCTGTGATGATACTCTTCTCCAACACCACAATTCCAAGGCATCTCTTCTTCTTCTTCTTCATTCTCTAATGTTCAGGAGCATATGAAACAACAGAAAAGACCATGGCTGGGATCAGGTGAACCTAAGTCTTTAAACTGATATCCTTGCTCGTTAGAACTTTGGAGAGGTTTTTGACAATACATGCTCCTGAATACAACATTATTTTTTTCTTTCTTTTTATTAATTACTCCTGAAGCCAGGGAAATAAGGCTTGAGGAAACAGAATGTTCTGGACCCAGAATGACGCTGAAGGATGTCCATAAAGCCTCACCAGCCATGAGGTCTTCAGCAGCAGAGCACACCTTGGTCTGGGGGCACGATGATGCCCATGTCACTAGAGCAACACCACAGCAGGCAGATGGAAGCCAATAGCAGAAAAAGTCAAGGAAACACAAGTTAAAGGCACTTCCAGAAGGCTCTTTATGTTTACTGGCTAGTGCAACATTTCTTTGCATTATTAGAATGCAGTTTTCTTCAACATAAGTTTGAAAAAAGAATGAGCCCATTTTGTCCTTCAAGTACAAAGAGGGGCAATTTCTCCCAGCAAAGGACAAGTTTGCACACTCCATCTGTTCTTATTCTCGTTGCCTTTGACTCAGAACCCACTCACAGCTCCAGCAGGTTTTCCAATGCTATAAATCACAAGGGAGGAGACTGCTTGTCCCATCTTTCTGCCGAGAAGCAGATGGTGGGGTGGAATTGCTAGAGAGGCGCTGCCTTTACATTAACGATGCAACTCCCAAGGACCAGGCTGTCAGGGCTCTGGCGCCATATGTGAGTGGTGTGTAAAAAAAAAAGAAAAAGAATAAAAGAATAATAATAAAAGAAAGAAGTAAGTGGTACTTGTTCTACCTGCATACAATTATTCTTCGCAAAAGGAGGGGGGAGAATTAAAGTCCAATGCCGATCATATATAAAAAAATCAAAATACATATGAAAAAATTGAATGTTCCTTCCCCTTCATCTTCTTTCTCCTTACTTACCCCAACGGGTCTAGAGCAGTATAGCATATGATTTTCTATACATTTCACACATGTTGTTGTTGTTATGCGCCGTCGAGTCGCTTGTGACTCATAGCGACCCTATGTACAACAGCTTTAAACTCTGCTCTGTCCTGTGCCAATCTCATTGCCTCTGACACACTCATCCCGATTGCCTCAGTCACCGAATCAATCCATCTCCCAGAGGGCCTTCCCCTCCTGCGCTTGCCCTCCACTCTCCCAAGCATGATGTCCCTCTCCAAGGACTGGTCTCTCCTTACAACATGACCAAAGTATGTCAGACGAAGCCTCAAAATCCTTGCCTCCAAGGAGCAGCCCAGTTTAACCCTCTCCAGGATGAATCTGTTTGTTCTCTTAGCAGTCCATGGCACCTTCAGCACTCTTCTCCAACACCAAAGCTCACAAGCATCAATTCTCCTTCTATCCTCCTTAGTCATTGTCTAGCTCTCTGATGCATAACAAGACCATGGCCTGTACCAGACGCACCTTTGTCTCCAGAGACACACCATTGCTCTTGAGTGCTTTACACATACACACGTTTAATTATGTGATTCATCTTTAGGAAAGCAAGATCACATTGCAGTGCTTGCTGTTTCTCTGACTTGGGTCCACTCTGAGCCCTGGGTAGGCACCTCTACGTCCCTGGCCTGTCCCTAAAGCCCCATTTCCCCTATGCCCTCTTTCTGAACGCTGGCTCCATTCACACTAGCCAGTCTTCCTTGTGTGTCAGTTCTGTGTGTCCTAAACATACTGAATTTTGTACTGAACTCCATACTGGAAATTGGATCCTGAACATGTCTTCATTTGGTCCACCTTTTTCTCTTTCATCTTCAGGTTCCCCTACATGTAAGCCTAGTTCTGTTGTTGCTCTGTTGGTTCCAAGAATCTCTTCCCTGAAGCAAGTCCACCTCGTTCCTTTCACTCATGCACCTGTCTTAAGAGTCACAATAGCCCCCAGCAGCTTTCATGATGTCTCCTGATTTGAACCAAATTCCACCTGTCTCTCCTTTTGTGTTTTTATGGACTCTCCACTAACCTGCATTCTCTTAACCATGTTTTTATGTCCTTGTTGTTTTAGCACCAGACTTGGCTCTTTGAACACTAGGGTCTCCTGGCTCTGGATAAATGGAGGCGTGGCCATCATACACCTTCTCTATCTGGCTGTCATTTTGCATTTATTACAGAACAGTCATTTTGCTCAAGAATTAAATAAGGGAGGAGACATGGCATTCTTTTAAACTAGTCACAGTAGTTTCACTATCAAATGGCCTTATGTGGCTTGTAAGTGGAAATGGTGACATTGAGTGGCTTCTTGATATACCTCCTCACCTCCCCGTCTCCTTTCCCATGCTTCATTTTTGTCTATCATTTTTTTCCATATTGATCAAACAAGTATTTATTCCAGGCACAACCCTGTGATGGGCACTGTGAGGAATATGAAGGAGCCATGAGGCAGACTCTTTTAAACAGGCATTAATTGGATTTTTCCCATATAAAACCCCCCATAGCATTTTATTTCCTAACTCTGCTTCTCACAGTCAACTTCATTTGCCCATTTAATGCAATTTGCTTCTCATGATAAGATTCTATTAAGTGATTATTAAGACATTCTGAGTTACTTCAGCCAAGCACGTCTATAATCATTACCCACCTCCTGGGGGTGATGCGAGGTGTAATTAGTTAAAGCTCACTGTTACTACTCGGCATCCAGAACTACAAACAGAGACCACTTCCACACAGCGACCTGACAAGCCCCGAACCCAGCCACGCAGAGGGCCCAGCGCAGCCTGGCTTCATTTACATGCGTCCCATAGATCCAGGTTTGAAGAGTGACCTTGTCAGGCCTGTGAAATAGACTCACTCACAGGAAAAGAAAGGAAGACCCTCACTAGGTGAATTGCCACAGTGACTGCAACAATGGAGCAGAGTGTGTCAGAGACTGCGAGAATGAATGCACAGGACAGGGCAGGGCTCAGATCTGTTGTATGTGACTCGAAGGCAACTAACAACAACATAGCCAAAAAACTTAGAAAAGGACCAAGAACTCATAGAATGCAGAAGTCTGGGAACAGTTAGTGTAAGAGCAAATAGCTCTCTGAACGCCAGCAGCACCTGAGGGTTTCTTTGTAATATAATAGTATATATTATTGTGCTTTTGTATATAATTTATTTTTATTGTGACTCTAACACTAAGAAAAGTTTACAACATGACTACCAGGCGGGGGAATAGGTAATATATTATGGAAAGATATCCATCAATTTATATTTTTTTTTTTGAAAAGGCATTTTAACTCAGTTCTTAAAATGATTTAAATGTGCTCTGGAAGTAATTCTTCCATGAAAAGAGGTAGGAGGCAACTTCTGGCTCACTATAAAGGAATGTTTTCTATAATGTTAGCAATTCCTAAGTACAAGTGGCAACTTTACTGTTGAGTTATCTGGTCGATTCTAACTCGCAGTAACCCTACACTCCGCAGAACAAAACGCAGCTGGCTTCTGTGTTGTCTTCACACTCATTACTACGTTCAAGCCTGTTGTTGCAGCTACTTTGTTAATCCCTCTCATTGAGGGCCTTCACCTTATTCGCTGACCCTCTACCAAATATAAAGTCCTCCTCTAAGCACTGGTCCCTCCAAGGTACAGGACACAAAACCTTGTCAGGCTCACTTTTCTTTTAATTGTGATTCTAACTCATGCTCACTGCTAATAAATAAGCACCCTAGCTGTATTTATTCCAAGGCATAATTATTTTTCTGGAAATCCATGGTATAAATACTATTCTGTACAATTCGAATGCATCATTTCTTCATTGGTCTTCTTTATTTATTGTCCTATTTTCTCATGTTTATGAGTTGATTCAAAATATCGTGGGTAGAGTTGAGCAAACCCAAACTCTCTAAATGATATAGTTGCTCTTCAGCACTTTAAGGGAGTCTTAGGAAGCAGATTTGCCCAATGCAATGCACCAGTTAATTTATTTACAGTCACTTCTACGGGAAGTAAAATTAAGTCTTTGACAAGTTTAATCTTTTTTTTCTCTGTGTCATGTTGATACTTAGTGGATCACATGTAAGACTTTTTAAAAATGTTGCACTGTAATCTTTAATGAAGGCTATAACCTTTGATGTTCATCCACGAGTTCTTTAAGATATCTTTGTTTTCTGTGTGCAAGCTTGTATCTTCTGTATATCACAGCTTACTAATGATTGTTCCTCTAATTGTGATGATATACTTTTTTGTGTGTGTATGTAGTCCAAATTATCAGATTATGTGTTTAGCACAGAGACTGAATAAATGTGGCGGAAGCATATAACCTTCATTCACACCTTTCCTGATCTTAAACTGCATAGTATTTCCTTGCTCTCTTCCAAAGCATCAGCCATTGACAGTCCCACAGAGCAGAGTTTTGTACCAGCCCACATGGGCCTGTGAATCTGAGTCAACCTAAAGGTAGTGGCTTTTCTTGTTTTGGAGAGGGATGCTGGAGAGGGCCTTCTATTGCCAAATGTGGCTTTTGAGGAGTTGCTCTGTTAACCCAACAGCTGTCTGTCTGGTGGTTCTAATCTACCATTGGCTCCTACAGAAAGATGGACAGTCTCCTCCTATGCAGTTTATGACTTTGGAAACCTGCTGGGTGGTCAGCTGGGAGTTGGGCCTGGTGCAAAGACGATGAGTTTTTACATTTCTGATGCAGAAGTCAGCAAACCATGATCTGGCTGTGAGCCAGATACAACCTGCTGCTTATTTTTGTACAGCCTGAGAATAAGACTAGTTTTAACATTGTTTAATTCAAATTGTAAAAAAAAAAAAAAATTTAAAAAATCCATTAGCCTTTTGGCAAGAATAGTTGCTCAATTTTATTTTTTTGTCCACAAAATGTCTGCTGAAAATATAAAAAAATGACTGGAACAGCACATCAACAGAGAACTTCTAGATGTGTAGGCTGGATTTAGAAGAGGCTGTGGTACTAGGGATATTACAGCTAATGTTAGATGGGTCTTGGCTGAAAGCATGGAGTGCCAGAGGAATGCCTCATTCATTTCACTGACTATGCAAAGGTACTTGACTCTGTGGATCACAGAGAACTGTGGCTGACTCTGAGAAGAATGGGCGTCCCAGAACGTTTGCTTATGCTTATGTGAAACCTATACTTTCATCAAGAAGCAGTCATCAGAACAGAGCAAGGAAACACCTCATGGTTAAAAATGGGGAAGGATGTATTCCAGGGATGTGTCCTATCTCCATACCTTTTCAATCTATATGCAGAACAGATCATCCAAGAAGCTGGACTTTATGAGGAGGAATGTGGCACCAGGAATTGAGGAAGACTCATCAACAACATGCATTATGTAGATGACATAACTTTGCTTGCTGAAATTGAGAGGACCTGAAGCACTTGCTGCAGAAGGTCAATGACTGCAGCCTTAAATATGGACTGAGGATCAACATCAAGAAAACAAAGATTCTCACCACTGGGCTGATTTGCAGCCTCTTGATAGACAATGAAGAGATAGAGATTGTTAATAGCTTTCATTTGCTTGGTTTCACAATCAACACTCTTGGTACCAGCAGCCAGGAAATTAAAAGAGCTATTGCATTGGGAAAGTCTGCTGTCAGGTACCACTCCAGAATACTGAAGAGCAACATTGTCAGTCTGGAGATTAAGGAGTGCCTGATACAAGCCATAGTCTTTGCAATTACTTGCTATGCATCAGAAAGCTGGACAATTACTAGGGGTGATAGAAAGATAATTGATGTCTTTGAGCTATGGTGCTGGACTGCCAAGGGAACAAACAGGTTCATCCTAAAGAGGGCAAAACCAGGCTGCTCCTTGGAGACAAGGATTCTAAGGCTTCTACTGACATACTTTGGACATGAAGCAAGAAGGAACCAGTCCTTGAAGAGGGATATTGTGATTGGGAGGGAGGAGGGACAACACAAGAGAGGAAGACCCTCGATGAGATGGAAGGACTCAGTGACTCAGGTAATGAGGGGAGGTGTGTCAGAGACAGGAAAGTTGGCACAGGATAGAGCAGGGTTTAGGGCTGTTGTACATAGGGTCACTATGAGTCACAATTGATTTGATGGCACATAAGAACAATAACCACAAAATGTTTCTACTTATTAGCACTTTATAGAGAAAATTAAAATAGGCAGCCCCTGCTCCCAGGAGGTGAGGGTAGAGGTGTTTCTGGCTCTGGCACCTCATTCCTTGACGAGAGAACCGTGGCAGTGACTGACTCTCCGTCAGCACTGCTCCACTGAGCCTGGTGAAGAGTGGCCTTTGAGGTTCTCACATTCTCCCCAAACAAACCACAGTCCAGGATCAGCTAATGTATTAGGATGCAGATACTGGGTTTTCTCTTTTTCTTTCTCTTTGTACAAATTGAATTTTGTATTTTCAGATTTTACTCATTGGTAAGGGAGGAAGGCATTCAATGAGTTCCACAAGGCAAACAGCAGACCCTGGGGGAGTTCAGTCACCCAGTCATCCCCTAATGTTAAAGCCTGGTGGGAAACTTCACCAGAGTTCTCCCCGACAAAGCTGCTATCTCTCAGATAGCCCTGAGGGGTCCCCCTGGGAAAGGGGATTCCCACTTTCTCCTGACAGCAAGGCTGACACCAAGGACCTTCATATTGTTTGTCCTCTTAAAAAACTATGTTGTTAGCCACCAGGTCCCAGTTCATACCAAACTTCACAGGGAAAATGCCCCAGGGTTTTCTTTTCTATGGTCTTTACTAAGGGAAACTGTCAGAAGTTTTTCACAATCACTGGATGGGTTTGAATCACCACCTTTTCAATTAGTACCCCAATACCTAACTATGCGACACAAGGATTTTTATTCTGATAACCCATCTCCCCACAGAAAAAGACCTGAATCTGTTATAAATCTGTTATTTTTGAGTGAAACCCCAGAGTAAAACTGCCGTGCAGAGTTTCCAAGGCTGTAATATTTATCGAAGTGGATTATCACATCTTTTTCCCTCGGAGTCACCAATGGATTTGAACCTCTAGTCAAGTGCTTAACTACTGTGCCACTAGGCACAACAATGATCAGGAGGGGCCAATTCTTATAATAACTATTCATAAATATACAGAACTGTGGATGAAGGCATAAGTCATAAATGAGCTTCTGTTAATGTTTCCATTCTAGAAACACTCTAAATGCAGATTGTGTCATCTGCGTATGTGTGCCTGACCCAGACGATGGTATTTAATTGCTTCATATGCATGTGAAAGCTGGTCAGTGAATAAGGAAGACTGAAGAAGAAGAGATGCCTTTAAGTTGTGGTGTTGGTGAGAGTTGAATTTCCTGTGGACTGAAAGAACAAGAGATGAATCTGCTTTGAAGGAAGTATAGTCAGGATCCTCCTTAGGAATGAGGATTGTGACACGTTGTCTCAAATATTTGGGGCATGCTAGCTCTGGCGGTTTAATGGTAAGGAATTGTGCTGTTATTGCAAAGGTACATGGTTCGAGTTCACCAGCTGCTCTGAGGGAAAAAGATGGGCAATCTCTTCTGTGCGACCTACTACCTCTGAAAACCTGTTGAAGGGTCAGCTGTGGGTCTGTTTGGTCCTGACAGGACACAGCAACATCAACAGTTGTTGTTGTTGTTATGTGCCGTCGAGTCGCTTGCGACTCATAGCGACCCTATGTACAACAGCCCTAAACTTCGCTCTGTCCTGTGCCAATCGCACTGTCTCTAACACTCCCATCCCGATTATCCAGTTACTGAATCAATCCACCTCATAGAGGGCCTTCCCCTCCTGTGCTGTCCCTCCACCCTCCCAAGCATGATGTTCTTCTCCAAGGACCGGTCTCTCCTCACAACATGTCCAAAGTATGTTAGATGGAGCCTCAGAATCCTTGCCTCCAAGGAGCCAGCCGGTTTAACCCTTTCCAGGACAAATCTGTTTGTTTTCCTAGCAGTCCATGGTATTCTCAATACTCTTCTCCAGCACCACAACTCAAAGGCATCAACTCTTCTTCTATCCTCCTTGGTCATTGTCCAGCTCTCTGATGCATAACAAGTGATTGCGAAGACCATGGCCTGTATCAGACGCACCTTAGTCTCCAGAGAGACACCATTGCTCTTCAGTACTCTGGAGAGATCCCTAACAGCAGACTTTCCCATGGCAATGCACCTTTTAATTTCCTGGCTGCTGGTGCCAAGACTGTTGACTGTGGAGCCAAGCAAAGTAAAGCTGTGTACAATCCCAATCTCTTCACCATCCATCCTGATGCTGCCAATTGGTCCAGTGGCGAGAATCTTTGTCTTCTTGACATTGAGCCTCAATCCATATTGGAGGATGCAGTCCTTGACACTCTGCAGCAGGTGCTTCAGGTCCTCTTCATTTTCAGCAAGCAGGGTTGTGTCATCTGCGTAACGCAGATTGTTGATAAATCGTCCACCAATCTTGACCCCACATTTCTCCTCATAGAGCCCAGCAGTTAGGAGGGGCCAATTCTTTGGGAAGAGATACCATGCTTAGAAAAGTAGAGGGTCCAGAAAAGTGGGGAAGCTCCTCAAAGAGATGGTTTGATACAGTGGCTGCAATAACAGGCTTGATCACAGCAAAGACTATGAGTGTAGCACAGAATTGAGCAGGGCTTCATTCTGTGATGAAATTTATGGTCGCTAGGAGTCAGAGGCAGCACAATGACACCAAATAACATGTAACTGGATGAAAACAGAATATAAACTGTGAAGCCATAGGTGTTGCAATATGAATAAAAAGCCACAATTAGCTTCTGGATTACAATCTGGAAAATGAACTGATAGGGAAAGAGTCAATGGGACACTTGATGAAAGCATTTCAGTAACTTCCCAAAAATACACTGTGCCTTGTATGCAAGCCACGCTCCCCTGCCATCCCCCTCCCCTGCTGTGTTTCAGCTGTGCAGTTAGTATTCCGCTCAGGGAGAGAGCTGGCACGGAGCAGATGGCTGCAGGCAGTACCTTCCTGCAACCTGGTCGCCCACTGCTCAGCAGAGAGGACCCGGAGCACCATATGCTGGGGCTGCTCCCGGTGCCAGCGAGGGGAGCCTTTGTTCTTTTGTTGAGTTTGCTTTGAAAGGCAACATAAATAATCCAAATCCACTACTCTTTCCCCAGCTACGTGGGCAGAGCTCACAGCAGTTTCTGTGGGGGCTCAGAGTGACCAAATTGTTCCCTGACCACGGCTGGGGACAAGTGCTGCCCTTGGTCACCAGATGGATTAAGTCCAATGGAGTGTCAAGAGCAAACAAACAGCACATTCCTTGCTTTTTTTGCATTCTGTCAGGGAGTGGTATTTCTGCTGACACAAACATGCCTCCCTAGAAAATGTCAGACCATTGTTTTCACACAGCGGAAAGGGCTTCTTGTAAATGGATAGAACCATGAATGTACCACTACCTTGATACCCATGTGTTGGTGGGGAGGGTGGCTGAGATGAGAAGGTGTGGAGAGCCGCTAGACCTGAGTGTTAACACTCTCAAAGCTCCTGAGGAGACGACATCAAACAGAGATATCTCTGGTGGCTCATCCGTCGACTGCTGGGTTGCTTCTCTTACAGATGTCCTGCACACTCTGCAAGATGCTCAAGCCAAGCTGTGAAATCTCCATTAGTTCCAAGCAGCCTGCTCACCACAGCATCCCACCTGATGGGCGAGCAGCCCCAGACACACCACACATACCCCGTAGTTTTAGTCGGGTGAGTAAATAGTTAAATGCATGACTTGCTTTTCGGTTGAATAAATCCCTAATAGTTTAAAAGGCATTTTACTCTGTGATTTGATGGGTGGAGGGAGGAGTGGTTAAAGGAAATAAAAAGATCTGATGTGAAAAACAATGTGAACTTGGTATATATATATACATTTTCAAAACACATTTATACACACACACACATATATATATACACACACACATTTAAATGCACACACACACACTTTCTCTCTCTCTCTCTGGTGGCCTAATGGTAAAAAGCTGCATTGCAATTCCAAAGGCAAGCGGTTCAAATCCACCAGATGCTCCTCGGGAGGAGATGAACACTCTCCTCTCGTGCAATTTACTGCTTCTGAGAACCCAGGGGAGGGTCAGCTATGGGTTAGTGCCAACTCGATAGTTGTTGTTGTTGATTGCCTTCGAGTCAAGCATGACTCATAGTGACCCAATGAACAAAAGGCCTGAAACCTTTTTATAACTATCATCTTTTATCAAAGTTCATAGAGTGTCCAGAGGCATGTTGTTTAGGAAGTGGATGCCACTCCTACTTGATAGTACGTAACAACAATTTCTATAGATCGATAGAAAGGTAATGGCATAGGGGGTAAGAAGTTGGGCTGCGAACCCAAAGGCATCCAGTCTGAATCTAACAGATGCTTGGCAGGAGAAAGGTGGGCCATCTCCCCTTGCGCGATTTACAGCCTCTGAAAACCTGTTGAGGGTCAGCTATAAGTTCCAACTCAATGACACATAGCAACAATAATACCTATTTTTAGAAATATATAAAAATGAATTGGAAATAATCAGGCCATTAACAATGTTTAATACGCTTTATTGTTAGTCTCTATTTTCCGTTTTTCATGTAGTACCTTCACTATTAGAAAACAAATAGTTTCATTCTAAAAAGGCAACAAAACATTACCACTTGCTTTTAGAGCCTTAGGGTAGTTGCTGTGAGTTGCCGTTGAGTTGAGCATGACTCACAGCGAACATATGAAGAGCAGATCTGAATCCCACGCTATCCTTGCCATCTTCTGCTATTCTCGCAATCTCTGACATACTTGAGCTCATTGCTGCAGTCACTGTGTCAATCCAAATGGTCAAAGATCTTTCTCTCTTTCGCCATACTTCCACACTTCCAAGGAATAGCCTTTCTTAGCAATATTCCCAAAGTACGTGAGACGAAGCTTTATCATTTTTACCTCCAAGGAGCACTCTAATTGTACCTTCTCTAAGATGTGTTTATCTCTTTGTTCTTTTGGTAGTCCATAAGATATTAAGTACTCTTCTCTAACACCACAGTTCAAAGACATTAGTTCTTCTGTCATGTTTATTCATTATCCAGAGAGCTGGAATTGGAGAATAAATAGGAAGCACTCACTCAGCATTTCTCAAACTTAAAGAACTGAAAAACAAATTCAAGCCTAAGTTGTAATACTTAGAGATGCTATGGGAAATATGTTGAATGATCCAGAAAGAATCAAAAGAAGATGGAGGGAATACACAGAATCATTGTATCAAAAAGAATTGACTGACATAGAAAAGACTGTGGCCTGGACCAGGTGCACCTTAGTCCTCAAATTGACATCACTGCTCCTCAGCAATTTGAAGAGGTCCCTGACTGATTTTTCCAGTAAAATTCATCTATTTCCTGACTGCTTATACCAAAGCAAATGAACTGTAGATCTAAGAAAGATGAAATTGTGGAAAGTTTCTGTCTCCTCCCCATCCATCATGATACTGTCTATTGGACCAATGGTAAGAATTTTTGTTTCTTGACATTAAGATGCAATCCATACAGAAGGATGCATTTCTTGATCTTCTGCATCAAGTACTTCAAGTCTTCCTCACTTTCAGCAAGCAAGGTTGTGTCATCTGCATAAAGCAGATTATTGATGAGTCTCTTTGCAATCCTGACGCCACACTCTTCTTCAATGAGTCCAGCTTCTCAAATAATTTGCTCAGCATACAGATTAAATGGGTATGGAGAGAGAATACAACCCTGACACACTCCCTTCTCAATTTTAAACCATGCATGTTCTTCTGCTCTGTTCACACAACAGCCTCCTGGTCTAGGAATAGGTTTTGCATGAGCACAATTAAGTATTTTGGGATTCCTATTCTTCTCAATGTCAGCCACAACTAATTATGATCCACACAGTCAAATACCTTTGCACAGCCAATAAAGCACAAATACACATTCTTCTGATACTCTTTGCTTTCAGCCAGGATCCATTTGACATCAGCAATGATATCCCTGGTGCCACACCTTTTCTAAATCCAGCTTAAACTCCTGGAAATTCTCAATGTACTGTTCCTGGCATTTTAAAAAATGATTTTCAGCAGTATTTTGCTTGCATGTAATATTAATAATACTGTTCTTTAATGAACACATTCTTTTGGATCACTTTTCTTGGGAATGGGAACAAATATTAATATCTTCCAGGTAGTTGGCCAAGTAGCTGTATTCCAACTGTCCTGGCACAGATTGGTGAGCACATCCATGGCTGCATCTCTTATTTGAAACATGCCAATTGGTAGGTATCCCATTGATTTCTGGAGAATAAAAGGTCACTACAAAGACAGAAAAGAAAAAAAATCCATAGTGGATGTCAGAAGAGACCCTGAAAGCTACACTACAGTGTTGAGAAGCCAAAACAAAGGCAAGAGATATTGAAATAAAAGAGATGAACAGAAGATTTCAAAGGGCAGCTGGAGAAGACAAAGCAAGGTATTATGATGAAATATGCAGCAGGCTGGAATTGGAGAATAAAGAAGGAAGAATTCACTCAGCATTTCTCAAGGTGAAAGAACAGACAAATTCAAGCCTTATATTGCAGTACTTAGAGATGTTATGGGAAATATATTGAATGATTCAGAAGGTATCAAAAGAAGATGGAGGGAATACATAGAATCATAGTATCAAAAAGAATTGGCTGACATTGAAATATTGGTGTCATATTCAGAGGCACAGGTAATGAAGGACGACATTTAAGATGCACTGAAAGCATTTTCAAAAAATAAGGCACTAAGATCAATGGATAACAATGGTGGCAAATAGGTCTATAAGAAAAGGAAAAATACACCAAAACAATATTAAAAATCCTAAGAAGATTGATACAGTGACTCACAATGGGCTGTAGTGTACTGGAGGATAAAGATGATGCAGAATAGGGCAGGATTCAGACCTGTTATTTGTAGGGCTAATATGAGCTGTATCTTGACTCGATGGCACCTAACATTAGTAACAGCATTCTCTAACTATTTTGCACATTAATGATGCATGTCTAGCAGTAACAGATGCTGAGGTATGAGGCAAAGTGATCATTGGCTATGAGGTCAAGATTATGTGTCCACTTGGCTGGGCCCTGATATCAGTGATTTGGCAGGTAGATAATGGTGTAATATGACATTTATGTAATGATGTAGTCACTCACCATTTTTGTATGACACCAATTTTCTCATAACAAACTGGACTTTGGAACCCAATCATGTCAAGTGAGGAATAAGAAAGGAAGGCAGTTCAAATTCACTAACTGCTCTCTGGAAGGAAGCTATGGCAGTCTACTTCTGTAAAAATTGTTGTTGTTACGTGCTGTCAAGTTGAGTATGACTCATAGCAACAACAGATCTGAACCCTGTCCTATCCTGTGCTATCTTTATCATTTCTGATACACTAGAGTCCATTGCCACAGTCACTGTATCAGTTCATCTCATTCATTAAGAGATTGATGAATTCATCAGTTCATCTCTCTTTAACTGACCCTTCACTTTTCCAAGTATGATTCCCCTTTCTAAGGAACAGCTTCTCCAACAATGTGACCGAAGTATGTAAAATGTCGCTTCACCATTCTTGCCTCCAAGGAGCACTCTGGTTGCACTTTCCCCCAAAACATATATGTTTATTCTGTTGAAGGTTCATGGGATACTCAGGACTCTTCTCTAACATCACAACTTAAAAGCAGCAATTCTTCTTCTGTGATCCTTATTTATTGTCCAGTTCTTAGATGCATAGTGGCTGATTGGAAAGACCATGGCTTGAGTCAGTAACACATTAGTCTTCAAATTGACATCAGTTACAATCTTTTCTCCAGCTATTATGATGTTGTCTATTGGCCCAGTGGTGAGGACTATTGTTTTCTTGATGTTGAGATGTAATTAACATTAAAGGCTGAAATCCTTCTGCAGCAAGTGCCTCAAGTTCTCCTTGCATTCAGCAAGCAAGGGTGTGCCATCTACATAATGTAAGTTGTTGATGAGCCTTCCTTCATTCCTAATGCCATATTCTTCTTCATAAAATACAGCTTCTCAAATGATTTGCTCAGCATACAAACTGAATAGATATGAAGAAAGGATGCATCTCAGACACATACCTTTCTTGACTTTAAATCATATAGTGTTCCCTTGCTCTGTTTGAACAACAGTTTCTTGGCAGTTACTGTTGTTACATGCCATCAAGTTGAGTACAACTCATAGCGACCCTATGAACAAAAGATCTGAACCAGTTCTATCATGTGTGATCCTCACACTTCCTGACACACAAGAGCCCATTGCAGCAGTCACTGTGTCAATCCACTCAGTTGAGGGTCTTCCTCTCCTTCACTGACCCTCCACCTTTTCCAACATCATGTCCCTCTCCAAGGAATAGCACCTCCTAGCAATATGTCGAAAGTATGTGAGGTGAAAAGTCTCATCTTTCTTGCCTCCAAAGAGCACTCTGGCTGTACCCTCTCCAAGACATATTCATTCATTCACTTGGCCACAAATGTGATGTCCAGTGTTCTTCTCCATCACCACAGCTCAAAGGCATCAATTCTTTTTCTGTCATCCTTATTCACTGTCCAGGTCTCAGATTCATAAGGTAGTAATTGGAAAAACCAAAACCTGAGTCAGATGCACTTTAGTCCTCAAGCTGACATCACTTCTCCTCAATAATTTGGAAGGTCCCTAACTGCAGACTTTCCCAGTGCAATGTGTCTCCTTATTTTCTGACTGCTCATACCAAGGGTTTTAATTGTGGATCCAAACAAGATGAAGTGGTTGACCGTTTGAATCTCCTCTCCATTCATCATGACACTGTCTATTGGTCCAGTGGTAAGAATCTGTTTTCTTGATATTGAGATGCAATGCATACTGAAGGCTTCATTCCTTGATTTTTCTACAAGTGTTTCAAGTCCTCCTCACTTTCAACAAGCAAGGTTGTGTCATCTGCATAATGAAGGTTATTGATGAGTCTCCCTCCAATCCTGATGCCACACTCCTCTTCATAGAGTCCAGCTTCTCGGGTAATTTGCTCTGCATATAGATTGAACATGTATGGAAAAAGAATACATCCCTGAGGTACTCCCTTCCCCATTACAAACTATGCAGTGCTCCCTGCTCCATTCACACAACAGTCTCCTGGTCCAGGTATAGGTTCCTCATGAGCACAAACAAGTGCTCTGAAATTCCCATTCTCCTCAATGTCAGCCACAAACTGTCATGATCCACACAGCCAAATGCCTTTTCATAGTCAATAAAGCACAAATAGACATTTTTCTGGTATTCCTTACTTCCAGCCAGGATCATCTGACATCAGCAATGATATCCCTGGTGCCACGGCCTCTTCTAAATCCTGCTTGAACTTCTGGCCTTTCACTATCTATATTCTGTTCCAGACGTTTTTGAATGATCTTCAGCAATATCTTGCTTGAATGTGATATCAATGATATTGCTTGATAATTTCCACATCCAACTGTATCACCCTTCTTGGGAAGAGGAAGAAATATTGACCTCTTCCAATCTATTGGCCAGACAGCTATCCTCCAAATTTCCTGGCATAGACTGGTGAGTGCATCCAAGACTGCATCTGTTAATTGAAACAAGTCAATTGGTATCCCATTGATTCCTGAGGCCTTATTTTTTGCCAGTGCCTTCAATGCAGCTTCCATTTC
This sequence comes from Elephantulus edwardii, assembly GCF_000299155.1. Lineage (NCBI taxonomy): Eukaryota > Metazoa > Chordata > Mammalia > Macroscelidea > Macroscelididae > Elephantulus > Elephantulus edwardii. The sequence goes on from NW_006399977.1 coordinate 1,920,385, forward strand.
CTCTTCCATTACCGTTGGCTTTTGTTCATTTGGTACATCCTGAAGTTTCCAGTGTCAATCAATTCTTTCTGGTACAGTGACTCTGTGTTTTCCCTCCATCTTCTTTTGATGCTTTCTGGATCATTCAATATATTGCCAATAGCATCTTTCAACATTGCAACACGAGGCTTAAATTTGTTTTTCAGTTCTTTCAGCTTGAGAAATGTAGAGTGAGTTCTTCCTTTTTTATTCCCCAATTCAAGCTCTCTGCACATTCCATTAAAATACTTTGCTTTGTCCTCCTGAGTTACCCTTTGAAATTGTCTGTTCAGCTCTCACTTCGACATGTGTTCCTTTAGATTTGGCTTCTCGATGTTCCAGTGCAATCTTCAGAGTATTTTCTAACATGCATTTCAATGTGAATGATTGAATTTTATATTTACAATGATTTATTCATAGAAAATACTTTTTTAAAAAGACACAAGGTGGCTTAACACATGGATTTCACCCAATGGGCTGCATAGGAATCAGATTGACTACATTTGTGGAAGAAATCATTGGAGAAGCTCAGTATCAGCAGTCAAAACTGGACCAGGGACAGACTGTGGGTCAGATCATCAATTACTCTTATGCAAGCTTAAATGGAGGCTGAAAAAAATGAAAATAAGTCCACAGGAACCAAGATATGATCTTGAATCAATTTCATTGGAATTTCATGACCATCTTTAAGAATAGGTTTGTGGCATTGGACACCAATGAGAGAAGACCAGATGAGTTGTGGGATGATATAAAGGATATCATCCATGAAGAAAGCAAAAGGTCGTTAAAAATCAGAGGAGAAGGTTTTGTGATGTAGGTATAGATTTCATGTGATAATATTTAAGTGGTCTGGAATTCCCATTCTTCACAATGTCAGCCATAGTTTGTTATCCACACAGTTGTAAAAAGATTACAGACTGGGAACCTCTGTGGGAAAGTTCTGCTCTATCCTATATGGTCACTATGAGCTGGAATTCACTTGGCAGTAGTGTGTTTGGTACGATAGTATTATTAAGTTCTTTAGAGAAAGAAAAAGAACGCTGGTGGCACATTGATTATGTGCTCGGCTCCTGAGCAAAAAGTGTTTTGAACCTACCAGATGCTGCGTGGATAGAGATGTGGCATCTACTTCTATAAAGATTGCAGTCTGGAAGTCCCTATAGGGCTGTTCTACTTGCCCTGAAATGTTACTCTAGCTTTGAATTGAGTTTACATCAATGGTAACAAAAAACCTATTCATGTACACAAAGTATGCTCATAAATAGTATGTCTAATGAAAATATAAACAGATAATGAACAGAAAATACAATCTATAGCTACAACCAGGAGAAGATAACATAGATGAATGGGACCTTCTAAGACTCAAATCCCTATGCACATCCAAAAACTTCTCCAGTAGGGTAAAAAGGGAAGCCACTGACTGGGAAAAAGTATTCGGTAATAACATATCAGATAAGGGACTTATATCCAGAATTTATGAAATACTTGAGCACCACAACAAGATAAAGGTAAATAATCCAATAGAAAAATGGGCACAGGATATGAACAGGCACTTCACCGAAGACAACATTCAGATGGCTAACAAACACATGAAGAAATGCTCAAAATCCCTAGCCCTAAGAGAGATGCAAACTAAAACAACTATGAGATATCATTTCACCCCAGTCAAAATAGCAAAATTTAACAGAACAGCAAGCAACAAATGCTGGCGAGGTTGTGGAGAAACTGGAACCCTGATTCACTGTTGGTGGGAGTGTAAAATGGTGCAACCCCTGTGGAAAGCAGTATGGAGCTTTCTCAAAAAGTTGCAAATAGAGATACCATTTGACCCAGCAATTCCACTACTGGGAATATACCCTGAAGAGACCATAGCTGACATCCAAGCAGATATATGCACACCCATGTTTATTGCAGCTTTGTTCACAATAGCAAGGAGTTGGAAACAACCTAAGTGCCCATCAACAAACGAATGGCTAGAGAAGCTGTGGTATATTCGCACAATGGAATACTATGCTGCATTAAAAAACAAGGAACTCATGCAATGTCTGGCTCTTTGGGTTTAGAGAGGAATAAATCACATAAAGGAAGTTTCTGGACGGTCCCGGCCCTGAGCAGGGGCTTAGTGTCTGATAGCTCTCTTCTTTAGTCATGAATCTGGTCTTTTATGAGTTACTCTGGAATCCATCAGAGAGTGAACGATAGCATCTTAGGCCTGAGAATCTAGAAATAGTAACACTTCCACAACATAACCCACCTTAAGACCCAGGTACATGCCAGCCATTATAGTCCCAACACCTCATTACATCAAGTCAAAACCAACTCAGAAAAAACCCCAAACAAAACCACAACTCCGGCAAAACAAAAAGCCAACTCAGAGCTGATCCTCCCTTAGGTTTCCAGGCTGTAAGTCACAGGAAGCTTTGTCTAGTAGAATAGTCCAAAGGTAGTTGCTCTCTGCTTGTTCGAATCCACGAGTGGCTCTGAGGTTAAGATGAGTAGTCTCTGGTGTGAGTTACAGCCTCCAAAAATACAGCTATGAGTTGGTTCTGACACAATAGCAATGAGGGTTACGTTTGTTTGTTTATTTGTTTGAATTAGTTAAGTCACTGGGAATGACCTTCCCATCTTTCTCCCTCAATTTCCTGGTGTATTCAAGCCCCTTTTGGGCTAGCAGCACAAATCTCTGTAGATTACATCACCAGAACTTCCTACCCTATGTTGTTGTTGTTGTTGTTGTTGTTAGGTGCCATCGAGTTGTAGATGACTCATAACGACCCTATGAATGAAAGACCTGAGCACTGTTCCTAGAGTTTCTAGAGGCAAGCCCTTTGGGAAGTGGATGTCACTCCTGCTTCCAAGCTTGTTTTAATCAGGAAGTTCTGTCCAAACACTGTCCACCATGGGTAACCATTATCACATTTGGCACATCAGTGTCCCAGTGGTCTGCACCACAGCAACCACGAGTTACCTCTTACAGACCAGGGCTATACCACCTAGAGGAATGTTTGACGAAAACCAATTTGAACCAGGCCTGAAGGCTGCAGATTAAAACCCTGAAAACTTTCGATTATTTGCGCCCGCGGGCCGCCATGCAGAGGCAGCAAGAAGCCACAGAAACTCAGAGTGGAGTCATCCAGGAACAACCTGGCTGCCTTCTCCTTCCCTCCCCCTTCGGGGATTCTATCCTATAGACTTTTTTTAAAACCCTACAAAAACCAAAAACGATTCAAACCACTACCTCCAACAAACTAAGACAATTTAAAGCTGCTACTGTATTTAATCAGTTCTACTTACTACTTACTAACTGGCCAGTGAAATGATATGTGTACAAAGTACTCACAATTGATAAAGCACTTTCCCTCACTCAAAATTATTTTTTACATTACTGTAGTGTACGGGGAATTTTATTTGAAAAGATATGAATTCTGTCAAGGAATTCCTGGATGATGCAAATGGTCAATATACTTAGTTACTAACCAAAAGGTGGGAGGTTCAAGTCTCCTCAGAGGGACCTCAGAAGAAAAGCCTAGTGACACACTTAATTAAAAATCCGTTACTGGAAACTCTATGAAGCACAATTCTACTCCAGTGCACACGAGGTCACTGCAAGTCAGACTGACCCACTAGTTTTTAATTCTTTCGAAGTCAGGAAACTATATATGGTTGTAACCTCTATTAACTCAAGTAACAGCCAAAAGTTCACAGATCATGCCCTCAATTAATAGGAGAGGTAGCTGCAACCTTGTACAGACAGTGAAGAGGGCTACAATTCAGGGGAACTGGGTATTCACGCTAACTCTACCCTTGACAAGCTGGTTAAATAGAGCTTCCTTTATCTCCTCTATTAAAGTTGCCTGTACGCTCGCTTCTGACGGTAACATTTTGTGAATCTGAGCTAGCAAAAGCCTGTGGGGATTAAAGTGTCATCTAACCTTTCAATTAGGTGAGTGCACAGGTGGGTCTACGCCCCACAAATTGATAAGCCCATGTTCTCAAATGATGGCATCATTATTCAGAACAGGCCTCTGAGAAGGGATGAATGTGAATGGGGTTTTGTTTTGGTTTTCAGCTTTAGTGGAAGAGAATAAGATAAAGAAGCCTGGATAAAAGGTGTTTTAAAATATATTAAAGTCTGTCCAGCATATCCAGGGATAGCATATACAGTAGAGGCATATGGTTTAAAGAGAAGGCTGTTCTACCATGAATTAGTTCACCAAACATCTGTGGAACACCTGCTGTGTGCATATCTAGGCTGAGACTGGGATGACAGAGAGGGTCAGGTCCTTGGCCGCAAGGGGCTTATAACCCAGTGGCCAAACCTAGAGGTCTCTGGAAAAGTCAATGTCCACAGACTTTGGAAGAATGGAAGCCTGTAGAGCGATTCCTGGAGTTTATGGTGAAGCATCTAGAACATTGTAAAGATCATCAATTCAGAAATGAGCTGAAAAGAAGGCTCTGTCACACTGGCAGGAAAGTGATACAGTAAAAGGGATTCCATCTTTTCTTTGAAGACTTTCATTCTTTTCTTCAGGAAAATAGTTTTCCCCCCCTCTGTGTAAACCCTGCTGCATGCTGCTGAGATTGCAAGTTCCAAAACACCATGACTTTGGGTCACTCTTCATCATCTCGTGGCTTTCTTGGCTGCAAGAAACAAGGTTCAGCATAGCAATCAAGGTTCTTCTTTGATGACATTAGCTCGTTTTTGAGCCTCATCGCCACTGTCTTCGCAGGTTCTGAGATTCACCTGTGTGTAGTTTATCTTTCAGTATGACTTTCTGAGCCATCTGAATCTGACTAGACTATGTGGATGGGTGGGATTATGTGAAAAGTGTGTTAAGTAAAGCATCTTAGCCCATCCACAAGAGGATTTGCCATCTGACTATTACACAAGGGAATTGGTTGTTAGTCTCACCAGTCCATAAGGGATTGGCTAGTCTCACCATTAAATTGAACAATTCAGCAGCAGGAGAATTAGATCTCTTCTGCCCTGGTGCAAAAGAAGAAGCAAGAGAATTTAGGATGCCCTTCAAGATCTCCCTGCTACCACCAATGAAGAAACCTCACCACCAGGAAAAGAGCAGCCGTGGTCAAACTAGAGATCTGGCATGAGAGGGGACCTTGGGACTGCTACACCACTGGAACCGGAACGGAAAGCCTTTGCCCAAGTTTGTTGGACAGTTGGGGTGGGAGGATGGGCATGATGTGCAGGACTGAGAACACTGTAACATTAGTCTAAAGCTGTGGGGCTCAAGGCTGAGGTGCCTGCAAGCACATTTCAGGAGGCGTTCTAACTATATTCTGCTACTAACCTGGATTACAACCTTTTTATTTCCCTAACATAGTTCCAGCAGCCAGGAAATCAAAGACAAATTTGCATTGGGAAAGTCGGCTGTCCGGGATCTCTCCAGAATACTGAAGAGCAATGACATCAGTCTGGAGACTAAGGTGCATCTGATCCAGGCAATAGTCTTCGCAATTACTTGCTATGTGTCAGAAAGCTGGACAATGATTAGGGATGAGAGAAAGAGAATTGATGCCTTTGAGCTGTAGTGCTGGAGAAGATTGTTGAATACACCATGGACTGCGAGGAGAACAAATAGGTTTTCCCTAGAAAAGGTGAAACCAGGCTTCTCCTTGGAGGCAAGGATTCTGAGGCTCCCTCTCACATACTTTGGGCATATTGCAAGGAGGAACCAGTCCTTGGAGAGGGATATCATGCTCAGAAGGAACGGAGGAACGAAGAAAGAGAGGGAGACCATTGATGAATGAGGGTAGGTGTGTCGGAGACAGTAAATTTGGCACAGGATAGAGCAAGTATCAGGGCTGTTGTACATAGGGTCCCTATGAGTCACAAGCGATTTGACGGCACATAACAACAACAATAACAGTAACATGGTTCTATGTGGCTGGTAAGCTATCACATCAGATTTTGAACCCCAAAAAGCAGTAAGATTGGTGTTGAAATGAGTAGAAAGAGGGAGCACGGGGGGAAATGTCTGAACTCATGGGAATTAGTTTTGTGTTATTATGCTGTGGATGGGGACAGCTCCCCATTGTGAAGTTGATAAAGGTCATAGCCATCCCCACATGTCTTTGTTCTTTTCACAGCCAGTAAATTACTTTTGTCTCTTCCACTGTGTCTCATTTGCTTTTCTTGATGGCCTCTACTCTCTTTTCTTCTGGTTTTTATAGGGTATAATTCCAATAGTGGAATTGCTGGGTCAAATGGTATTTGTATTTGCAACTTTTTAAGAAAGTGCCATGCAGTCTTCCATAGTGGTTGTACCATTTTACACTTCCACCAACAGTGAATAAGGGTTCCAGTTTCTCCACAACCTCGCCAGCATTTGTGGTTTGCTGGTCTGTTAAATTTTGCTATTCTTACTGGGGTGAGATGATATCTGATAGTTGCTTTGATCTGCATCTTTCTTAGAGCTAGGGATTTTGAACATTTCCTCAAGTGTTTACTGGCCATCTGAATGTCTTCTTTGGTGAAATGTCTGTTCATATCCTGTGCCCATTTTACAATTGAGTTGTTTACCTTTATCTTGTTGTGCTGCTCAAGTATTCTATAAATTCTAGATATGTCCTTTATCATGAATGATATTCTTGATAGCTCATCTGGCCTTCCCTTGTTACCAATTGAAGGTCACAGACCTATTCTTGAGATGGTCTTTACATTTAAGAGGGATAGAATCAAGGTCGAACTTTGGATTTTGTAGATTTGATTTTATTTTCTTTAGCTTTAGTTTGAATTTTCATATGAGTAGTTGATAATCTGATCAGAACTTGGACTAGTTGCCATATATTTCACATTCTTTCACTAGAGGCTTCCAAAAGACACACAGCTGTTCCTTGGAGGCAAGGATTTTGAAGGTCTGTCTCACATACTTTGGGCATGTTGCCAGGAGTGACCAGACCTTGGTGAGAGACGTCATGCTTGGAAGGGTGGAGAGACACCGCAGGAAGACTTCAGATGAGATGGACTGACACAGTAATTGGGGTAATGAGGGCAGGTGTGTCAGAGACAGTGAGCTTGGCTCAGGATAGAGCAGGATTCAGACTGTGCATAGGATCGCTATGAGTTAGAGTTGACTCAATGGCACATCACAACCACAACAACAATATATTCTCAGTTACTTCTGAGGTTTCGGTCAATGTGTTCTAGGTTGTTATAAACCAGCTTTTTAGATGTCATTTATCTTTTCAACTGACTGTCTGCATCTCACAAGTAGATTCTTAGAGGATTCGATTTGTGTTTGTCTCTCTGGCCCACTCCCCAGCACCTACCTACAGAACCAAGGCCTCTTTTTGCATTTTCAGTCTCGTTGGTTCACGGGGAGTGGTGGTGCCAACCAAAAGGCCACACTCTCTGGAGGTTTGAATCCACCAGCCACTCTGAGGGAGAAGGATGGGCAATGTGCTCTCACGTAATTTTAGCCTCTGAAAACCCACCAGAGGGTCAGCTATGAGTGACTTCCAGCAGAATGGAAGAGATGAAGAGGGGAAGACAAAACCAACTAATAGATAATACACATTTATTTAGATGAGTGAAGGGAAATGAATAATCAGACATTGTGGGCATTGTAATCAACATTATGGAAAAAAATGTGTATGTGTGACCGATTGAAAAGAATTCTTTGTAAACTTTTACTCATATCACAAGTTTTTTAAAAGTTGAGGGGAGGGAAGAACTAGAGCAAGAGGGATTTTTTTGGAAGAGAAGCACAATGGAGCCCAGGAAAAGGTCAGGAGCCCCTAAAATCAAGGGTCTGGAAGTCATTCCTCTAACCTTGCAAAAACCATCTTGTGTTTCTGACACAGAGACTAAAGATGGTCAGACCCACACAGGAGCCTCCCGTAAGCCTTGGGAAGAGGTCTGAGTGGTGAGGAGAGTTTTCAGCAATAGACTGTGGCTGAGAGGGGACCAGAGTAGACGGCATCCAGGGTGCACTGATCCTGCCCCTGCCTGTGCCCGTATCACCTGGGCTGCCTGTCTCGTCCCTGTCTGTGAACGTGCTATGGGGCTCTTGTTTCCACCTCTGACCCCATTTGCTGTGGATGTTGTAACTAATTATCACAAATTTGGTGGAGTAAAACAGCACACTTTTATTCTTTGACAATTTCTCAGAAGTCAAAATTGGATTTTATTTGACTAACATCAAGACGTTAGCAATGCTGTGTTTTTTCCAGGCTCTCTAGTAGCAAAGATTCTATTTCTTCATCATTTCCAGCTGCTTGCGTTCATCAGCCTTCTTGGCTGTGGCTTCTCCCATTGAAAATATTTCAGTGAGCAGATGTAGCAGCCTTGACCAATTTTTCTTCTTTCTTTTTGTCTTGAAAGCATTGTTGTTGTCATCTTATTGTTGTTATAATAAAGGGGGCCCTTGAGTGAGAAATGACTGATAAGTAACCCTGCAGCAGGTTTTCAGTCTGTAAATCCCATGGAAAGAGATTTCTTCTGTGGAGTAACCAGTGGATTTGAATGAAATAAATGCCTTTGGGTAGCACAATTTCTTATCCAGTAGGCCACCAGGGCATCTTTATTGTTGTTGTGTGCTGTCAAGTCACATCCAACTCATAACGGAGCCTCCAGCAGGTTTTCAGAGGCAGTAAGTCCCACTGGAGGTGACAGCCCATCCTTATCTAGTGAAGCAGCTGGTGGATTCGAGCAGTGTGCCTCTGCAGTACAGTGCAACATCTTACCACTAAGCCACCACAGCTCCCTAGGACATCTTTGTTGTTGTGTTACGTGCTATGGAGTCAGAGCTGACTCATAGCTGACCCTTCAACAATTTTCAGAAGCACTAACTCGCATTGAAGGGGATTGCCCATCTTTCTCTCACAGAGCAGCTGGTGGATTTGAACCACAAGCCTTTGAGGACTGCAGCATAGCCTCTTACCTCTAGGTCACCACCATGATTTGGCCTACCAGAACTATTATAGACTAGCCCAGCAGGCAGAATTGCAGAGATGCTAGACTAGAAGTCAGGAGTGCAGGTGAATAGATGGGACCAGGGGAGGGGTGTGGCTGGCACTTGTTTCACTGTTCACACTGTCCTTTGTTCTCCCCTGGTTCACCTTCATGTTGACCTTCTGAGCTGCAGTCATGGGACGGGCAGTGCCCTGTGTTGTGGATCGACAATTTGCCCAGCACTTGGGTAGTCCCCTCCCATGCCAATGAGTTCTTCCCTCTTTGAGAACGACTCATTTTTGCTGTGTCTCTCTTTGATCCTCACCTAGAGATATAATAGATATGGAGAGCTAAAAAGCTACTTCTCCTACCCACCCTTCCCCATCCACTCGTTAGAAGAAATCTTTGTGTCACTGTGACACAAAGAGGTATCTGTCTGAATCCCAACATTCTCTATTAGAAATTGAAATGTGTGTGAGGGTTTTTTTCCCAGTAAAAATAATGTTAAAAATCACAGGCAGGAATCACTGAAATTGTACTGTGTTCAAGGTACATTATGTTAAACAAGTTTGTCCCATGGCTGAGACCTGCCCTTCACCTTCAACTTCATTTCTATAGAGAAAATGCTGCCGAACAGCAGGCATTCATCAGCTGGGCCCGTCTGAATGATAGTCTTCCAGTTGCTCGGCTGAACTTACTATTTCACTGCATTGCCTAGTCCACATTCACGGCTCCATTATTGCTCAGCCAAATTGCTCCCTTTCTGAGAGTTTATTATTTCAATGGTAGCTTCAGTTCTCTCAATACACAGGAGAGACACCGCACGTGACTGTGCCTTAGAGACGGTACATGCACTGCTCAGGCCGCCTCACCTTATAGGAAGAATTTACAATTTGGGGACCTCAAAGCAAGGCTAATGGGAATATTAGGAAAGAATGATTAAGGTGCAAATGGTTAAACCTAGACATAGACTTGTATGGCAGAAAAGAGAAATGTCTGAAAGTGATTAAATCTGGGGTCAAAATAAGACCTTTCAGAAAATGAACGTTACCTCTGCATTTCTAACAACGTCAACGACAACACGACAGCACAGCTTGGATGTCTTTCTTCAGTACCTTCGGTTCTTGATCAGATGCTGCTTTGTGAAATGGTTCAATGCCGATCAGTTCTTTTTGCTATAGTGAAGCTGGGTATTCTTTCCGTCTTCTTTTGATACTTTCTTAATCATTCAAGATTTTGCCTGTAGAATCCTTCAGTATTGCAACTCAAGGCTTTATTTTGTTCTTCAGTTCTCTTGAAAAATGCCAAGTGTGCTCTCACCCCTGGTTTTCTAACTCTAGCTCTTTGCACATTTCTATGCCATATTTTGCTTTGTCTAGTTGAGCTGCCCTTGGAAATAGTCTGTGAAATATTCTGTGTATCTGTCATACTTCAGCATTTATTTCAGTTACTCATGGATGTTTGCAGCTGTTTCTCCTCATTTCTCATCTTGTCACATGAGCAAATGCAGGCCCTTCATTGAGCAAAAGCTTTACTTCATCTGTGTCATTAAGGAATATTCTGCTTTGAGGAAGTGGCTCTTCTCCGGTTGCATTTTGAGTGCCTTCTGACCCGAGGGGTCATGTTGCAGCACTATATCCAACAATGTTCTTCTGTTATTTGTGGGAACTTCTAAAAAAAGCCTCTAGGAATTGAGAGAAGGTGACCTCTGGTGGCTTAGTGGTAAGGACTTGTCCTGCCAACCCCAAGTCACATGGTTTGAATCCACCAGCTGCTCCATAGGAGAGAGATGGGCAGTCTCCTCCTGTGCAGTTTAGTGCCTCCGAAAACCCACTGGAGGGTCAGCTGCAAGTCAGTTTTGACTTGATGGTATATAACAACAACAACAACAGGAATTTATAGATTGAGGTGTTTCAATAAACAAATGCAAGATGCAACCTAGATCGTGGTCGATGCCAAGAAATATGGAAGACAGCTACCTGGCCAACTGACTGGAAGAGATCCACATTCATACCTAGTCCAAAAATGACAATCCAACAGAATTTGGAAATTCTTCAACAGTGTCATTAATATCACACACAGGTAAAATCTTGGTGACATTTATTTTTAAAATGGCTGAAGCAGTACACTGATAGGAAACTGCCATAAATTCAAATGGATAAATTAGCATGGATTCAGAAGATACCATAGCACAGGGCGTATCATTGCTGACGTCAAATGGATCTTGGCTGAGCAAAGAATACCAGAAGTATGTTTGTGTTTTACTCATTATGCAAAGACATTTGGCTGTGTGGATAATAATAAAATATGTGTAACTTTGAAAAGTATGGGAATCACAGAACACTTAAAAAGCAGTTGTCTGAGCAGTACAAGTAGATACTACATCATTCCAAATCAGAGAAGGTGTGTGTGAGGGTGGTATTCTTTCTCCATACTTATTCATTCTGTATGTTGACCAAATCATTATAGAAGCTGGACTTTATGAAAAAGAGTGGCATCAGGATTGAGGGAACTCCTCACCAGTTGCATTTTGCAGATGACACACCTTGCTTGCAGAAAGTGAAAAATACTTGAAGCATTGACTGAAGAAGATTAAAGGCTATTAAACCTTCAGTGTGGATTATATCTCAATATCAAGAAAACAAAAATCCTCACCACTGGACCAATAGGCAACCTCATGAGAGATGGTGAAAAGATTGAAATTATCAACAATTTGATCTTACTGGGATCCACAATCAACAACCAAGGTTGTAGCAGTCAAAAAAATTATCAAAAGACATGTTTCACTGGGAAAAGCTGCTGTCAAAGACCTCTCCAAAGTTCTAAAGAACGAGGATATCAGTGGGAAAATGAAGGTATGATTGAGCCCATGGTATTTTCAAATTTTTGTGTGCATCTAACAGTTGAACAATGAATAAGGACAACATCAAAGAAGAATAGATACTTTTGGATTGTGGTGCTGGTGAACAGTACCAAATAGCCCAAGGACTGCCAAAAGGACAAACAGATCTGTCTTGGAGCAAGTGTGGCCAGGATGCTCTTTAGAGGCAAAGATGGGGAAACTTTGTCTGCAGTTCTTCGGGCTTGTTGTCAGCAGGAGGTAGTCCTTGGAGAAAGACATGCTGGGGCAAGTGGTGGGGGTCAGTGAAAAAGAGGAAGACCTTTAACGAGAGGGGTTAACACAGTGACGACCACAATGGACTTGAGGACAGCAGAAACTGTGACAGTGGTGCAGGATAAAGCAAGGGTCTCAGGTGATCTGTTTTTCATAGAGCTGCTGTGAGTCATAGTTGACTTGATGGCATCTGAAGCCAACAGCCAGTCCACCCCAGTGAGAGGTTTCCGTGACATCAGTGCTCTAGGGTGTCATGCTGCTACCTCGAAGGTCACACTGGTGGTTCAAATCCACCAGCAACTCTGTGAGAGGAAGGTGGGCAGTCTCCTCCCATTACTATTTACACCCTCAGAAATCTGATGGAGGGTAGCTGAGAGTTAAAGCCAACTTAAGACCAGCGAGTTTAAGCTACTTTGTCAAGCATGATGTCAATCACTATCCTCTCCCCAGTTCTCAGCTTCTTTTAAGTCAAAGGAGATAAGTATAGTAATGTATCAGAAAATAGCACTTGCCTGTTTAACAACATACATTATGCAGATGACACAACGCTGCTTGCTGAACTGAGGGGGACCTGAAGCACTTGCTGCAGAAGGTCAAGGATTGTAGTCTTCAATATGGATTGAAGCTCAACATCAAGAAAACAAAGATTTAAAAAAAAAGAAAAAAGAAAACAAAGATTCTCACCACTGGGCCAACTGGCAGCGCCATGATAAATGGAGAATAGATTGACGTTAACAATTACAGCTTGCTCAGCTCCACAGTCAACACTCTTGGCACCAGCAATCAGGAAATCAAAAGATGAAATTGCATTGGGAAAATCTGCTCTCAGGGACCTCTCCAGAGTGCAGAAGAGCAACAATGTCAGTCTAGAGACTAAGGTGTGTCTGATCTAGGCCATGGTCTTCACAATTACTTGCTATGCATCAGAGAGCTGGACAAAGACTAAGGATGGGAGAAGAAGAATTGATGCCTTTCAGTTGTGGTGCTGGAGAAGAGTTTTTAACATACCGTGGTCTACAAAGAATACAAATAGGTCTGTCTTGGAGAAGGTGAAACCAAGTTTCTCCTTGGAGGTTAGGATTTTGAAGTTCTGTCTCACATATTTAGGACATGTGGCCAGGAGCGACCAGTCCTTGGAGAAGGACAACATGCTTGGAAGGGTGGAGGGACAGTGCAGGAGAGGAAGACCCCCGATGAGATGGATAGATACAGAGATGGATTGAACTAGGGCAATGGCAGTAGGTGTGTCGGCGTCAGTAAAACTGGCTCAGGACAGTACAGGCTTCAGAGCTGTTGCACATAGGGTTACTATGGGTCACAGGTGACTTGACGACACATAACAACAACTTACAGCTGTGCCCAATCCCACCTTCTTGTCTGTCTCACACTAATCGTATTACTATCAAGTTAGACTCTCTCATAACTGGTTCTCCATTGGGTTTCTGAGGCCATAAATCTCTCAGGAGGTTGCCTATCTTTTTCCTGTGGAGCTGCTAGTGGATCCAGACATCCAGAGAGGGGCAGTCTTGGGGTGAACAGCCTAACTCCCTACGGACACCACCACCAGAGCGCTCTTGCCTCACACTAGAAGTTGAGTATACTAGACCGAAAGATGCACAGGGGAAAATAGATCCTGTGTGAAGATCATTTAAGGAATCAAGGAACGTCTAGAGTTAGCTATGAAAAAACAAATTTATGTTCTTTAAAGTGATCCACTTGTAACCTTAGTGTTACAGCAGCACTTAAAAAAATAAGACATCTGTTAGCTCACTCTTCTTTGTGGCGACCTAGATCTAACCAAAGGCTAGAAGCTATCTGGGGAAACTGGGAAGAAGGTTTAACAGGCTTCTGAAGTTGTTCTTCTTTCTTTCAATTTCCTCCCTTCCTGCTTTGGACGAACATGTGAGAACATGATATATGGGCCTGCCATCAAATCATGTCACCAGGACAGGAAGATCAGGAGAATAGAGTGACACCCTCCCAGTGTCCTGGCACCAGCAAACTGCTGAACAACCTGTAACTGCTCACCTCTTTGTCAGGTGAGATGATTGGATGGTTTTACAGTTTGGGCCTCTGCCAGCTGACTCCTCTGTTTCCTGCAGCATTAGGCATTTTAACTGGTACAGAGTCCGACCTCAGGGACTCATTGTAGAGATTAACTGAGATGGTGCATGTCAAGTGCCCGGTACAACACTATTATTTCACAAATGGTAACCTATAATTATTATTACTATTAGCATTCCTAATATCTGGGGTAAAGAAAGATTTACTGTTATTTGTTTTTAACTTGCTACTTTTAAATACTGCTAACTCACATATTTGTGCTTATGTTGAGGAAGAAGGTGAAGTCTCATGGGCTCAACTGCATCTGTTGAGAAGTTTCTATCTTTATTTGGATGTCTAGAGCATTTTGTTCAAAGTTCAAGAGGCTAAAAAGTTCAGCTGTGATACAGTATGCTGCTGTCAACTCAGAACCAACCATTAGCTGACCCTCCAGCAGATTTTCAGAAGCAATAAATTGCACAAGAGGAGACTGACCATCTTTCTCCCACACAGCAGCTAATGGATTTGAACCACATACCTTTGGGATTGCAGTGTAGTTTTTTACCACTAGACTACCAGAGCTCCTTAAGCCCAACTCTAGAAGTTGGTCCTTCGTAGTCTATTTCAACTTTCAGTACCTACAGCAATGTTCCTGCACTTAGAGATTCACCTACCTCCAGACAATCCTTTTATATTCTCTCATATGTGTCTCTATTTGTGGTCTGCTCTATTTATAGTTCCAAAGTCGTTAGATTTGAGATTTACTCTACTCTGGCTTGACTTCCTTGATCAAACAAAAGAAAACCCTTAAATGCAAGCAAGATCATACAATTACCACAACTTCAACACAAACTTTGAGGGAATACAGTTCAAACGTGAACTCCTGCCTTGTGCATTGAATTGGTTTCCTCAGTAGATGTTGTTGTTGTTGTTGTTGTT
>NW_006399977.1:1941553-1950069 GCF_000299155.1 Elephantulus edwardii
TAGTCTTCTTAATTACATGCTATGAATCAAAGAGTTGGACAGTGAATAGGGATGATAGAAATAGAACAGATGCCTTTGAGCTGTGGTGCTGGAGAAGAGTGTTGAATATACCATGGACTGCTAGGAGAACAAACAGGTTTGTCCTGGAGAAGGGGAAGCCGGAATGTTCCTTGGAGTCAAGGATTCTGAAGTTTCTTCTGACATATTTTGGGCATGTTGCAAGGAGGGACTGGTCCTTGGAGAGGGACCTCATGTTTGGCAGAGTGGAGGGGCAACGAAGGAGAGGAAGACCTTTGATGAGATGGATCGATTCTGTGACTGAAGCGCTAGGAATAAGTGTGTGTGAGATGGCTAGGTTGGCACAGGATAGAACAGCATTTAGAGCTCTTGTACATATGGTCGCTATGAGTCGCAAGTGACTTGATGGCACATAACAACGACAACAACAATATAAATAAGGGAGCCTTGGTGATGTAGTCTGTAGGGAGTTGCGCTGCTAACTCTAAGGTAACATCTCTCTGGTAATTCAAATCCACCAATGACTCTTAGGGAGAAATACGGGCTGTCTCCCCTCCTGTAATTCACGCCTTTGGAAAACCTTCTGGAAGGTCAGCTATGAGTTGGTCCCAACTTGAGGGCAATGAGTTTGAGGTTTGTTTTCAACATAAATGAAATAAATACAGGATATCTCTTTTAGTCTATGAGTTTCTTGTTGTTGTTGATTGACGTCAAGTTGAGCACAACTCATAGTGACCCTATGAACAAAAGACCTGAAGCCTTTCTTTAACTGTTGTCATTTCTCAAAGTTCATAGCGTTTCCAGAGGCATGCTGTTTAGTAAGTGGATGCCATTCCTGCTTCCAAACCTGCCTTCAACTGGGAGCTCCACCAAACACTGTCCACCATGGATAATCGTTATGGCATTTGACACCCCAATGGCACAAAGTTCAGCATCACAGCAACTCAGATTACCCCAGCGCAGCAAATTGACAGAAGAGTGCTGTACCATTTAGAATGTTCCTCTAAAATATAATCACAACCGACTTTTAAATACATCCAATAATATTCTTTTCTTTGCTGCTCACATTGTTCCTGCTCAGACTAGGGCCTGTGCCCTTTGGACATGGCTTCTTCCTTTTCTAAGCATTCCCTTGCTTTCTTGGTATGACCAAAATGCTTTCGGTTGAGCTTAAATTTTCTCTGTTCCAGTCCCGGAAAAAATCACTTTTCTGAGGTATTTCTTTTATTGGATTTAGAAAACAAGCGCTGGGTGGCAAGCGACATTGTCTATCATTATAAGATAATTTGGAATCACACCACGATTCCAATTTTAGACATGAGAAATATGGGTCTAGCAAGGTTACATAATTACCCAAGATTACATGCTCCCGAAGCAGCAGCCCTGGAGGCTCAAAGCGGGGCAGGTCCTGCACTTAACCTCTCTACTATTGTATCTGCGTTGTTTATGATAAATATGAATTACTAATTGCGGGGAAAAGTGCACGCGTGCCAGATAGACATGATTTCTGCTTGACAGGATGTCAAATTCAATAGCTTCACGTACAAAAAGAAAATTGGCATTCAATAAATATTTCGGAATGCATTTTGCTGACTGAATCATTACTATCATGAAGTTATTTCTTGGTTGCTGTGTGACTTCCATGCTGTGCAGCTGTACTTGAATTCCTTTCTGGAATATGGTGTGTTATATGTGAATAACAAAGACCAGAGAGAAAGAAGAAGAAAAAACCCCAACAACACCCAAACCAAGGGTCAGTGTACCTTCTGGGTCGCCTTGATCTTTGCGTGGAAGATCCGTGGCAGAGTTCCTTCTCCTTGGCCATGTTGCACTAGTCAGTCATGAAGCTCGGGTCTAAGGGAACGAATGGGGAGGTTGTAGAGTGGTATTAGAAAAAGCCAGAAAGGTGAGCTCAGCTTCAATACCTATCAGTGCCTGCCTCTGATGTTACAGCTCCGGGCAGAACAAGCACATCCCCAAAGGCAGGTCCACAAGGGGAATGTTCTGCACCCTTTACCCTTGGCAGAGCTCTGGTGCCATAATCCTTGGGAGTTGCACCACTAACCCAAAGGCAGGGTTTCTCTGGCCACCAAATTCAACAGTGGCTCTGCAGGAAAGAGATGCGCAATCTCCTCCCTCGCGGTTACAGCCTCCGAGATCCCTGGAAGGTCAGCCATGAGTCGATTCTAATTCGACAGACACATAACAAAAACAAAAACAAGGAGGCCTTATCCAGCTTTGAAATGCTTGGAAATTCCAAATTCCAAAAGTTCCTTGGCCGCGTTGAGTCATTGGTGGGGCTCTTGCGCCACCTAGTGGCTGATTCAAAGACTCCTCTTTCCCTAAGGTGTCTCCAGCTGACAGGTTCCTCGATTGGAGCAAGCAACCAAATCCGTTTCCCCGTTTCTCGGCTGGAGTTGGGCAAACTGCCAAACTTGGGAGAAACAAATGTTTAATTGATGCTCTAGAAAGATGTGCTACTTCCTATGGCAAAGACATGGTGGGCATATGGCTGCAAAGCCAAGCTCCTCACTAGGCAAGAGCCAGTGAGGTGTCCTAATAAATGCAATCCAGAGATGTGTTTGGGTTGCTCCCAGCATGCTAATTTGCTACATGCTGGTCGTTAATGTTTTCAGCTGCTCCCCAGTTAACACTCATTAAGTATGCATGCAGCGCTTTCATCCTGGGCCTTAGCCCTGCTGTCAGAATCCTCCTCCAAAGTATTTGAAGCAGAAACCAGAGGGAAGGAACTCACAAACCTTGGGTCACCTGCTGATGTGGGGCAAGCCTCAATCATATGGAAGGTCCCTCTAGGTGCTGCCTTTCTCTGGCGTTCCCATCTGCGCTGGTTAGTTTATGTGGCAGCTTGGCTAGGCATTGGTGACCATTTGTTCAGTCAAATACTAGTTGCAGCTGTGAAGTTATTTATATGTGATTAACATTTAAATCAGTTGCCTTTAAATAAAGTAGAGTACTATTCATAAAGAAGCACTTGCTGCAGAAGGTCAAGGACTGTAGCCTTCACTATGGCTTGAAGCTCAATATCAAGAAAACAAAGATTTTCACCACTGGGCTTATTGGCAGCATCATGATAGATGGTGAAGAGATTGAGATTGTTGACAGCTTCAGTTTGCTTGGCTCCACAGTCAACATTCCTGGCACCAGCAGCCATGAAATTAAAAGACAAATTGCTTTGGGAAAGTCAGCTGTCAGAGACCTCTCCAAGGTACTGAAGAACAACGATGTCAGTCTGGAGACTAAGGTGCTCCTCATACATGGTCTTTGCAATCACTTGCATCTGAGAGCTGGACAATGACTAGGGATGATATAAAGGATAATTGATGCCTTTGAGCTGTGGTGTTGGAAAAGAGTATTGAATATACCATGGACTGCTAAGTGAATGAACAAGTTCGTCCTGGAGAGGGTGAGACCAGGCTGCTTCTTGGAGGAAAGGATTCTGAAGCTCTGTCTGACATACTTTGGACATGTTGCAAGGAGGGTCCAGTCCTTGGAGAGGGAGGTCATGCTTGGGAGGGTGGAGGGACAGTGCAGGAGAGGAAGACCCTTGATGAGATGGATTGATTCAGTGACTGGAGTAATGGAGGTAGGTGTGTCAGAGACAATGAGATTGGCACAGGATAGAGCAAGGTTTAGGGCTGTTGTACATAGGGTCACTATGAGCTGTCGGCGACTCGATGGCACACAACAACAACCACCATTTATAAAGTGAATGGACCTGCCCTTGTCCAATCAGTGGAAAGTCTTAAGAGGGGAGATGTGTGTTTGTTTTCTCTCCCAAGGGAGAAAGATTCTGCCTTAAGATCCCAACATAAACGTCTTGCTGGAGTTTCCAGCCTGTCACCTCACCTGCCCGTTGTAATGTGTTATGGACTTGCTAGCCCCAGGTTAGGGAGCTGCACATCGAGTTGTGCTGCTAACTCAAAGGCAAGTTCAAATCCACTGGAGGTTCCTTGGGAGAAGCATGGACTATCTCTTCCCATGTGATTTGCAGCCTCCCAAAACCCACTGGAGGGTCGGCCCTGAGAACCTCGATCACATTGAGAGAAAGTCTTGCAACGTTGTTGTCATTGTTGTGAGATGCCATCCAGTTGACTATAATTCAGAGTGACCCTGTGAACAATAGGTCTGAACCTTGGCTTATACTGCACGATCTTCAAGACCCCTCGGGCCCATTGTTACAGTCACTGTGTCAATGCATCTTGTCGAGAGAGCTTTCCTCACTTTCTCTGACCTTGTATCGTGCCCAGCATGTGGGAACCAATTCCTTAAAAGAAAACTCTGGTTTTGTGTCTCTGCTTCTCTAAACATGTGTTCTCTCTCTCTCTCTCTCTCTGTGTGTGTGTGTGTGTTGTATCTATGGGGAGAGACACAGTGTTATCCTAACATACACATAATACATGACGCACTGTTGGTTCTGTTTCTTTGGAGAATCCTACTACATCATCTAAATAGAAAGCCCACTGAAGCCTGCCCGAGTCGCCCCCTCATTCTCCAGCAAGTGGTGGACTTAATTCCACACACCGTCACCTTGAATAGTGCCCAGGATAGCTCAGCTCCTTTATGGCCTGTCATTAACCTGCCTCTGGAAATCCCATGTTTTGAAAATGCTATTTTGCTTCCTATTTCCTGGTGAGACATGTACAGAGGCAGGAGTTGTCTCTCTCTCTCCCCCAGAGTCACTGAGTGTGTACAGACCACCAGCGTTTCAGTGAGTAACTAACCACTTGGTAGCCACCACATAGGAAGCTTTGCTGGCCTAATGGGTAAGGAGCTATGCTGCCAACCCAAAGGCATGTGGTTTGAATCCACCAGCTGCTCTGAGGGCGACAGAGTGGCAATCTCCTCTATGTGACTGACAGCTCCAGACTCAACGGCAATGACTTTTACCTTTGATTTGTTTTTATGTGTTTTGTCATTGATTCTAATCCCCAGATTGTAGTAGCAACTGTCCCAAATTCCTCCCGGGGATTTCTGTTTCCATTTGCTCCTTTCCACCCCTTTCTGTGCATTATTGCTGGACAGACTCTGATCTTGTACGGTTGATTGGAAACTTGTTTTTTAAGGTGTCAATAAGGACCACTGGTCCATTAATTTCACCGCACACATGCTATTGAAAATCACTACTTTGCTGAGCTTTAAATTGCAGGGTTGGTTAGTTGAGGTTTTTCTTTGCCAAGTATGACAAACTATTTCATGAGTGGAGTGAACACTGGACTGGGGCAGCAGAAAGCCCTGGTTCTTTTTCACCACCAGCAAGAGGCCTGGGCAAGCCACAGCCCTGAGGCTGTAGTATATACTCGTCTGTACTATGAAGAGCTGTCAGAATCCTGCACATACAAGGAAAGGGCATGTCTTATTTGGCTGTACTTCAATATTTGACCCTAATTTGGTCCCATCCAAACGAAATGATTCTGTGAGATTATCTATACCTAGTAAATCAGTAGCATCCACCTGGCCCCTGGAGACTTTTCAGGTGCGTTGATTGCTTTATTGATTTTTAACTTTTTTTTTTTTCTTCTGGAATCACCTGGTCTGGTGCTGAGTGAAGAATTTCGTTTTCAAGTTGTAAATTCCTTTCAGGGCAGCTATGGTAAATCGTGAGCACTGGTGGTATAGTTTTTAATTAGTTGCTTATCCAAAGGCCAAGTGTCTCCTGGCTCCTCCCGAGGAAGCTAGGCGATCTCCTCCTGCTGTAATTTACAGCCCTGGAGACCTGATGAATGGTGATCGTGAGATGGAGCTAACTCCATGGGCAGTGAGTTGAGTTTTGAGGGAAAATAATTGAATCTGCCCTCAAGTGACCCTCACAGCTGTGGGTTGGTAGCTCTGTATTAAGGTTCTCCCATCTTGTCCTAAAGCTCCCAGGGAGATTGATAAATGGGTCACATTTACTCTCTCAGTGTTTGTGACTTAAAAGTGATATGTAGCTAATTCTCCACTGGGTTTTTGAGGCTCACAAGGGAGGAGATTGTGCATCTTTCTCCCAAGGAACCTCTCACTGGTGGATTCAAAGTGCCAGACAGGTGTAGCCTTTAGGAAAGCAGCGCAGCTTTGAGTATAAAACCAGTCACTGTCAAGTCAATTCCAACTCAGTTATACCCCACCTGTCCCGGATCAGAAAATGTGCTCTGTGGGGCTATTAACGGCTGATCTTTCCAATACTGACTGTCAGGTCTTTTTTTTCAGGTTGTTCCTGGTTGGATCTGAACCTTTAATCTTTAGTTGAGCATGTTAGCCATTTACATCACACAGGGACTCCTGTATCTCTGTCAGTTTGAGAAGGGCAAAGAAGCGACACCATCCTCAAGGTGGACATCCACAGAGGAGCAGCTCAAGGTTTGGAAGTTACGCCTTCTCCCATCTCATTCAACTACCTCTCACTCAAGTCTCTCTCTCCCCACTTGGTGTCAGGCCTTAGACGATGCTTTCTGAAGACTGAGAAGTTGAAGTTGATGGTGCTCTGCTGGGTTTCTCTGAGAGGATGTGCCCACCCCACCAAGCCAGCTCTTGCAAAACAGAAAAGCTCTAACATTGGACAGGAGGGTGACTGGGCAACATCAACCAATGCACCAAATGCATTTGGTGTCCTCATTAAAATGTGCTGGTCTCCTGGGAAGTCTTGAGCGAGGCTTCTAAAAGACAGGCCTTGGACCCCTGACAGATGGCCTAAAGAGGGGAGGTGGTTTCCAGGTTGTAGGAGGGAGCCAGGGGGTCTGGGGGCTGGCAATGTGACCTCCTGGGGTGGCAGGGTGTCTGAAAGAGCAATGGTTTCTGGCCTTCCTAATGGCAAAAGCATGGTCCTCTAGGGGTGGACTTTGGAGGGGCTTCCACCCAGATGGACTTGCTGTTCTGTGAAGGAACACTCTGTGCTCCTTGGCTGTCAGGGAGCACCCAGCCCATCAGCTCCCCCTGACTGCACACAGAGCGCCCTGACCGCTTTGTGCCCCAAGTAGATGCCTAGGTTTTATGTTCCCTCCGAGGAGACTTGAACACGGCCCATCAGTCTCTCTCTCTCTCCTTCATCTGACCCACCCTCCCTTAGTGTGTGCACAAGCGCCATTGGCCCCCGGATGTACAGGTGGAGGAGGCAGCCTGGCTTCAGGGTGTGGGAGCTCCAGCCCGTCCTGGGCCTGGAGCCTGAATGCCACTTTTGTTTGCAATGAAATACAATCTATCTTTTGAAAAACCAGCTAGCTACCCTGCCAAAGTCCAAGGTAGAAGGAGTGTAGCTGACATGCTGTGAGGGAGAAATTCTTCAAGCTCTGTGGCTACATGCCCTTTACAGAGAAGACCTGGCCCTGGCCCTGGAGTCCCGCCACACACCTTCCTGTTCAGGCAGGTGATTTAGGAATCAGGAGTGAGCAAGCTCAAGTGTGAGATCAGTCTTCAAGAGGGGATCTGGATCCTTGGTGATAAATTTGGAAAAGGGATTGTTTTTTCTAGAGCAGAGTTCCCGGTTAACACAAATGGTCAGCACATTCAGCGAACCAAAGAGGTAGAGGTTTCAATCTACCCAGAAGTTATCTCAGAAGAAAGGTTCGCTGTTTTACTTCCAAAAAACCAGACATTTTAAAACCCCGGGGAGGGAGACACACTGTGATTCAGAGAAAATGCCTCCAAATCAAACCAAAATCACTGCCACTGAGACAGCAGCAGACTGTCCTGTGTTTCTTCCACAGAGTAGATGGTCGGTCTACACTACTAACACTGGAAAGAAGCCAGGTACTTAACCTCTGTGCCTGCAGGTCTCCTGAGCTGGCTCAGACAGCCGGCAGGCCTCTCAGCCAGTGCCCCAGGGAAGGCCCTTCTCAGCTGTGAGCATTGCTTGGCTTTATACCCAGCTCTTACCTGACTCTTTGATTTGAAAAAGTAACATCAGTTACAGGCCTTGATTTGGATCCACTAAAAAGTTCAACAAAAAAAGAACTCTAATAAAAATACCATTTGACCCAGCAATTCTACTACTAGGGATATACCCGAAAGAAACTAGAGCCATGATGTGAACAAATGTATGCACATCCATGTTTACTGCTGTATCATTTACAAAAGCAAAGAGATGGAAGCAACCTAAGTGCCCATCAACAAATGAATGGATAGAAAAACTATGGCACATTCACACAGTGGAATATTATGCAGCATTCAAAACCAGTGAATTTGTAAAACATTCTACAACATGGGGGAGCCTGGAGGACATAATGCTGAGTGAAATATCTCAGTCACAAAAGGACAAATACTGCATAACACTGCTGTTCTAAAATAAGATAGATATGGGGGAGGTTGTGGAGAGAATGGGAAAAGAGTAGATACACAATGAGTAGTGTATTAAATCTGATGAGGAAAAGGAATGTATTATTTGAAAGGAATATATGATTAAGCATTATAAGTATGACAACAACTTGGGAAAAGGGGTGCATTGCAGGGAGTTCTGAGGGAGGGACTCGGGAGGTGGGAAGAAAATGTGAAACAATGAAAAAATT
>NW_006399977.1:1950169-1954069 GCF_000299155.1 Elephantulus edwardii
CAGCAAGCAGGGTTGTGTCATCTGCATAACGCAGATTGTTAATAGATCTTCCACCAATCCTGATGCCACAATTCTTCTCATAGAGCCCAGCCTCTCGGATAATCTGCTCTGCATACATGTTGAAAAGGTATGGAGACCAGATGCAGTAGATGTTAGGTAGATGAATTAATGGAAAGACAGACATGGTGGATGGACTTATGAACCCTCCCCAGGGACTTTGCAAAATCATCTTATCCAACTTCACACCTACTAATCTCCTGTTGTATATAATACAGATAAAAAGTAAAATCAGACTTTTAAAGAAGCCCATTCTATTTAATTGTATTTTGGGTGAAGGTCTACACAGCAGTTTGGGTTTTCTTTCAACAATTTCTATACATATTATTCCATTACCTTCTTAAAAATGCGCCAGCATTCTCATAACTTCCGTTCTGTTTATTCTGGCAAAATTAGACTTTTATGGGAATGTGGCACCTCTGATCTTTAAACCCTAACCAATGATATTTTTCAGAAGGTTTCTATTTGCGCGAAGAGCATAATTCAGTGTTCTCCCTACCTGGCAGGAGCCAGTCTGTGGACTGCTTTGATAAAACATCTAAATAAGCTATAAGCTTTTATATAATGTGACTCCTTTTCCCAAGAGAAAGGAGATGATTTGCAGGAGTTTTAAAGAAAATTTGCATATTGCAAAGAAAAGTAATGATATTTTTATTATACCCTCAGGGCCAAAGGAAAAAAGTGTTCATAATAACCAACTCTTATTGAAATTCTACTAGACAAGATAACCTATTTTCCGAACAAGCGTGATTTCTCCATTACTTGCAAATGAGATTGCAAAATTTGTGAAAGGATGTTGTTGAATCAAAGGTTGAGTATTAAAGCATAACTTCCATGTCTCTCTGCTTCAGCGTGTTATTTCCACCCTCAAAGATGATTCAGGATTCAAATATGGCCACAGTTAGTTACTGCAGCCATCAAGTCTGCCTTCCAGGTAGGAAGCAGGAGGAAAAGACGAGGAGAAAAAGAGCATGTTACAACTGTTTTCAACCCTGTAAAAAGTCTTTCTGAAAGTTCCACTCAACAACGTCTTTTAATGTTTCACTGCCCAGCAATTAGTCCTATGGAAGCAACTGTCTGAAAGAGAAGCTGGAAAATGAAGAGGGTTTTCTGGTTTGTTTTTGTACGTTGCTACCTTGCACAAAATCAGAATTTATTACCAAGCAATTGAGTATAAACGTTGTCTGCCTCATACAATTTCTACCATGATTGTTCCTCCTTCATTCCCAAACTCCATCATAGTTTAGACTTTTGAGGTGTTTTATAGTTGGGTTCTTCCTTAGTGTTTTGTTGTTAAAGTGTATTGTTTTTTTTCTTGAGAGCTGAGGCACAAATGGAGACTTGTACGCCAATGTTCATAGCAGCATTTTTCACCATTGCAAGAACATGGAAACAGCCCAGTTATCCAACGACACACAAATGGATTGAGAAACTAGGGTACAGTCATACATTGGAATACTACGCAGCACGCAGGAGCAATGGTTTAGTAAATTACTACCTAACTTGGGAGAGACAGGAGAGCACTATGCTAAGTGAACCAACTCAGTCCCACAAGAACAAATACTGTATAAGACCATTATTGTAGAACAAGTATGATTATCCGAGGGGGAGGGGAGCAGAGAGGTGAGGATGGATGGGGCAGGGGAGGGGGTTTGTTTAACCATGGGTGGAGGAAGAGATGGGTAAAGGAAAGGGGAAGGATCCAGTGTTGTTTTTAGGTGCCAGGGAGTCAAGTATTAGTCATGGTGACCCTGTAAACAGCCAATCTAAACCTGTCTGGTCCTGTGCTGTCCTCATCAACTTTGCTACACTAGGGCCCATGGCTGAAGTCACTGTGTCAATCCTTCTTGTCAGGGGTCTTCCTCTCCTTTGCTTCCATTTGATTACAGCCTTATGAGCAGAACCTTGACCTTGACCTATACTGCACTGTCTGCACCATCACCACCATTTCCAAGCCTGTTGCTGCAGTCACTGTGTTGATCTATCTTCTTGAGTGCCTTCCTCTCTTTCACTGACCCTCCACCTCTCCCAGTACCATGTCTTTTCCAAAGACTAGCTCCTGCTGGCAGCATGTCCAAAGTGTGTGAGTTGAAGTGCCACTCTCTCTGCCTCTAACGAGCAGTGGGCACTCTGTACTCCCTCCAAGACAAATTGGTGTGTTCTTCTGTCAGTCTGTATGCACACAATGCTCTTCTCCTGCACCTCAATCCAAAGGCATCAATTCTTCTACGGTTTCCTTAGTCACTGTGTGACTTCAATCTACTTATGAAGCAACTGAAAATCCTATGACATCTTGGGTCAGGTGTATCTTAGTTGTTGTATTTCATTGTCAACTCTAAACTCTGCACTCTGAATCATAGCAACCCCAAAGGACAGCGTTGAACTGCTCCCATGGGATTTCCTAAACTAGAATCTCTGTGGGTTGGGAGCAGGAGAGGCATCCACTTCCTAAACAACATGCCTCCAGAAACTCTATGAACTTTGATAAATGTCAATAGTTGTCGAGGGGCTTCAGGCCTTTTGTTCATAGGGTCACTATGAGTTCATGGTCGACTTGAAGACAATTCAACAGCAACAATATTTATGGGAGCCTACTTTTCTTCCAGAGAGCTGTTGTTGAACTTGAACCACTGACCTTTCGGTTAGCAGCCAAGTGTTTAATCATTGCACCAGGCTCTACTACAGTGCCACCAGGATGCTGGTATGTCATCTTATGATAAAATTGACCATGATCATTTGATTTATGTAGTGTTGTCCCTTTGTAATTAATTGGAGGTGATATCTTGAGACAATTCAGGTTATCCTTCTTCCCTTCAAAGTGGTGTCCACTAATCTTAGCCTTTATCTGTGTATCTTGCTTGTGGCCTCCTGAAGATGATTTTCTATTTCCCTCACTCTTATACTTCTTACTTATTATTCTCTCATTAAAAATACTTGTCTCTCTTCTAAAATTTATGTATTCCATGACATGTTTATATTAATAATGACTAATATAAATAATTTCTGACTGCAAAAGTTGGTAGAAATCTTCTATTTCCTCCTCTTTGGCTCTAGTTGTTGGTGCATATATTTGAATTATAGTGGTCACTGGACTTCCTTGTATGCATATGGATATTATCCTGTCACTCACCACATTGTATTTCAGGATGAATCTAGAAATGACTTTTTAAATTATGAAACCAACACCACTTTTCCTCACCCTTTCATACCTGGCATAGTAAATCATATAATCATCTGATTCAAAATGTCCCATGCTAAGCCATCTCATTTTGCCAATACCTAGCATGTCAATATTTATGCGTTCCATTTCTTTCTTAACAATGTCCAATTTTCCTACATTCATGCTTCTCACGTTACACATTTCAATCACTAGTGTCTGCTTACAGGTGTTCCTTCTTCTCTGTATTTCTGTTTCTAAGATCTCAGTCTCAATTGCCATGTCTGCTAGTCCAAGCGATAGTCTAAGTGTGCTCTACTGTACATAGGGTTTTCAAAGGCCTGTCATTTCGGAAGTGGATGGCCAATCCTTCTTCCTAGTATGTCTCAATCTTTAAATATATATAATCGTAGTTGATCAAACATGCAATCAAGATGCATTGATAACAATGAGCAACTGGAACACAAAAGTTGGGAACAGGGAAGAAGGATCAGTAGCTGGAAAACATGGGCTCGGTGAGAGAAATGAGGCTGGAGATAGAATGATAGAGTTCTGCACATTCAACGATTTATTCGTTGCAAATACCTTTTATAAGAAACATAAGCGCAGGCTATACACATGGATTTCACCTGATGGCATGCATAGGAATCAAATAGATTACATTTGTGGAAAGACTCGGTGGAGAA
>NW_006399977.1:1963691-1966192 GCF_000299155.1 Elephantulus edwardii
GAACTGGGGAGGCGGGTGGAGAAAACAGTGCAACAATGAATGAATGAACCCTCCCCCAAAAAAAGATGAAATTCTCTTGGGTCTTAAGTTTTCAATTTTTACCAAAAGATAGTTACTGACTTTTACGTAGATTTTTAAGGAGTTCTGGTGGCATAATCTGTAAAACATTACACTTCTAACTCAAATGCTACACATCTCTGCTGGTTAGAATCCCCTAAGGCTCCCACAGTGATTTAGAGATTCTGAAGGAGAGAAGCTCTGAGCCGGAACGAATGGCAGTGAATGAGTGAGTGGAGTGGGTTTTGATGGACATGTGGGACAAATGAACATCTCAAAAACAGAACTGCTATGGGAACCCTTAAAAGATCACTATTGAGTGTGAAAAAGTGTAACCAGGATAGCAGCTTTACAATAGTGAAAATGTTCTATGACAAAAAAAAAATTAAGATAAAATATTTTCAATGTTGTTGTGGTTGTTGTTAAGTGCCATCAAGTTGTAGACGACTCATAGAGACCCTATGAACGTAAGACCTGACCATTTGTATAACTTTCATCATTCCTCCAAGTTCATAGAGTTTCCGAAGGCAAGCTATTCCAGAGGCAAGCTAAATAACCAAGCATACACACACACAGAGAACTCTATTGCTGCTCACCTTCCAAAGTGTATTGGCCTTTGCTGATTCCTTCTTCCTTTCTTTGCCACCATCTATGCCATCCCTCTTAAAAATAAACAAGCAAACAAAAAACCCAAAAGGTCTGTACCACGTGGACTGTAATCATTCCCACATCATGATTATTGCCAAAGGGTTATAAACGAAAGGCATTTGGGTTTCTGTAGGGTCTCAAATCACGTTTAGAGGTGAGATTGTTGTCTTCTTGCAATCATGTGACACATAGGACAAAGTTTCTGTCTCTGAGGACTCTGAAAGATGCTGCAGGAGTGGAGGAAATAGCACTTGTTCAGGTTCATCTGAATCCCAGCTACCGAGGTCACTCATGCCTTTAGGATTGGATCCGGAAATTTTTAAAAAGTTTGCTTTCCCAAACTTTCACATAGAGTTTATGTGTTTGGGTTCATCTTGTATTTGTTGGCATTTGATTGGGGTAAGGCAGAAGCTGCTCTGCATACAAATATAGTTCTCATCTCTCTCAGGGAAAAGAGCCCCCAGATACCCAGAGGAAGGCTTATTCATGGAACAAGTGTTTCCTGAGCCTCTACTCTCTTTTTCAGGCACTGTGCCCAGCTCAGGATCCTTAAAGCCTAAAGACATACCAAAAACAGTGTAGAAATGTTACAGGTGCTCTGTCAGAATTAAGAGTTGGGGTCTGCGGGGCACAAAACTGGGAATGAGGGCACAGAAAGAGAAGGGTGAGAAAATGTCCCAACATCGGGAGTTGTTTGGGAAATGAAAATCAAAATGTGAAGCTCTTATACATTTTTACAGATACTTGGCAGGGTTTAGCTTGATGGTCAGCGAGCTGTCTGCCTGCCCAGTCTGGTGCGGATCAACATCTGGGGTGGAGGGGTGAGTTCTCCAAGCTCGCAGGAGATGGTCAGGACAATGGATGGTCAGTATTGTACTTTCCCACACAGGGACCTATATTTGTCCACAGGCAGTCAAGCCACCCTCTACGAGGTCACGCCTTCTCTGGCACAACCCCACCCAGGAAACCCCAAAGAGGTGTTTTCTTAAGTAAAAGCTATGTTTATCTAAGAAACACTCAAAGCTGAGGAAAAGAAAAAAACCCAAAAGACAAAGAAGAAACAATCCATCCACAGACAATGCCAGAAACCTTGCCCAGGAAACGAAGCTGGGTTTGTCTGGTGATTTTGTGTGGGGTGGCTGAGGAAGAAAGACTTTGACCACATCTATCTGGACTCCCCTGCCACATCATCACACAGCTTGGATTCTCCTTACACCCAAACCCATGATTTAGGGCATCATAGTTCCTAAGATTGCATCAGGTCCCAAGTCTTGTCCAGTGAAATTGCTCCTACAGTTACTTGAGCCTACTCTTCATATGTATTAACGAAAGAAGTAATTTCAACATCAAAGGCAATAATTCACAGCTAAGAATTAAAGGCTACTTCTTTCTGACCATGTCAATCACAACCCTAACTGTGGGTACACAGAAACTACATTCTAATGTTAATGATCAGATTGCCTGGGCCATAATAATAGGTAGTGTAGGGAGGGACTTGAAGTTTTTGCTGCAGAAGATCAAGGATTGCAGCCTTCAATATGAGTTGCACCTCAACATTAAGAAAAAAAATCCTCATCATGGGGCCAATAGGCAACATTAGAATAGATGGAGAAAAAAATTAAAAATGTCAGTGATTTCATCTTTCTTAGATCTACGGTCATACCCTTGGCACCATACAGGAGATCTGGAGACATTTATCACTGGGAAAATCTGTTATTAAAGATCTTTCCAAAGTCCTAATGAACAATGATGCCAGTTTAAAGACTAAGGTGCATCTGATTCAAGTCATAGTCTTT
>NW_006399977.1:1967452-2010232 GCF_000299155.1 Elephantulus edwardii
TTTGTCTTCTTGACATTGAGCCTCAGTCCATACTGAAGACTGCAGTCCTTGACCCTCTGCAGTAAGTGTGATTTATAGCCTCTGTAAATCCACTGGAGGGTCAGCTCTGAACTGGTTCCAAATCAATGGTACACACAACAGTAGTTTATGGAGAATATTTTCTCTCTTGATATTTTATTCATTCATTTCTCTTTACCTCTTCCTCAGTTTCTCTGCTCTCTCCAGGATGTGGAAAGCCAGCTGCTTGCTCATTACAATGTTGAAAAGTGCTCAGAATTTAAGCTTCACCTTGGAGATGCTCTCAGCACCATAGACATGCCTCTCTGAATCCATCTACACGTGGTGGTTCTGAGGGGCATCGCTGCTTTGATGATCCTGTCCCCAGGTCATCTCCTGAGAGGTTCATAATGGGCTGTGTGGAATGAGGAGCCTGGATTAGGCAGTACCAGAAGATTTAACACTCAGGCAACATCATTTATGATGCTGTAAAGATGCAGTTCTTTTCCCTAACAGCCACGCCCCCACCTTCAGAGCAGGAACTATTGGTGGGATGCAGCACGACAGGCAAAACATGAGATGGTTGCTGCCCCAGGAAAGACAGCTAGAGAGAAGACAGAACCAGGCAAAAACTTACTTATCAAAAATCCTGCTTAGGTATGTATTGCCATTTTTCTTTAAAGGCTGAGTTTAAAAGCATAGATATCCATGGCCACAGGTTACTTTTAAGATGCACTTTGTCCTTGAGAAAGGTTCACTACCCAATACTGAATCTTGCAGGAAGAATGAGAGAAGGAGGGGAGGAGCGTACCAGGGATGCGGCACCAGCCTTTGGAAGCTGTAACTTTCCTCTCATTGCGGTGAAGTGAAAACAGACTTTATAGCTGACCCGGTGTTAGGTTTCCACTGCAGGGGAATAGATGACCCACTTCAGGGCTGCAAGGCTCGCTGGAGCCCAGCTCAGTGCATCTGCAGGTCAGACCTCAGTGAGAATGTTGATGGCCCTGAAGCCCAAGGCTTATCCCAGATATGCTATTACATTGTATAATGTTGTTAAGTGTCATGGAGTCTGTGACACGTGAACCTATGAACAAGAGATCTGACCCTTACCTTATCTTGTGCCATCCTCATGACCTCCAGTATACCTGACCCCATTATTACAGTCCCTCTATCAATGCATCTTGTTGAAGGTCTTCCTCACTTTCTCTAACCTTCAACTGAATAGTATAATAGCTCCTGTAACTGATATCCAACACTTAGCTACACATGTCATTGTAAAGATGTACAATTGATTCAGTAGTGATCCACATATTCACCTGTATCTACTGGGTGTCCATCACAGTACTCCAGACCCTGCCATGGGCACCAAGGATCAACTCATGAACAAATCACAATTGCTGTCATCAAGGAGTTTGAGTGGAAAATGACTTGCAGTAAAAAGATTACTGTGTAATATTGTTGTTCTTAGGTTCCATTGAATCTTTCACAACTCTTAGTGACTCCAAGTAGAACAAAGCAAAGCGTTTCCTGGTCCTACAATATCTTCACAATAGTTGCTATGTTTGAGTGCATTGTTATTGTCACTGAGTCAATGCACCTCTTTGAGGGTCTCTTTCTTTTTTCAGACCTTTTACTTACCAAGCGTGATGTCCTAGGAATGATCCCTCCTGATATCTGTCCAAAGTAAGTGAAACGAAGTCTCACTCCTTGCTTCTAAGGAGCATTCTGGTTGTACTTTTTACAATAGAGATTTGTTCCTTTCTCTGTAAGTTTAATACTCTTTGCCAATACCATAGTTCAAATGTATCAATTCTTCTTTGGTCTTCCTTAGTCATTGTCTAGCTTTTGCATATACAAGAGTTGGCTGAAAATACCATGACTTTTGGTTCTTTGGCTGGATAATGTCCAAGTCAGAGAGCAAAAACCAAGGTGTGGGAGCTGAGCAAATATGTCAGTAACCCTCACTTAGCCTCAATGATTTAATCTAAAAATGACATTGTAGATCCCAATCTCTGTTCACCCTTTGCATCTCTATACAAAAGTTGGGACTAACATATAGAGATTGCGTCATTCCTCAAAGTCCTGCTACAGTAGTTGTTATTAGGAGCCATGAAGTCCACTATAACTCATGTTGTTATTGGTGCCGTTGAGCTGTAGACAACTCATAGCGACCCTATGAACGAAAGACCAGAACACTTGTATAACTTTCACAGCAACCCTATAAACAACAGATCTGAACCTTGTCATATCCTGAGTCATCCTCATGATTTTCATCACGCTCATGCCCACTGTTATAGGAAACATGTCAGCCCACCTCATTAAGGATCCAGGCTTAGTGGTAAGGGGTTGTGCTGCTAACTCAAAGGCATTCAGTTTAAAGCCATCAATTGCTCCTTGGAAGAAAGATGAACAGTCTCCTCCCGAACACTGCTGTATGATTTACTGCCTCTGTAAACCCGCGAGGGGGTCAGCTTGGTCAGATATGGATTGCCACACAACAACAACAACAACAACAACAACAACAACAACTTTATTTTAATTAAAGTGTTACGGCTCAAGCTTTAACATTTCCTGTGTATTTCTTACATTATTTTGTTTGTCATAACAGTCTTGGGTACCTGTAATGAAGGTCCCATTCCTCTGCTACTGTGCAGATGCTGAGAAATGATGATAGCTATGGAACAGGGTTCAAGTCTTTTGTTCATAGGGTCGCTATGAGTTGTGCTCAATTCGACAACACTTAAAAACAACAACAGTACCTAGGAGGGAGCTCTGGTGGCCTAGTGGCAAGAAGCTGCTCTGCAATCCTAAAAGCATGTGGTTCAAGGCCACTAGTTGCTCCAAAGAAAATCTCTTCCCGTGTGATTAACTGCTTCTGAAAACTCACTGGAGGTTTGACAATGGGTCAGTTCTGACTCTACCCAACAACAACAGTCCTTGGAAAAAAAGACATTATGCTAGGAAAGGTGGAAGGTCCACCAAAGAGGAAGGCTCTTAAGGAGATGAAATAATACAGTGACAAAAAAAATGGGGTTGAGCAAATCGAAGGTCGTAAAGATGGCACAGAACAGCGCAAGGTTCAGACCTTGTTCACAAGGTTGCAATGAATCGTACTCAACTTGTCGGCACCTACAACCACAACAGGGGTGGTGAGAAGCTGCACAGCTCTTTCACTAGTGTAGAATCAGGGAAGGCTGGGGCTCACATGTGCAGATTACTCTGTGTTTACGCTAGTGCTGAGATCAGAAACGATTCTCAAAGAACAGCCGGAAGAGTGAAGGACCAGCTCACCCAGCAAGCTGTGTGGAGACAGGGAGGTATGGTAGAAGGTTAGAATCTGCTGTGTGATGCTGAGGGAAGAGGTCAGTAACCCTTTTTCAGTGTTAATGTTCTTAACTAAAAAACTGCATTGATCATGCCTGCCTCTTTCCACCTTTCAATCCCCTCACAAATATACTTCTTGCTAACAGGATTCTCGTTGTCCCCTCAGTAGAGAAAACACAAGGCAAATCTCCTAATGTAGCCCCAAATTTCTACCTCACAGAGCGAAAGGCTGCTATTGTCAAATTACTCTGCTCTTTTCTGGGCTCAAGCAGGAGTTCTGTGTGCTGGCTGCTATACTAGCTGCCCCTTCAGGCAGTAGGGTCACTGAAAAGCACCCTGAATCAAAATGAGTGGGAAACAATCTCTGTAGGCACATTTTGGATAAAAAGACTGGCTTGAACTAGAAATGTGCATATGGGTAGCTAGCTAGAAGCCATAATGACTAGTTGTGGCACCGATTCTGGGCCAAGTCTTTTTTGCGTTCAGATCCAAGCTTTGGCCTGACTAGCTGTGTCACTTTTAGTAGCTTAATTGACATTTCTGCACCTTCACTTTACTCTTAGTAAAGTGAAGATAACAGAATAACCCCAGGGTTAGTATGAGACTTATACACACTCCATTTAGGATATTTTCTGAGAAATGAAGCAACACATAACTCTTGGCTTAGAATATCTGGTGAGGCAAATTTGTAAAAGAAGTGCTTATTCGAGAAGCTGGAAGTCCATCCTCAGAACAAAACCCTGGCCATCCACTGTTTTTCTTTTTTAACTTGAAAAAAAAAAAAAAAAGGAAGGAAACAGTTAAAAAAAAAAAAAGCCCAAAGATCTTCCAGTTAAAACTACCTAGTTTAGGGGAAAACAAAATCCCAGGCCCCTCATGAAAGATGCTATCACTTAATTTTCCAGGGAACGGCTTTTGTCTAAAATAAGGAACACGTGCCCTGAGAAGCCAGCTCTTCGCCTGAAGACACCCGCGGCGGCTGTTGGTTGCAGGGGTGGAAGCGCCGCTCCGCGGGCTCTGCCGGGCTGGCTCGGAGTAGGAGGAACATTAAGTGTATGCTGCGTTGTCGTTAATTAATTTCTCAAGGGCTGCAGTAATCAGGAGGCTCATTAATGTGTGTAAGCCTGCCTTTCATTTAGAGAATGAGTAGTAAATGTAAACGCAGCGCTCTTAAAAACCTTAAAAATCATTAAGTGCTGAAGGAGAAGGGGAGAAACCATGGTCTGTCTCCAAGGAAAAGAAAGAAAGAAAAAAAAAAACCAACCCAACCAAACCCACAAGGGCTTCTTTAATCACATGAAAGAGGAGCAATTCTAACTCCACGGCTGCGGAGACTCCCTGTGGCTTTTCAAAATATTATCATTTGGACCTGGTTGTTCTTCTCCTCTTGTACAATGTTTAAAGATGACACGCTCCATCCATATTTATATTCCTCCCAGTGGGGAGCTTGATCCTGAAGGGCGCATTCCAGGAGCTTGGGTTTGGCAAGACCACCGCAGGGGGCCAGTTCTCAGCTCCCAGGACGGGTGTCCAGACAAGGCACTGAAGGGTAGAGGCACTCAGGCACCCCCACGGCGCCCCTTACCCGAGCTGGCTTGGTGGGAGGGGCCTGGGGGTACGGAAGGCCTTGAGCTGCTCAATCTCCAATTCTTCAAGGCTCATCTACAAGCACCCCCTCCACTCCAGTCTCTTCTGAAGAAGTGCCTGAAAGGAGTCCAACTCCCTCTTCTGTGTGATGGCGGTTTCAAAGGATTCCTGATTCCATCCACAAATGTGGACCTTATCTTCCTGTTATTCCTATAAAGGAGCCCCTGACTGGTGCTGCAAAAGATTAACAGGCTCAATAGCTAAGTGAAAAGGTGAACGTTTGAGTCCAGATTTCCTCAGCAGAAAGGCCTTAGCGATCCACTCCTGCAAAGTCAGTCACTGAAAATCTTAAGGTGCACACGATTCTACTCTGACATCCATAGGGTTGCAATGAGTGGAAACAGACTTGCTAACAATGGATAAAGAAAATAAATGACATAGTTGGATATAGATAAAACTCAAACTCACTGCCGTTGAATCAGAACCCACTCATAGTTGACTTTTTAATGGGAGGGAGGATGGGCATCTTTCTCCCTCTGACCTGCTGTGGATTCGAACCACCGAGGGTGGTTAGCAGGGCCTTTGAGTGATCAGGACAACTCTCTACAGACGACACCACCAGAGCTCCCCTGCATAAATATATTCCTATTCAATGAATATGTGAAGAGCTCAGGACAGTGTCTTGCACACCGCAAGCATACTTAAGCATGTATTGCTCTTGTCATTGTCATTGGTAACCGTTGTCAGACCGGTGGGTCATAGAATTATTGATAATATTTTCGTACAGTTTATCACACGACCACCTTGGAGTGTGACTTAAACTTATTCTATTTCTATCCTCCATTTTTAACTTAAGTCAGTAATACCTGCTGAAATTCTTATTCTTCCTTCAGTATCAAAGGTCATATTCCCTCCAACCCTGGGAGCAGATGGGAGTAAAGCTGCATGGATTGGGGATCATCCCAGGTCTACAGACACTGTGCAGACAGGACATGCCTGTGGTGGTGGCCATGATTAACCTATGAAGAGCAAAAGCTTTTCTGGACATCACTCTGTCTCTGAAACAAATATATAAGCTATTTTACGCATAGATCTTTCCACTCGATTCCACCCACAACTCTCCCAGGGGACCATGAAGATAAGACACTTAAAAGCAGCCCCAACCTGCCTTTCCAGTTAAGTTCAGTTCAATTAACATGTACTGAGTACCTACTGTGTACAAAACTCTGTGGCATGGGTGGGGAAACTGAAGAGGAAAAAAAAAGTGCCTGCATGCATCTGCTTTTTTCCTTAAAATGCTTGTCTGTCAGGTACTTCTCTCAATCTGAGCATTCAGATTAAGACAGACTAGGAAGAAGGATTGGCCATCCACTTCCTAAATAGCAGGGCTCTGAAAAGTCTATGTACAATAGAATACACACAGACTAACAGACAGGGCAACTGAGACGGAGCTTTCAAGTATGGAAATACAAAGGAAGAGGAATAGTTGTAAGCAGTCACTGGTGATTGGAACATGGAATGTGAGAACCATGAATGTAGGAAAATTGGATATTGTTAAGGAAGAATGCACAAATATTGACATACAAGGTATTGCAGAAATGAGATGGACTGGCATGGGGCATTTTGAGTCAGACAATCATATGATCTATTACTCTGGAGATGAAAAGGTTAGGAAAACTGGGGTTGCTTTCATAGTTAAAGAAGTTATTTCTAGATATGTCTTGAAATACAATATTCTGAGTGACAGGATAATATCCATACGTATATGAGGAAGTCTGGTGAATACCACTATCATTCAGATATATACACCAACTACCAGAGCCAAAGAAAAGGAAATAGAAAATTTCTACGAACTTTTACAGTTAGAGATTGATTAAATATGCAATCAAGATGCATTAAAAATAATGTGTGACTGGAATGCAAAAGTTGGCAACAGAGAAGAAGAATCAGTAGTCGGAAAACATGGACTCGGTGAAAGAAATGAAGCTGGAGAGAGAATGATTGAATTTTGCACAATCAACGGCTTATTCATTGCAAATATGCTTTATAAGAGACCTTAATGCAGGTTATACTCATGGATTTCACCTGATAGTATACATAGGAATCAGATTGATTACATCTGTGGAAAGAACCACTGGAGAAGCTCAATATTAGCTGTGAAAACTAGGCCAGGAGCTGATTGTGGAACAGACCACCAACTACTCATAGGCAAGTTCAAGCTAAGAAAAATTAAATTCACGGGAACCAAATATGACCTCGAGTCTATTCCATGTGAATTTCAGAGCCACCTCAGGAACAGGTTTGAGGCCTTGAACACCAATGAGTGAAGACCAGATGAGTTGTGGGAGAATATCAAGAGTATCATCCATGAAGAGTGCAAAAGGTCATCACAAAGTGAGTGAAGGAATGAAAGGCCAAAAGGGATGTCAGAAGAAAGTCTGGATATTGCACTAGAGTGCTGTGAAGCCAAAGCACAGGGAAGAGTTCAAGTTATTAAAAACCTGAACAGAAGACTTCAAAAGGCAGCACGGGATAACAAAGTAAAATATTACAATGACATGTGCAAGGAGCTGGAGTCAGAAAATCAGAAGGGCCGAACTTGCTCAGCATTTCTTAAGCTCAAGGAACTGAAGAACAATTTCAAACCGCAAGTTGCTATAATCAAGGATGCTTTAGGCAGAATATTAAATAATCCAGGAAGTATTAAAAAAAGATGGAAAGAGTATATTGAGTCACTGTATCGAAAGGAATTGGCAGACACAGAAGAATTTAATGAAATGACATATGAGCAAAAGCCTATGGTGATGAAGGAAGAAGTTCAAGCTGCTTTGAAGGAATTGGCAAAAAATAAGTCCCCAGGAATTAATGGTATACCAAGTGATGTATTTCAACTAACAGATGCTGCCTTACATGTGCTCACCAAGTAATGCCAAGAAATCTGGAGGACAACCACTTGGCCAACTGACTGGAAGAGATCTATATTTGTTCCCATTCCAAAGAAAAGTGACACAACAAAATGTGGAAATTATCAAACAATATCACTGATATCACATGCAAGCAAGATTCTGCTGAAAATTATCCAAAAACGACTGGAACAGTACATCAACAGAGAACTACCGGAAGTGCAGACTGGCTTTAGAAGAGGTCATAGTACTAGGGATATTGTAGCTAATGTTAGATGGACCTTGGCTAAAAGCAGGGAATACCAAAGGAATGTCTATCTGTGTTTCATTGATTATGCAAAGGTGTTTGACTGTGTGGATCATAACAAACTGTGGCTGACTCTGAGAAAAATTGGAACCCCACAACACTTGATAGTGCTTATTCGAAACAGTGCAAGGAAACACTGCATGGTTCAAAATTGGGAAGGGTGTATGTCAGGGATGTGTCCTATCTCCGTACCCTTTCAACCTATATGCAGAACAGATTATCTGGGAGGCTGGGCTGTGTGAGAAGTGTGACATCAGGATTGATGGAAGATTCATCAATAATCTGCGTTATGCAGATAATACAACCCTACTTGCTGAAACTGAGGAGGACTTGAAGCACTTGTTGCAGAAGGTTAAGAATGGCAGCTTTCAATATGGATTGAGGCTCACTATCAAGAAGACAAAGATTCTCACCACTGGGCCAATTGGCAGCATCAGGATGGATGGTGAAGAGACTGAGATAGCTAACAACTTTAGTTTGCTTGGCTCTACAGTCAACACTCTTGACACCAGCAGCCAGGAAATTAAAAGATATATTGCAATTGCAAAGTCTGCTGTTAGGGACTGCTCCAAAGTACTGAAGAGCAATAGTGTCACTCTGGAGACTAAGGTGTACCTGATACAGGCCGTGGTCTTTGCAATCAATTGCTATGCATCAGAGAGTTGGACAATGACTAGGGAGGACAGAAGGAGAATTGATGCCTTTGAGCTGTGGTGCTGGAGAAGATTATTGAATGTATCATGGACTGCCAAGAAAACACACAGGTTCAACCTGGAGAGGGTTAAACCAGACTGCTTGTTGGAGGCAAGGATTCTGAAGTTTTGTCTGACATACTTCAGACATGTTGCAAGGAGGGACCAGTCCTTGGAGAAGAATGTTATACTTGGGAGGGTGGAGGGACAGCACAGGAGAAAAAGACCCTCTATGAGGTAGATTGAGTCAATGACTGGAGTAGTGGAACTAGGTGTGTTGAAGACAGTGAGATTGGCACAGGATAGAGCAGGGTTTAGGACTGTTGTACATAGATTACTATGAGACACAAGTGACTCAATGGCACATAAAAACAACATAATAATCATGCTTAAGGAACATATGGTTTCAGGGAACAACCACATACTTTCAATACATGGTGCATCTTGGAAGGGATAGAACTCAGACTGTCCTCTGGTGTAGCAGTTACCCACTTCCTGAGAGTGGGGTGCCCATTTATGTTATGAGTGTAGAATACTAGGGTTTGTGTCTCCAAATGGAACACAGTGCTTGTCATATGGGAAATGCTCAGACGACTACCAAGTGGACAAATGTAAATGGTGATGACCAAACAGTTCTAACTGAGTATGAACTCTGGGCCATGAGGAGAGATGAGGTGAAAGTAGACCAGGTCTGAACTTGAGGAGGGCCTGAGTGCTTGGCCAAGGATTTTGGACTTAATCCTACTAAAGTCTGAGGCAAAGTGATGACTTAGTTTTAATCTTATGTGATCATCCTTTTACTAATCCTTAAATGAGAACTCTGATGAGGAAAATAACTTATTGCTTGATTTTGAAAACTACTATATATTATGGGAGAAGCTAGAGAGCATTTTGTTGAGTGAACTAACTCAGTCTTATGAGGACCAACACCGTGTAAGAGCATTATTGTAAAAAAATAGAAGGAATACTTAAAAAAAAAAAAAGAAGGAATACCACTAGTAAGATGTGTACAGAAGTCCAAAGGGAGAAGGGAAAGGGATGGGGGGGCTGAGCGTGAGGAGAGCGACCAATCATGAGGTCACAGAGTTTGGTGGGCAAAGGGAGAGGGTGAAGGAATTAGGAAAGACCCACTGGGGACCTAAAAAGCCTGGGTGATGGCTGGCCTGTATCAATGGTAATTAATTTTATAAAATGCAATGCATGGGAATGGT
Source organism: Elephantulus edwardii (assembly GCF_000299155.1). NCBI lineage: Eukaryota > Metazoa > Chordata > Mammalia > Macroscelidea > Macroscelididae > Elephantulus > Elephantulus edwardii. Next base: position 1,977,474 of record NW_006399977.1, read on the forward strand.
CATATGAAATAAATGCATTGTGTCTAGAGGAATGTGTGAAATACAACACAGATGAATCAAACACGATGTGTATGAATTTTGTATGGAAACAAAATTTTTTAAGAAAGATAAGTTTTTATTGCTTTTCAATTTTTGACTCATGCACTTTTAACTTGTTAGTTAAAATTGTATCTTCTAGGCTGCAACACTTCCATGATACATCTTCAAGGATATGAGCATGTACGGCTAAGCACAATTGATAACAGTGCATCTAAATTCCAAAATCAATCTCCATAATAGTCTATGTGTTTCCTACTGCCAAAGGGGCCCTTTAGAGTAGTGAGAGAAGATCTTCACCCTGAAACCCACAGTGTCCCTTTTCAGCAGGAAGTAGCTAAGAGAATACGCCATCCCCTTTTCCTTATGAATCAGGGTGAAGTCTCTCTCAGGGAGGAGTGATAGGGAATGGCAAGGGGCACACTGACAAAGGAGATTAATCAGAACTGGCTTTGACAAGCACTGTGGCAATTGGACAATTGAAACAGACATTGGGGAGGGGGGAAAGAAGAACGAACTGGGGAGGAGGGTGGAGAAAACAGTGCAACAATGAATGAATGAAAACCCAAAATCTCTGTAAATGTTCATTAAAACTAATAAAATTTAATAAAAAAAAACCAACAACAACAAAAAAAAGAAAGATAAGTTTTATACCAAAAAACCCCCAAATTAACTCATTGCTGTCAAATAAGAGCCAACTCATTCTCCAATGAGCTTTCCCAGGAGATGCCTCAACCTTCTTTTGTGAAATAGCTGGTAGGTTGATTGAAATTGCCGGACGGGCGCTACCTTTAGTTAGCAGTGTAACTCCTTACGGACTATGCCATCAGAAAAGGTCATAGTTCTATGTCCACTGAAGCGAGGTTCCCCATTTATATGACAGTCATGTAACGCCTTTGTGAAAACAAATTTGGTAACTGGATATCTAATCTTGAGGCATGTGTTTGAAAATTTTTAGTCTGCAGCTTTTAATATCTACTTTAGTTTCCAATATGTCAATACTACTGCCTTTGTTGTTAGATGCAGCTGAGCCTGCATTTTGGACTCATAGAAACTCTACAATAACAGAACCTCCCCAAATGGTTTTCAAGCTGTGACGATCTGGTGGTGGAGTCTGTGGGGAGTTGTGGTGCTAATCCAAAGGCTCTGCTTCTGTGGTGGTTTGAATACACCAGGGACTCTCAGGGTGAGAAAAAGATAGTTGCTTACCATTGTGATTTACAACCTCATAATTCGATGAAAGGTTGGAACTAACTTGATGGTACTAAGTTTGACTTTTTGTCTGAATCCTTGTCACAGTTTGTTTTTTTGTGTGTCTGTATGTGAGAAAAATTTGTATTTTGAATTAGCCAACTGGACTCAGTTTAGATGATCCCAATTTTGTTGGCAATATACAAAGAATTGTAGTCAGGAGCAAGTCGAACAGAGGCCTTCTTCTCTCCATCAGGCCTAATCAAGTATTGACCTTAGTCACATCAATGTCATACAGCTTCTTTACAGCTTGTTTAATTTGGTGCTTGTTGGCCTTGACATTCACAGTGAACACTAGTGTGTTATCTTCTATCTTCTTCATGGGTGACTCAGTGGTCAGGGGAAACTTGATGATGGCATAGTGGTCAAGCTTGTTTCTCCTGGGGATGCTCTTTCAGGGGTATTTGGGCTGCCTTTGGAGTCTCAGCATCTTAGGTGGGTAATGTGCAGATTTTTTTTTTAAATTTGTGGCTGTGGATGCCCTTCAGGACTGCCTTCTTGGCCTTTAATGCCTTTGCTTTGGATTCAGTTTTGGGAGGGGCAGGGGCTTCCTTCTTTGCTTTCAGTCCCATCTTTGTAGAAAGGAGATCAATAGATCTTTAATGACTAGGTGAATTTGAATAACCAACTTTGCAGTTAATAGTCTAATGCTTAGCCATTTCACCGGGGTTCCTAATATGTAGATAATTTTATATTTTGAGTTTTTTTTAAGATGTTCTCTCCTCCATGAATCTTTTCTGTTAACAAAGATTTGATACCATCTTCTGCTTTTGTTATAAGCCATCAGGTTGACTGCCACTCATAGCAACCCTGTGAACAATGGCTCTGAACTTTGCCCCTTTCAGAGCCAACCTCACCATCTCTGACACATCTGACCCCATTGTCACAGTCACTGTGTCAATCTAATACATCCAAGGTCTTCCTCTCCTGTGCTTTCCCTCCACCCTTCCAAGCATAATGTTCTTCTCCAAGGATTGCTTCCTTCTGACAATATGCCCAAAATATGTGAGACAGAGCTTCAAAATCCTTGCCTCCAAGGATTCACTCCTGGTTTCACTCTCTTCAAGACAGAATAATCGTTCTTGCTTTTGGCAGTCCATGATATGTTCAATGCTATTCTCCAGTACCACAGTTCAAAGGCTTTGATTCTACTTTGGTCATGTTCATTTCTTAGATGCATACCAAACAATTGAGAAGACCATGGCCTGGGTCAGGTGCACCTATGTCTGTAGACTGACATCATTACTCTTGAACATTCTGGAGAGATCCTTGACATCAGATTTTCCCAAGGCAGCTTATCTTTTGATTTCTTGACTGTTGGTGCCAAGGGTGTTGATTGTTGATCCAAGCAAGATGAAATTGTTAACAATCTCAATCTTTCCCCATCTATTAGGATGCTGCCTATTGGCCCAGTGGTGAAGATCTTTCCTTGTTTTCTTGATGTTGAGATGCAATACATAGTGAAGATTCCTTCCCTTAATCCCATACAATCTATTATCACAATCATGAACACACCAGGGTCCATCAGCACACAGTCCCATTGTACACAACATTATAGCCTGAATCAGCTTTTCAATAGCAATACACAACTTGGAGGAACAGAAGAAAATCCAAATTCTATATTTGGACATCATAGATTGCAATGGGGCGAAGGACTCAATTTAACTCATTGCTTGTCAAATTGGAACTGACTCATAGCTGACGCTCCAGTGGGTTTTTTGGGAGACTGTAAATTTCAAGGGAAGAGAAGGCCCATCTGTCTTCTGTGGAGTTGGTGATGGATTCAAACCACCAGAGAAGCATTGCTCTTGGGTTAGCAGCACAACTCCCCACAGACTACTCCCCCAGAGCTCCTTGGAAATACAAAGGAGTAGTATTTGTTGTAATGCCTAATTTTAAACTTTAGTCATGCTTCAATCGTCATCATTTTTACAGCTTTTTAATATTCTTTTTTCCTAAATATTAAATGAGGTAATGAATGAGCAATGTACTTGAAAATTTGCAACACAATAATATAGCTTTAAATAATCCTCGAGAAACGACATTATCCTTGGAAAGGTGGCAAGTCAGTAAACAATCAATGAGATGGATTGACAGAGTGTCTGCCACAATGGGTACCAGTAGTGAGAAATTATAAAGATGGCACAGGCTAGGACACGGTTCAGATCTGTTGTTGATAAGGTCGCTGTGAGTTGTACACAACTCGGCAAGACCTAACAGCAGCAAGTACAGCCAGAATGCTCTTGAGACACAAATATGGTAAGCCTAAACCTTTATTTTGCTTTCGGGGGATGTGTTCTCAGGAGGAATCAGTCCCTGGGGAGTCAGTGGTGGAAAAGGAAAACCCTCATCATGACATATAGACACAGTGGCAGCAGTCATGGTCTCAAGCATACTTTTGAATGAGAGGATGAGGCAGAGCCAAGCAAGTTTGAATGTTATGGATAAGATCACTGGGAGTCAGAACCAATTCAAAAGCATTTAACAAAAACATGTTCTTTATTATTAACAGAATTTGTTTTGCTGAAGAGTTCTTGTCATTTATACCCATAGAGGTTGTTGTTAGTTGCCATTGAGTTGATTCTAACCCATGGCCATCCTCTATGTGTAGAAACGTGCTGTAGGGTTTCCAAGGCTGACCTTTGGAAGCAGATTGTCAGGCTTGTCCTCTGAGATGCATCTGCATGGATTCAAATTGCCAACCTTTCAGCTAGTAGCTGTATACTTAACAATTTGCACCACCCACGATTCCCCTTCCAGGGTAGAAAGACATGCATCTTGAATGAGAGAAGAGTTTGGCATTTCCCCCCTTTTGATAGCTTTAATTTGGCTCTACTTTGCCCAGTTAGACTATAAGGAGTTAGAAGGTAATGATCTTGCTAGATTTATATATTGTATAAATATCTCACACCATCAAGCAAAATTCCTTGCATGTAATGGGTTCTCAGTAAACATATGAGATTAACTAGATGTATATCCATAAACTAAAACTGTGAAGTTCAGAGTAGAACTGTGCTCCGTAAGATTTTTTTTAATGGATTGTTTTTTGACTGTAGATTACCAAATCTTTCATAGTGCTTCAAGAGAGATTTGAACTTCTAACCTTTTAATTAAAGCTGTTAACTGTTTGCACCACCAGGCTTTTTAAATAAATTGTAATCACTTACTCAAACATGGCAAGTGGTATTTCTCCAATTTTTGTTCCTCCCCCTATTTTCTATGTGACAAAAATGAGGACAAGATCCTTGGATGGGTAGGAAGCCCAGAGGATTATAAAGTACGTAGGGTGAGCAGTTCACACTGGTTTAGCACAGTGCCTTTCTCTCCTTCCCAGGACACAGTGTCCAGCAAACAATGACCTTCTCTGACCTCCAGGTTTGCTGAGCCAGATGCAAGCCTAACTCCCCAGGCTACTTCGTGTGCTAAGGTGCAAATGATCCCTCCAGAGGTCAGGAAAGCATTTGAAAGGCAGCTCTCATTAGGCATCACCTCTAACAAGTTTGTGCAAACTTGGTTGGCTCCATCCTACTTTCCAAATAATAGGCCATTCAGTCTTGAGAAAGAAAATGAATCAGCAACCCCGGGGCTATTCCAGAAACCCACGCAGCTGCCAGCCGGGCAGCCCATTTCAAACAGCCAATTAGTATGTGCACCGCAGAATGATGTGAACAACTGCAGGCACCTCTCCCCGCAGCCAGAAGGGCACGCATGTCTGCATGGAGAATGAAGTTGTTTCACCTTCCGTGGCATTGTTCCACTCCATGGAACAAGCTTTATTTTTCTCAAAACCTAACTTCCCTTGACTTGCCTGATGAAAAATGATGTGAAGTTACTGAAATCATCTGCTAAGGGAAATGAATCCAAGCTCGGTAAAAGGCTTTTGTTGCTTTTCCGAGCCCATCAGTCAGTCCATATTAGAAACGAAATGGGATTTTGCTACCAGATAAAGGCAGTAATTAGTTCAATTAGCAATTGTACTAGATGTCAAAGGTAATGAGGAATAAAGATGCTGATTCTAACCCAGTGATTCATTACCTCTGTTTCTTTCTCTTCATTTGTCTGAGGTGGAGATAAATAAGGTGAACTTAGCTTTGGATGATGAGGATCCCCTCCCCTCCCCCCAACTCAAGTGCACTGAGTCATGATTTATCATTCACTGCCTGGTGAAGAGGACAACTTTGAAGATGATACACACATGAGATTCTAATAACATTCAGCTACTTGGGTCTAATACCACTGACACAAAATGGCTCTTGTGGTAAATGAAAAATTATCCGCTTGTATGGCAATTAGGGAATTTTGCTGGCATCATGAAAACAGAGAATCTCACCACTGGTCTCATTGGCAGCATCACAATAGATGGTGAAGAGATTGAGATGGTTAACAGCTTCAGTTTGCTGGGCTCCACAATCACCATTCTTGGTACCAGCAGCCAGGAAATCAAAAGATGAATTGCATTGGGAAAGTCTACTTCAGGAACTTCTCCAGAGTACTGAAGAGTAATGATGTCAGTTTTGAGACTAAGGTGTGCCTGATCCAGGTCATAGTCTTTGCAATTACTTGCTATGCATCAGAGAGATAGACAAGGACTAGGAATGATAGAATGAGAATTGATGCCTTTGAGCTATGATGCTGGAGAAGAGTGTTGAATATACCATGGACTACTAGGAGAACAAACAGGTTTGTCCTAGAGAGGGTGAAACCAGGATGCATCTTGAAGGCAAGAATTCTGAAGCTTTGTCTGACATAGTTTGGGCATGTTGCAAGGAGGGACCATCCTTGGAGAGGGACATCATGACATCCCAAGTGAGTCGATGGCACATAACAATGACAACAACAGTGGTAAGGAGTTGTATTGGCAACCCAAAGGCATGTGGTTCGAATCCACTAGAGGCACCACAGGAGAAATATAGATAATATCCTTCTTGTGCATTACAGCCTCTGAAGACCCACTGGAGGGTCAGCTATGAGTGAATTCTGATTCAATGGCACATAACAACCACATGTAGTAATTGGTAAAACAATATTTTAAGGGCATTTTCCAAGCTGCTGCTGAAATAAGATCGTTCCAAGGATCCATTTCTTATTTAGTATCCTCTTAGTTCATTCTTTTCCTTTTTTTCTATACATGTTTCTAGAACTCACTCACTTACTCATTGGAACCCACTCACAGATGACCTTTCAGCTGGCTTTTAGACACTGTAAATCACAAGGGAGGAGATTATTCATTATTCTTTTACAGAGGATCTAGTGAATTTGAACCACCTGTCTTTGGGATGGCTGCACCTCGCTTACCCACTAGGCCACCAGAACAGGAGGGAGAAAAAAAGTAGGAGGTGAGAGCATGAGGCTTCTTCTTCTGGGAAGACTGACTAACTCGGGAAGTAAGGCAGAAAGAACTGAAGCAATTGTTCTTTTTTTGCACATTTTGCACAATTGAAATTTCTGCTTTGATTAATGCCTCTGTGCTATCTGAAGAGTCTATCATTAGAGCAGAAAACTGTCAGTGCTTCAAGGAGTAATTGACAAATTCATGATCAGAGTGGGTGATTTTAACATCTTTTTCTTAGTAATTGATAGATCAAACAGTCAAAAAATATCAGTAAAGTTATAAAGATTTTGAGCAACATGATTAACGAGTTTGATCTAAAAGTCTTAGATGGAACTTACATAGAACACTGCATTTAACCATTAGCGAACACATATTCTTCTCAAAATCACATTACATTTATGAAAATGGATGATAGATTAAGGGCATAAAGCAAATTGCAAATCTCAAAAAATTTCAAAGATTCAATATCATAGATATCACTATTGAGTTGGAAGTCTGTAAGAAAGCCCAAGTTAAAACCTTCCACAAATGACGTTTAGAAACATAGACTAAATAATTCACAATCCAAAAAATATCACATTGATCCATAGACTTGTTGATGTTGTTATTTTGCGCCGGCAAATTCGAACCAATGCATAGCTGACCCTACAGAGGGTTTTTGGTTTTGCTTTAGGGTTTGGGTTTTTCGGGTTTTTTTGGTATTTTGTTTTCCACAATGTGTTATTTGAAACCATCCCACTGATAGACATTAGGGGTCAGCATAGGTGGGGAGACCCTCACCAAGCTGAGGCCTAGGAGTTGGGGCTCACCGCCCTTCTCTGAGAGCTCACCGGGTGTTCTCAGACCTGACTGAGGCGGCTGCACTCATCTCCTCTTGGTCCTTGCTGGCCTGCTTCACCTTCTTGTTAAACTTGTGGTCGTGGCCGTAGGGCGTCTGCTCTTTGGGCCTCTTCACCTTTCTGGGATGAGTGGAGGGCTTTGGGGTGGGTTTTCTCTTCAGTTTCCCTTGGACTCTCTTCTTCGTTGGTCTTGGCACCTTTGATCTAGATAAATGCTTGTGCTTACAGGGAGTCCTACCAGGAGGCTTCCCACCGGAAACTTTGGGAAATGGCTGGCCAGCTGCTGAAGTAAATGGCTGTGACTCCATGGCTGTCTTTATTCTGTGGATGTCTTCCAGTCATCTCCCTTCAGCAGGTTTTTCAGAGGTTGTAAATTGCACAGAAGGAGATGGCCCATCTTCCCCCTCAGGGTAGCTGATGGACTCGAGCCAAGTACCTTTGGATTGGCAGTGCAATTCCTTGTTCTTAGGCCACTGGACTCCACATATAGGTTTAACAGAGACTATTTCTATATACTTTATGTGTATATGCTTCAAATATATCTATGTATATGTTTTTTTATGTGCCATTAAATCAGAACTAACTCATAGCTGCTCTCCAGTGGGTTTTAAGAGGCTGTAAATTGCATAAGAGGAGATGACTCATTTTTCTCCTATGGAGCACCTGGTGGATTTGAATTGCTTGCTTTTGGGTTGCCAGAACATTTCCTTACCACTAGGCCACCAGAGTTCTCAAAGCATATCTATGGTAGTATCTATAATAGAGCAAACGTATGAAAATTCCTCAGCTAAAACTAAACACCTTGAGAGGTTAACTCACTGGGATTCAAATCATACATTGGGAGACATTTAGTTAGGTAAATTAGCATAACAGAGTCCACAAGGAAAATGTTCTCCATACTACCTTGATGAGTATTGACTGGAGTCCTAAAAGCTTGTGAGAAGCCATCTAAGATATAGCTATTGGTCTCTCTTTGTTTGGAGCAAAGAAGAGCGAAGAAAGTAAAACACTCAAGGAAATAATTAGTACACTGTTCTAATGGCATTACAAAACCAACCTCCATTAGCCTGAGACCAGAAGAATTAGAAGATACTCAGTTAACCACTACTGACCATTCTGATTAAGATCACAAAGAGAAGGTCCTGGACAAGTAGAACATATATGTAGAAATAGTAAAAAAGTAAAAATCTTTAAATTAATAGACTTATTGATCTTAAAGAGATTGGTGGAATCTTCAGACAATGATCTTTAGATCTCCTTCACTTGGAACTGAACCCACTTTGGGAGGTCACCTTTCAGCCAAATAACATCTGTTGTTGTTAAGTGCTGTTGATGACTCATCGCAACTGTATGAACGGAAGACCTGAACACTTGTATAACTTTCATCGTTTTCTCTCATAGGGTCTCCAGAGGCAGGCTATTTCAAAAGTGAATGTCACTCCTGCTTCCAAGCTTGTTTTAATCACCGAGCTCCACCAAACACTGTCCACCATGGGTAACCATTATTGCATTTGACGTATCAGTGTCACACTGTTCAGCATCACAGCAACATGAGTTACCTCTGTACAGCAAATGGACAGACCAGTACCATACCACTTAGAAGAATATTTGACCAAAACCCATTAAAACCAGGCCTGACGGTCTCCGATTAAAATCACTGACCTTTGGCTTGGTAGCATCACTTTCTGTCCACTAGGCCAGCTGAGCTCTATGTTGTTGTTGTTAATGCTGTCGAGTCATAGACGACTCATGTTGTTGTTGTTGATTGCTGTTGAGTCGAGGTCGACTCATAGCAACTCTATAAACAAAAGACCTAATGCCTTTACGTAGCGACTGTTGTTTCTCCAAGTTCATAGAGTTCCTAGAGGTATGTGGTTTAGAGGGTTGATGCCACTCCTGCTTCCCAACCTGTTTTACAACTCGGAGCTCCACCAAATACTGTCCACAACCATTCTGGGAAACCATTCTGGTATTTGATATCTCCATGGCACAAGGTTCAGCATCACAGCAAATCCTGGTTACCTCATACAGCACACTGACAAAGAGTGACGTACAAAGTGGAAAAATATTCCTCCAGATGTAACAGCACTACTCTCAGTTAGCAGTGGTTAAGTGTTGTCGAGTTGAATATGACTCGAAGTAAGCTTTGCACAAAGACATGAACTCTGTTCCACAATTAACCTCCTTTCTGTATATTTATAAGATGACTCATAGCGACCCTATCAAGCTGACGGTAATATGCAGGAGGAACTTACTAGTCAGAATAGTGGGTTAATAGAGACCAAAAAGGCAACATTTGCACAAAAACAAAATTTGTCATGGGTAGGAAAGAAGGACAAATGAAAACAGAAAACCCGGAGGAATTGGGAAGAGTGCCATTACCCGGAAAATTTCCAACTTATTACTGTCGAATTGGAACTCTCATAGCTGATCCTCCAGAGGGTTCAGAGGCTGTAAATTGCATGAGAGAGGACTGTCCACCTTTCTCCCTCAGAGCAATAGATGCATTCAAACTACTTGCCTTGGAGTTGGCTGTGAAATGCTTACTCACCAGACCACCAGAGGATTGCAATTAATATCAGTAACAAAATGTGTATAAGTGGTTGAATGGGAAATGAATGTGATCTGTAAATATTCACCCAAATTAAAATGTGTTTCCAACATATTTGTCCAATGTAGGATAGGTAGAAGAATAGTACATTGTAAATGATAAAGAACTAGGGATTGCATAAAACTTTATTTTAGATTTGCAGGATGCAATGCATTTAGTTAGGTCAAACAGATTGGGAAATCAACAGTGACACAGAAAGAAGACAGGTTCATCAAAGTAAACATGAGACAAAATGCATTATTTTAAATGTTTATTGAAAGAAAAAAAGAAAGGCTTAACATTAGTAAGTTAAAAACAAAAATAGAGGTTATTATCCAATAATATATCCAAGGAATATGATTAAAATTAAAGAAACAAGCATCCTAAAGAAGATTTACAAAACAAGTAGTTCTCTAAAGAGAGGAAACTCTAGTAAGATTGAAAAAGAAACTATTTAAAAGGAGACCTAGAAGCCACAAGTAATACCAGGAAAAGAAAAGAGCACACAAGTAAGAAAAGATAATGTTGTTGTTGTTGTTAGCTGCCATTGAGTTGACTATGACTCACAGTTACCCTATGAACAACATATCTGAACCTTGTCATAGTCTGTGCTATCTTCACCAACTCCACACACTTGAGCCTATTGTTACAGTCACTGTGTCAATCTATCTTGTTGAGGATCTTCTTCTCTTACACTGACCCTCCACCTTTCCAAGCATGATGTCCTTCTCCGAGGACCAGCCCTTTCTAAGAATATGGTCAACGTAAGTGAGATGGAGTTTCAAAGTCTTTGCCTCCAATGAGCAACCTTCTTTCTAATTCTCCAGGACACCATATTTGTTCTCTTGGCAATCCATGGGATATCTGGTACTCGTCTCTAGTGCTACAACTCAAAGTTATTGATGTTTCTTCTGTCATCCTTATTCATTGCCCAACTTTCAAATATATAGCAAATATTTTAAAAGATCATGGCTTGAATCAGGTGTACCTTCATCTTTAAACTCACATCAATGTTTTTTAGTACTTTGGAAAGGTCCCTGACAGCAGATTTTCCCAAGGCAACTCATCTTTTTTTTTTTTTTTTGCAACTCATCTTTTAATTTTTCAACTGCTAGGCCATGGTCTTTGCAATCACTTGTTATGATCAGAGAGTTGGACAATGACTAAGGAGGATAGAAGGAGAATTGATGCCTTTGAGCTTTGGTGTTAGAGAAGAGTATTGAGGGTCCATGGTCTGCTAAGAAAACAAACAGATTTATCTGGGAGAGGGTTAAACCGGGCTGCTCCTTGGAAGCAAGGATTCTGAGGCTTCGTCTGACATACTTTGGACATGTAAAGAGAGACAGGGTCCTTGGAGAGGGACATAATGCTTGGTAGGGTGGAGGGACGGCACAGGAGGGGAAGGCCCTCTATGAGGTGGATTGATTCAGTGACTGGGGTAATCAGGACGGGTGTATTGGGGACAGTGTGATTGGAACAGGACAGAGCAGAATTTAGGGCTGTTGTACATAGGGTCACTATGAGTCGCAAGCGACTCAACGGCATATAACAACAACAGTACCAAAGGTGCTGATTGTGCATTTAAGAAAGATGAAACTGTTGACAATTTCAGTCTTTCCCCATCTAACATGATGTTGCCTATTTTTTCACTGGTGAACATTTTCATTTTCTTGATATTGAGATACAGTTCAAATTGAAGACTGTGGTTCTTGATCTTCTGCAGCAAGTGTGTCAAATCTTCCTCACTTTCACAAGCAAAGTTGTGTCGTCTGTAAAATACAGATTGTTGATGCACTTCTCCAATCCTGATGATTCCCCTTCAAAAAGTCCAACTTCTCAAATGATCTCTGTCAATAAGCTGGAAAATGTGTGTTGAATAGAAAATTCTTAAAATAGTATAACTTAACAAGCTGAATAAAAGAGAAATAGAAATCAATCATAGTTGGTAGTAAAGATCCTATAGTAAGGAAACTTTATAGAGAACAGAATGTAACATTCTAAAGACTAGGTTTACTGGTTTGTTAGAAACAGGTAGACACTCTGAAAATATGGTCTTCAGTCACTTTTTGTTCCTGGAACTAAAACCATCCATGTAAATCAACTTTGGGCCAAACAATAGGATCACATAACAATAGGACCACATACTGGTCACTACCTCTAGTTAGGAATGTGCTCCTCAGAACAATTGACCAACCAAAACCAAAAGGGGCACTTTCACCCAGGGATAAAACTCCGAATCAAAGAGGATTTATGTACTTGCTGAAAATCAAAGACTACAGCTTTCAGTATGGATTACACTTCAACATAAAGAAAAAAAAATTCACAATTGGACTAACAGGCAACTTCATGATAAATGGAGAAAAGATTGAAGTTGTCAAGGATTTTGTTTTATTTGGATCCACAATCAAACCTCAGGGAAGAAGCTGTCAAGAAATCAAACAACATATTGCATTGGGTAAATGTCTTGTCATAGACCTCTTTAAAGTACAAAGAGAGAGTAAATGCATCATTTTAAAGACTAAGGTGTACCTGATTTAAGTCATGGTACATTAATTTGCTTTCTAAGCCCTTGAAAATTGGACAATGAATAAGAAAGGTCAAATGACTGATGCTTTTGAATTGTGGTGTTGGCAAAGAGTATTGCATACACCATGAAATGCCAAAAGAACAACAATAAAAAGTATTGTGGAGGAAGTGGAGCCAGAGTGTTTCCTGGAAGCAAATATGGTTAGATTTTTGTCTCACATACTTTGGGCATGTTATCAGGAGCAGGGCCAGTCCTTGAAAAAGGTCATATGGTTGCAAAAGTGGAGGGTCATAGAAGGAAAGAAAGACTTTCAAAGAGATGGACTGACACAGTGATTCCAACAACAGGCTTAACGATAGTAGGGGTTGTGAGAATGGTACAGGATGAGGAAAAATTTTGATTTGCTATGAGTTGCTATGAGTTAGAGCTGATGCAATTGCACCTAACAACAAAATTCAGAAAATAAGGAATAGGACAAGATGGAATGGAAATTGGAGGAAATGAGAAGAATGTTTTACTATGTGGGTTTTGTAATCAGTGTCTTGAGACTTAATGTGTATGAACAGTTGTTTACAAAACTCACTTGCTCTGTCAACTTTCGCTCAAATCACACTAAAAGTTAAAAAAAGAAATTGTACCTAGATTTTCATGTGCATAAAAGTGTTCAAAAATACCTTGAATAAAGCATGCATTAGTGCTCATAGTGTCATCCTTGCTCCCAGCACTTTAAAGAAGTTCTTTGTAATAGATTTGTGAGATGTAATATGTTGCTTGATTTCTTGACTTGCTTTCATGAGTATTTATTGTGGAACCAAGTGAAATGAAATGATTGTCAATTTCAACTTTTCTCCATTATCATACTGTTGCTTGTTGTCCAGTTGTGAGAAGTTTTGTTGTCTTTATGTTGAGGTGTAATCCATACTGAAGCCTTCATCAGAAGGTGCTTCTAGTTGTACCTTTTCAGCAAGCACATTCTTTTCACATTTTCAGCAAGCAGATTGTGCCATCTGCACTTGGCAGGGGGTTAATGGGTTTTCTTCTGATCCTGAAGTACTGTTCTTCTTAGTAAAGTCCAGTCTCTCAGATTATTTGCTCAGCAATTAACCAATTAAGTATTTTAAAAAGATAGAACCCTGAGTTTAGACTAAGCAGGATCCCCCTTGTTCTGTTCAAATGCCAGCTTCCTGGTCTATGTACAGGTTCCAAGTGAGAACCATTAAGTGATCTAGCCTTCCCATTCTTTATAATATAATTCATAATTTATTATAACCCACACAGTCAAATGCCTTTGTACAGTCATATGTTGTTGTTGTTGTTGTTGTTATGTGCCGTCGAGTCGTTTTCGACTCATAGCGACCCTATGCACAACAGCCCTAAACCCTGCTCTATCCTGCGCCAACCGCACTGCCTCTGACACACCACAGGTAAAAGACTTTCTACTGTTTTAGACTTGCAGCCAAGATAATCTGATGTCAGCAATGATATCCCTATTCTCCGTACTTTACTGAATCTGGCTTCAAATTCTGGCAGGGCCCTTTTGATGTTCTGCTACAACTCTTTTTGAGTTTATTCAACAGAAGCTGGACATTGACTAAGGATGACAGTAGAAGAATTGATGCCTTTGAGCTTTGGTGTTGGAGAAGAGAGCTAAATAGCCCATGCACTGCCAAAAAACAAACAAATATGTCTTAAAGAAGGTGCAGCCAGGGTTCTCCTGATAGGGAAGGATGAAGAACCTTCAGCTCACGTACTTTGGGCATGTTGTTAGAAGAGGCCAGTCCTTGGACAAGGACATCATGCACAGAAAGTTGGAGGATCAGCAAAAGAGAGGAAGACCCTCAATGAGATGGACTGACACAGGACTGGAGCAATGGACTCAGGAGTAGCAGAGATAGTCAGATGATATGAGATAGGAACAGTGTTCAGATCTGCTGTTCACAGAGTCCCTGTGTCGTCAAATTGATAACACTTCACAACAACATGATAGTAAGAATATTTTTTGCTTGTTTGTTTTTTATTGTATTATTTTTATGTGTACCGTCAAATCAGATCTGACTGGTACAGGAGGAGATTGCCCCCTCCTTCTCCAGCAGAGCATCTGGTGGATTTGAACAGCATACCTCTGGGATTGCAGTGCAGCGTCTTGCCACTAGGCCACAAGAGCTCCCTTGAGAGTAAGAATATTTTTTGATAATGTTCACATTGTGTTGGGTCCTCTTTCTTTGGAGTGGGCACACCTTGCCTGATTAGCCAAATTTCTTGGCAATGATTATATTTTCCAACATTCCATCTGCTTGTTGAAATATCTCAATAGGTATTCTGTGAATTCCTGGAGCCCTGCTTTTTGCTGCTTAGACGTACAAATTGGGTAAGAAAATGTTAAACAACAGCAAAGGGATTAAATTTAAGGCAATGCTTATCTGCCAGGAGTGGCCCAGAGGCTGTGAGCTCAGTGATGTCACAGGTAGATCACTAGAAAAAACACAGGAGGGCCTAGTTCATTTTTATTTTATACAATGAATAATTTTTTTTCCAGTATAAGTATATCCTAGATATTGCCCAGGAAATAATCATACTAAAAATTTTCACTGTTTATTTGAAGTTTAAGGTTAATTGAATAGCCTGTTTTTCGTTTGTTTGTCCTGTTTTTGTTTGCAGCTGGGCCTAGCAACTTTACTCAAAAAGAAGTTTCAGTGAAATTTATAATGCCTTTATATTGATAGGTTCTTGATGCTTATTTTATTGTTTCACTTAAAAAAAACCAAAACACTTTAAAGCAAATCTGTTACTGCTTGTCATTCTACTGGTGGATGTTTTCTCTTAGATATCTAGATATTTTTGCTTAGATATAGAATGTCAGGAGCCAGTTCAAACGTTTAAAGCTGTACTTTCTCTATTTGTGGCTATCTCATTCCTGCCCCAAACTGAATAGCAGCTGTTGGGAACCATCATTTAGGGTACCTGCCATCTACCTTCCACAGAGTCTGGAGGTGTGCAGTGCAGGATCCGCTTTAAGGTCAGGTTCCAAACCAAGAGATTTTTAACCACCAAAGAGTCCTCCTATCACCCCAGCTCACATCCCTCAGAGAAAACATCAGACAAGAGAATATCCAGAGTAGAGGCCATTAATTGCAAAATCACTCTGTCCCTCAGGAAGGAGCTTACCGGAGAGACAAAAGCATTCCATAAAATGTAACTGATGAGAACTCAATACCTAGGAACTCTTCTTTGAGTAAATGTGTAAGTGAAGAGTAAAGACTTTGCAAAGGTGATTAAGGAATAGAAAAGTAAGATGTTTCTGCACAGCACAAAGTGCTAAGGGATGAGGTGGGGCTGCAGAATAGTTTCTGCTATTTTTTTATTTTATTTTAGATAGAAACATAAGCCATTTATTTAATGCTTGCTGAGGGATTTTCTGCTATTTTAAATGAGCCTCAGGAGGACATGAGCAGGCCTGTTTTGCATGCCCTTTAGCTCTCAGCTGGCCTTTTTGCTACTTGCTTAGGCCTGAGACTAGGGGAGAGTTGTCCTCAATAAAGGCTCACAGGCAGAGAGTGCGAGTAAGATGAACACAAACCACAGCACAGGAGGTACTATCAGACACAAAGTATACTATTAGATCCTGAGAAAGGAGGAACTGAAACTTGTATCAGAACCTGCTGATTTTATACATTCTACTGCATGGAAGTATTGGAACCACTTATTGTTCTCAGACCGCAGTGTGAAACCCACATATCTATTCCAGGCAGAAACCTGAAGCCTGGGTCATACCCACGCCTGTTTTTGCCTGGCATCACTGCTGCTTTGTCTTTGAATCATTTGGCAGACCTTGAGAGATGACAACTGAACTTCTGACATCCTTCCTCTTAAAATGAAGTAGTGATACACTGGTTTTGTCCATCAATTCTTGTATTCGATTGGCAAACATTTATATATCATGTCCAATGTACTAAGCTAAGTCCTGCAGAGGTAGAGATGTTGTTTCATGAGCTCTCACTAAGTATCAGGCACAGTGGTAGGCCTATTTCATAAAAGATCAAATTTGTAATCTTCTGAGTTATTTTTATTGTTAGGGGCCATCAGACTGATTCTGACTAATAGAAACCTTACATATAACAGAACTAAACACTGCCCAGGCCTGTGTCATCCTCATAATCTCTGATGTATTTGAGCCCACTGTTGATGTCACTATGTCACTCAATCTCATCGTGGGTCTGTCTTCTTTTCACTAGCCCTCTGCACTACCAAACACGATGCCCAAAGTATATGAGATGAAGCCTCACCATCCTTGCTTCTAAGGAGCGTTTGACAGCACTTATTCCAATACAGAGTCATTTGTCCTGTTGGCAGTACATGGCATATAGTCCCTAGGGAGATGGGCTGCTAACTCAAAGACTGTACTTGTCTGTTGGTTTGAATCCACTGGTGGTTCTGCAGGAGAAAAATGGGTAATCACTTCCTGTGTGATTTACACCCTCTAAAAAGCCACTGGAGGGTCAGCTATGAGTTGATTCTGACTCGATGGCAATAAGTAAGTAGTATCAGCCATTGGCTGCCTCCGTTTCTCAACATGTTACCCTCCTTGTATGATAACTAACAACACACAGCCTGTTTCTCCAAAGTTAGCAAAGAAGATGGTCTACCAGCAGCAATCTAATTACTCAGAAATGACAGCCTACCATCTTTCCTGCATAATATTGTTGTTGTTATGTGCCATTGAGTCGTTTGCGACTCATAGCGACTCATACAACAGCCCTAAACCGTGCTCTATCCTGTGCCAATCTCACTGCCTCTGACACACCCATCCTGATCACCCCAGTCACTGAATCAATTCACCTCATAGAGGGTCTTCCCCTCCTGCGCTGTTGCTCCACTCTACACAGCATGATGTCCCTCTCCAAAGACCTGTCTCTTCTTACAACATGTCCAAAGTATGTCAGACGAAGCCCCAGAATCCTTGCCTCCAAGGAGCAGCCTGGTTTAACCCCCCCAACAAGAAACCGGTTGGTTTCCTGGCAGTCCATGGTACATTCAATACTCTTCTCCAGCACCACAGCTCAAAGTCGTCAATTCTCTGTCTATCCTCCCTAGTCATTGTCCAACTCTCTGATGCATAACAAGTGATTGCAAAAACCATGGCCTGTATCAGGTGCACCTTAGTCTCCAGAGAGACACTGTTGCTCTTGAGTACTTTAGAGAGGTCCCTAACAGTAGACTTTCCCATCGCAATACGTTTTTTGATTTCTTGGCTACTGGTGCCAAGAGTGTTGACCGTGGAGCCGAGCAAACTGAAGCTGTGAACACTCTCAATCTCTTCGCCTCCATCCTGATGCTACCAATTGGTCCGGTGGTGAGACTTTTTGTCTTCTTGACATTGAGCCTCAGTCCATATTGAAGGCTGCAGTCCTTGACACTCTGCAGTAAGTGCATGAGGTCCTCCTCAGTTTCAGCGAGCAAACTTGTGTCATCTGCATAATGCAGATTGTTGATAGATCATCCACCAATCCTAACGCCATGCTTCTCCTCATAGAGCCCAGCCTCTCGGATAATCTGCTCTGCATATAGGTTGAAAAGGTATGGAGACAGGACACATACCTGGCGTACACCCTTCCCAATTTTGAACCATGCAGTGTTGCCCTGCTCTGTTCTGACGACTGCCTCTTGGTCCAAGTATAGGTTTCGCATCAGCACGATTAAATGTTCTGGGATTCCCATTCTTCTCAGAGTCAGCCACAGTTTGTTATGATCCATGCAGTCAAACGCCTTTGCATAATCAATGAAACACAGATAGACATTCTTCTGGTATTCTCTGCTTTCAGCTAAGAGCCATCTAACATCAGCTACAATATCCCTAGTACCACGACCCTTTCTAAACCCAGTCTGGACTTCTGGCAGTTCTCTGCTGATGTACTGTTCCAGTCGTTTTTGGATAATCTTCAGTAGAATCTTGCTTGCATGTGAAATCAATGATACTGTTCTGTAGTTTCCACACTCAGCTGGGTCGCCCTTCTTTGGCATGGGAACAAATATAGACCTCTTCCAGTCAGCTGGCCAAGTGGTTGTTCTCCAGATTTCTTGGCACAAGTGCATAATATTAGTTAAGATAAATTCACAGGTGTGGCCACTGTCAAGGGGAGCGTTACACAAGGAGGTGAGTGGAGGAGATGAGAGCATGGGAGCACCTTTCTCCTTCTGCCATGCTGTTTCCAGGTGCCCAGATCAGCTGTCTCTTCTATCTGCTAGCAGAGTTACAAGGTTGGCACACGTGGCTGCTCTGTCACCTAGACTCACTGTAAATGGCACGTGCAGCCCCATCCCTAGCTTCAGTTGTGCATGGGAGCCACACATCGCAGCCCTGCTCAGTCCCACCACTGCATTTGTAACATTGCTCCTTCCCCCACCCCCTTTATTTTAATTATACAAGTTTATTTACAAAATTCTAATACATTGTTTTCAGACCATATTCCTTCAATTTTTCTCAACCCCACCCCCATCAATTGTACAACTGATGATTTATCCCCCCTCCCCCTGTATGACTTCATCCTTCTGCTTCCACCCTCCCCCATTGAATCCTCATACTCATCTAAAATAATGGTTTAATACAATATTTGTCCTTGTGGGACTGGGTTAGTTCACTCAGCATGATGCTCTCCACTCCCTCCCAAGTTAGATAATAATTTACAAAATCATTATGCCTGTGTGCTGTGTAATATTCCATTGTGTGAATGTACCTATTTTCTCAATCCATTCGATTGTGGTTGGACATCTGGGCTGTTTCCATGTTTTGTGATGGTGAATAATGCTGCTATGAACATTGGTGTACAAATCTTCATTTGTGCCTCAGTTCTCATTTTCTCAGGGTTTATTCCAAGTAGTGGAGTAGCTGGGTCATATGGAATTTCTATGTTCTACTTTTTGAGGAAGTGCCAAATTGCCTTCCAGAATGGTGTACCATTTTACAATCCCACCAACAATGTATGAGTTCCTATCTCACCACATCCTGGCCAACATTTATTACTTGCTGTCCTAGACAGGGAGCTTCTTGAACCTACGTAATGACACTTTCATTTTGTATTCCCAGAAGCGCAGGTGTTAAAGAAGTGTTCATTAATTCAGTAAACATAAAGAAATGTATCTATCTCATTTAGTGTAGCCAGGAGAAGGTATAAACACACATATAGACATCTCAATAGGTATTCTGTCAATTCCTCCTGGAGCCTTGCAGATGTCAGATGGATACAGGTTGAAAGTAACGAATACCAGAAGAATGTGTATTTGTGCTTTATTGACTATGCAAAGGCATTTGACTGTGTGGATCATAACAAGTTGTGGCTGACAAAATTCTTCTTATTCCTACTTTATCCTCACACTTCCTGCTGTACTTAAACCCATGTTGCCGATACTGTGTCAATCCAACTCCTTAAGGGTCTTCCTCTTTCTGCTGAGTCTCTACTTTTTCCAAGCATGATATCCTTTTCTAGGGAATGGCTCACTTCCTGTTAGTATGCTCAAAATATGTGAGACAATGTCTCACTATCTTTGCTTCAAAAATGCACTCTGCCTTCACTTCTTCCA
Organism: Elephantulus edwardii; assembly: GCF_000299155.1. NCBI lineage: Eukaryota > Metazoa > Chordata > Mammalia > Macroscelidea > Macroscelididae > Elephantulus > Elephantulus edwardii. Next base: position 1,997,624 of record NW_006399977.1, read on the forward strand.
AGACAAATTTGTCTCTTGTTTTGGCAGTCCATGGCCTATTTAATATTCTTCGCCAACACCACAATTTCAAGGCATTAATTATATTTTTTGGCTTCTAATCATTGTCCAACTTTCATATATATATATATATATATATATATATATATATATATATATATATATATATATATATATATATATATATATATATACTGAAGCAACAGAAACTACCACGGCATTGGGTGAGGCACACTTTAGGTTTTAAAATGATAATTTTGCTCTTTACACTTTAAAGAAGTCTCCAGCAACAGATTTGTCCAACGCTGTATGTAATTCAGTTTCTTGATGGCTACCTCCATAGGGTTTGATTGTGTAGCCAAGTGTCAATCTTTTCTCTACTTTTCATGATGTTACTTTTTGGCCCAGTTGTGAGTATTTTCATTTTAGTGATGTTGACAGTTGATATATAACCCATAATGAAGGCTGTGTGTGGTCTTCGATCTTCTTCAGTGCTTCTAGTCCTCCTCACTTTCTGCAAGCAAACTGAAAATCATAGTCTAACTGAACTAACCCATAACATTACCTATCACTCTCCACCACCAACCAAACCCTTTCCCTACAGTGACCACCGACTGCAAGGTGGTAATTCTCGTAATTCTCAGAGACCTTTAGATCGAATATAAACTGGAAATGAACATAACTCAATTTTTATAGTGAATACTGGACAGTAAATCTCTGAAAGTGACTGGAAAGCAATGGCATTTGAACCGTGGTCTTCAGGGAGGCTTGTTACATATCATGCAAAGAAAAAATGTGGCACTGAGTGCTTGGGGAGGGGGAAACCATGTTGTTGTTGTTGTTGTTCTGTGCCGTCGAGTCGTTTGCAACTCATAGCGACCCTATGTACAACAACCCTAAACCCTGCTCTATCCTGTGCCAATCACATTGCCTCTGACACACCCATCCCGATTACCCCAGTCACTGAATCAATCCACCTCATAGAGGGTCTTCCCCTCCTGCGCTGTCCCTCTACCCTACCCAGCATGATGTCCCTCTCCAAAGACCTGTCTCTCCTTACAACATGTCCAAAGTATGTCAGACGAAGCCCCAGAATCCTTGCCTCCAAGGAGCAGCCTGGTTTAACCCTCTCTAGGATGAATCTGTTTGTTTTCTTGGCAGTCCATGGTACATTCAATACTCTTCTCCAGCACCACAGTTCAAAGGCGTCAATTCTCCTTCTGTCCTCCCTAGTCATTTTCCAGTTCTCTGATGCGTTAACAAGTGATTGCAAAGACCATGGCCTGTATCAGGCACACCTTCGTCTCCAGAGAGACACCGTTGCTCTAAAGTGCTTTAGGGAGGTCCCTAACTGCAGACTTTCCCATCTCAAGACATTTTCTATTTCCTGGCTGCTGGTGCCAAGAGTGATGACTGTGGAGCCGAGCAAACTGAAGCTGTGAACAATGGGGAAACCATGACACAGGTTCATATTTATAACTCAATGAATCAGGACTTCTCAAACTGGTTACGTATTTTAAGATCATTATCAATCTTCATTCAAGTTTTTTCTTCATATAAAATAATCTGTTTCTTTAGAATTTCCCTGTAGTTTCCAAGTTTCAGGCCCTAAGCCATCCTCAGGGACTCTTCTTGAGGATTAATAATTAGCTTAAGACCATGCTGTATCTTCATGAGAAGCCCTGGTGCAAGGTGAGTAAGCTCTTAACTACTGACGAGAAGGTCAGCAGTTTGAAGCCACCAGCTACTCCAAGGGAGAAAGATGTGGCCATCTACTTTTGTAAAGATTACAGCATCTGGAAACCCTATGGGACAAACCTCTTCTATCCCATCGGATTACTGAGGGTTGGAATTAACTTGACAACAATTGAGAGAATGAGAGAGCAATCTACCATGTTACATTGTAAGACACCACATCTCCAGTGCTAGCACTTAGAATTGAGTAATCAGCTAAGCAAGTCAAGAACTTAGAACCAACAGCCACCCAAAAGGAAGCCAATGGCACATGTTTCAGAGGATCTAAGTTACTAAAAGTCAAAATAGTTACTGCTTTAAAATGATCCTTCTGTGGTTTTTCCTCTCTGGGGTTAGAGTTGACTCTTCCAATTAAATTAATATATGGAAAATCAGAGGGTTGCTGAAACACCAGGCATAAGGCATCAGGTTGAGGAGGTGCAGGCATGGATGAGCAGAAGTCAGCTTTGATGGAATTTATGTTATCTGTTCAGTCACTAGAGGCCTTTGGACCTGGTGTTCCTCCATGTCCCAAGGAACACTTTGACTCAGAACAAAGGCACTCACCAGCAAAGTTCATGGCCTTCTGTCGTGCTGACCACAGTACAAATCACCTTTATACCATCTGAACACTGTCCTATTCTGCTGACCTCATCCTGTCCCTGAAGGATGGAATAACTACAAAGTTTATTTTACGATGCTTTTATTAAATGGGAGCTTTTTCTCTGTGTGTGTGGCCCCAAGTAGTTTTGAGGGCAGGAAAAAAACTATTCAGAGGTTAATAAGGCTTTAAAAAAATTAATATTTAATCTTTTAAAGTTACATATTAAAAATTCTAGGTTTTTTTTCTGAAGCTTTTGCATTCTGTTTGATTCTTGGCTCTTCTTTGTAGGTGATATATCTAGTATATAATTATGTTAAGGACCTTTAAATAATATTAAATCTTATTTGTAAGGTTAATTTAAAACCTTCAAGCATTTTAATTTTAATTTACAAAGCAATGTGTTCTATTTCTTCTTGTTTACTACGTCAATGTTTAAAATGAACTAAGGAACTTTCCTGTTATACAAATAAGTCACAGAACTCAAAGGAAATAAACTTACAATGAGGATTAACCTTAATTTTATCTAAACTCTTTTTTAAAAGTCCAGAATTACATATAAGCTTGTTGTTGTTATGTGTCATTGAGTCTCTTGTGACTCATAGCAACCCTATGCATAATAGCCCTAAAACCTGCTCCATCTTGTGCCAACTTTACTCTCTCTGACACACCTACCCTCATTACCCCAGTCACTGTATCAATCCATCTCGTCAACAGTCTCTCTTGCTCTTTCTTTCTCCGTCCCTCTGCCCTTCTTTTTTTTTTTTTTTAGAAATCTCCATTTTTTTTTCTTTTATTGGGAAAAACATATTGGGGGTACAAGGAGGTGAGGGTTGGGGGCAGAAGGGTGAGGATGGGCCAGGATGCAGTTGCAGAGCTCCACAGTTTGGTCAGTGAGGGGAGCAGATGAAGGAAATGATGAGGGTTCAGTGGGGACCAGATGCTACAGAGGAATGACAAGCATTTTCCAATAGTAATTAAACCAACTGTCTTATTGATTTGGGAATTGGATGCCGACTCTCTGGCTTCTTCATGCTGAACAGGGGTGTAGATGTAAAGGGGGAAAGGGAGGGCGCTTTATCACCTTACTGGTGGTCTTGGGTTAAAGCTGCTTGCCTTCTTGCTCTGTTAGAAGATATTTTCCTGTCATTTGCTCCCCTCTAGACTGCAAAGTGTTTTCCCAGGTGGGTCCAGTGGGGATGGCTGGTTGAACCCAGAGGCTCTGTTCTCCTTTGCTTCCTTAGCTGTCAGTTGTATTTCCTTTTTGTCACTGGCACTGGGTTCAGGGTCAATTCTGGAGTAAAACTCAGCAAACCTAGAGAGAACAAACTTGTGAGTTACAAATAGAAGGGCTTTAAGGGTGTTGCTTTCAGGTTTACTGAGGGGGAGGTGGCAGAAGGTGGCCTAGGTAACATTCTCTAGATACCCTAGGCATTCTTTTTTTTCCCCTTCCCCACCCAGGGGTCAGATGGCACAATCTGGGGACTGAGGAGCTCACCCTGAGGGCAGCCCATCCCAAGCAGGGCAACAACCCCCAGGAGCTGGCTGGTATACTCCCCCTCCAATTGCCCCTACCCCAGACTGTTCCCCTCGCCTGACTGAGGACTCTGTGGTCAGGGATAGTGTCTCCTGTTCCAGCACTGCCACTTTTACCCCCCCCCCCATAAGTGGTCATACTATATTTTGAAGTAGGTGTCACTGCCCTCCCCCTTTATATATGATAAAGGGAACCTGAGAATTGTGAACAGATGCCCTCCAGGTCTAACCATCTTTTGGCAGAAGCATTCAACAGAACAAAATATGTGGTGCATTTAGGTTGTCAGTCCTCTTGTGCATGCTGCCACTGTTAAGGTCATCAGACTCACAGTGACTTTCAGCAATCCATTGTATAGGTAATCATCTTCTTTGGCCTGTCCAAGGAAACCCAAACCTGCAGATGGCGGGCATGTATCCCATCCTCCACCTCCTAGGCAGGTGGCCAGTGGGGCGTGCGGCCTCCCCCAGCGCGGGCAGCCGTTGGAGGCACGCCCCCCCACCCCGCCACATGGGCACTCAGCGGGTGTGCAGCCCCTCTTGTGTGGGTGGCCGGTGGGCACCCGCTTCCCCCACTGCCACCATTCTGGCTCCAAGAATTCTCTCCGGAACAAGACCACCTTGCGGCAGTGTGGTGGCTTCACTGTACCAGTCTTGAGGAGGGCCGGTGCTCAGCATCTATCCTGGGTGAGGGAATCCATTGGTTCTGGCTGTGGAAGCCTCATGGAGCTGCAGCAGCTGTGCAGCACGACAAGGGGCTCTGCGGGAGGGGGTTGGGAGCCACGAGACTCACCCATTTCTCCTTGGGAATCCTTGAATTCCTGTTTTTGAGCCTCGATCTTCACTGGGGGCCTGTCATCAGCTGTTTAAGTGTTCAATTATCAATAAGCCGAAGTCTGTAGAAGGCCATAATGGCCCTGCTTTAAGTGGTTCGCTGCTCCTGCAAGTTCACCACTCTGTCTCTGCCTCTGCCGCCATCTTGGATCCCCCTCCCCCGCCTTTCTAAGCATGATATCCCTCTCCAAGGACCAGTCCCTCCTTGCAACATGTCCAAAGTTTGTCAGACAAAGCCTCAGAATCCTTGCCTCCAAGGAGCAGCCTACCTTCATCCTCTCTAGGATGAACCTATTTGTTATCCTGGCAGTCCATGGTACATTCAACACTCTTCCCCAGCATCATCGCTCAAAGGCATCAATTCTCTTTCTATCATCTCTAGTCATTGTCCAGCTCTCTGACATATAGCAAGCAATAGCGAAGACTACAGTCTGGATCTGGTGCACCTTCATCTACAGACTGACGTCTTCACTTTTCAGTACTCTGGAGAGGTCCCTGATAGCCAACTTTGCCAGTGCAATTCGTCTCTTGATTTCCTGGCTGCTAGTACCAAGAGTGTTGATTGTGGAGCCAAGCAAACTAACACTGTTAACAATCTCAATCTCTTTCCCATCTACCGTAATGCTGCCAATTGGCATAGTGGTGAGAATCTTTGTTTTTTTGATATTGAGCTTCAATCCATATTGAAGACTGCAGTCCTTGACCTTCTGCAGCAAGCGCTTCAGGTCCTCCTCAGTCTCAGCAAGCAGGGTTGTATTATCTGCATAACGCAGGTTGTTGATGAGTCTTCCTTCAATCCCAGTGTCACATTCCTCCTCATACAGTCCAGCCTCCCGAATGATCTGTATATGCAAGCTCAGTAAATTATAAATGTTACACATTTAGATTAAGAACACATGATGAAAGGAGCTCTGACAGCATAGTTGTATTGTGAACCCAAAGGCTGTGATACTCTGGTAGTTCAAATTCACCAGTGACTCCTTGGAGAAAAGACGAGCAAACTCCTTCCATATAACCTGCAGCCTCAGAAACACAATGGAGGGTCAGCTATGAGCACGTTCTGATTCAATAGCTGTTCATTTTTAGACACGTTATAAACTAGAATTTAAAATTTGTTAGGACAAATGGTCTTAAATATGAGCACACGAGAACCAAGTATATGATCTCTTTCACACAAAATATTAAAATAATTCAAACTGATCTCCTTGGACTTGTTTGAGGATTTCTTGTTATCCTAATCTCCTACCCCTACAGTAACCAATGGATTGATTCAGTGACTGGGGTTATGGAGGTCTGTGTGTCAGAGACAGTGAGATTGGCACAAGATAGAGCAGGGTTTAGGGCTGTTGTACCTGGAGTTGCTATGAGTTGCAGGTGACTTGACAGCACATAAAAACAACAACAACAGTAACTAATGATCACAGACTGGGTGGTTTGAATCAAAGGAAATGTAATATTTCATACTTCTGGAGATCAGAAGCCTGAAATGAAGGTGTTGACAAGACTGGTTTCCCACCGGAGACTCTAGAGAGAACCCATCCTTTCCTCTTCCAGTTTTTGGTGGTTGTTGAAATTCTTTAGTTTCCATAGCTTGTAGTCACACTATTCCAATGTCTGCTGCTATCTTCACATTGCCTTTCCCTCTGTTTTTGTCTTTCCTGTCTTCTTTATGAACACTTGTAATTAGTTTTAGGTTAGTTCAAGATGATTTCATTTTGAGATAATTTAATTAGAAGGAGCACTGGCAGTATAGACCGAAGGAAGTTGGAGTATTAACTCAAAGTCAGCACCTTTCTCATGGTTCAATTCACCAGCATCTCCAAGGGTGAAGGATGAGCAATCTCTTTCCCTTAGATTTGTGGTTTCTAAAAACCCACCACAGGGTCAACTGAGTTGCTTCTGACTCTTATAACAAGGAGTGAGTGAGTAACTTAATTACATCTGCAAAAGAGTCTTTTTCCAAAAACAGTAACATTCACAGGTTCCAGGGATAGGAATGTATGAATCTTTTGGGAAACCACCCTTCAACGCACTGTACCTTCTATGGAGCTAAATAGATATTTCCAGTAAACCGTGGTAATATCCAGAAGTGGCAGCTGGATTATTATTCTAGACATCCTGGGCTGCTGCAACAGAAACAACACAAGCACATGACTTTAACAAACAGAAATTTACTCCCTCACAGTTCAGGAGCCTGTTGCTGTTGTCAGGTGCCATTAAGTCAAGTACAACTCAGAGTGACCAACAGATGTGAGACCTGTCTTATCCTCACGTCTCTGACACATTCCAGCCCATTGCTGTTCTCACTGTGTCAGTCGACCTGTTTAAAGGTCTTCCTTTCTCTTATTGTCCCTCTACCTTTCAAGCATGATATTAGGGAGCTAAAAGTTCAAATTAGAAGAAGCTTGTCCTTTTTGGTTGGCTCTTGCCCCCTTTCAACATGTGTGGGTCCAGTGTCTCTTACAGATTCTTATGTTGCTTGGTATCAAACTTCTCCTGGGTCTAGAAGCTTCTCAGTAAAAGCACCTTGTGTCTAAATGAGAAATTCCTCTTTTTAAAAAAAATATTTAAAACATTTTAGTGTGTGTGTGTGTGTGTGTGTATACCGTAAAATCAGATCTGACTGATACAGGAGGAGATTGCCCCTCCTTCTCCAGCAGAGCATTTGAACCACATACCTCTGGGATTGCAGTGCAGCTTCTTGTCCCTAGGCCACCAGAGCTACCTAGAAATTCCACTCTTGGCTCTTTTTGTGTGTGTGGTACTCAAGTTTCTTCTTCTATGCTTGATTTTCTCCCTTTATATTTCTTGAAATAAGAAAAGTGATAAAGATCACACTCTAGGGGAACATCTGATTATGATTGAATTGATTACCTATGACTTGAGTAAGAGTGTTCTATCCCACTCTAGTCTGTAAATTGTTCAATAACCTATATAACACATACATATCATATGCAAATGTTCTTATAGTCACTGAGAAAATCCTAGTTGGTCCCATAACAATATTGAATCTTATGTCATATTCATCTAGTTGTACAAAAGCAGTCCATATAGGCTTCTTAAAAAATGAATTAATTGAGGGAGCTCTCATGGCCTAGTGGCAAGAAGCTACACTGTAATCCCAGAGGTACACTGTTCGAATCCTCCTGATGCTCTGCTGTAGAAGGAGGGCAGTCTCCTCTTGTACCAGTCAGGTCCGATTTGACGGGACACACACACAAAAATAATAATAAAAAAAGATTTTTAAAAAATGAATTAATTGTTATTAAGAATATACACAGTAGATCATATACCGATTTAACAACTTCTACATGTACAATTTTTTTACATACAATTTGGTGACATTTATTTCACTCTTTGAATTGCGAAACCATTCTTATTTTTATTTTCTTTCCCATTAACATAAACTACTGCCTCCCAAATTTCCTATCTAATCTTCAAAATTGCTATTGCCATTGAGAAGAATAGGAATCCCAGAACATTTAATTGTGCTCATGCAACACCTATACGTAGACCAAGATGCTGTCTTCTCAATGGAGTAAAGGAACAATTTAAAAATCAGTAAGATGTATGTTAAGGTTGTATACTTTCTCCATACCTACTCAAACTTCATCCTGATTAAATAATTTGAGGTGTGGAATTTATGAAGAAAAATGTGGCATCAGGCTTGGAGGAAGACTCATCAGCAACCTACATTATGCAGATGAAACAACTTTGCTTGCTGAAAGTGAAGAGGATTTGAAATGCTTGCTACAGAAGATAAAAGACCATATAGCCTTCAGTATGGATTATAAAGATCTCAACATCAAAAAAACAAAAATTCTTCCTACAGGGCTAATGGGTCCTGTATGAGAGATGGAAGAAGGATTTAAATTGTCAACTATTTAATCTTATTTGGAGCCACAATCAAAACCCTTGGTACTTACTAGCAGTCAACAAGATAGAGCAGGAGCCAGATCTGTTATTCATAGGGTTGGTATGGGTCATAGTTGAGTTGATGGCACATACCAACAATAATTGCCAACTTGGTTCCCTATAGATAGATATGAGTACAATGCTTAAGGCAAATACATTATTTTCTAGTTAGCCTAAAATATTGTTTTATTTTAAGAAGACTTTAGGAGATATTTTTGGTTTAAAGTTTAATGATTGTCACAGGGAAATAGTTACAGAGGTTAATTTAGTCTCCAATTTCCCGGAAGTTTAGATTCCATGATATTCGAAATTTTGTTTTGCATTTCCCCCCTTTTGATCAAAATTCTTAAATAAAATGTCCTTTAACTTTGGTCTGTAGGGAATTGCTCTGCTAACACAAAGGATGTATCTCTGTGGTGGTGCAAATCCACAACAGAATTACAGATGCTGAAGGAAACAAAGAAAGATCTTTTTTTCCAGAATCAACCCACAGTTTTGGCAATTCCTTCCTATGCATCTTGCAGTGGAGCAATGAATAAGGGTGAGAGAACAAGAATTGATGCCTTTGTGTACTGAATATCTCATGGACTTCCAAAAGAATAAACAAGTCTGTCTTGGAGGAAGTGTATCTAGGTTCTCCTTAGAGGGAAGGATGATGAAATTTCATTTCATATACTTTGGGGCATGTTGTCAGGAGGGATCATTTTTTGGAAAAATACATCATGCCAGGAAAAGCAGAAGGTGAGAGAAAGAAAGGAACTCCCCCGGCAGGATGGACTGACACAGGGACTATAACAATAGACTTGAGCATATTGGACTTAATGAGGACGCTGCTGGATAGGGTATGGTGCAGATAAGTTGTCTACAGTGTTGTAGTGGGTTGTAATTGACTTAATGGCACATAACAACAACAACTTCATCAAAGTTATTTTAAAAATCTCCATGTGAAGGCAAATGAATTGATGTTATCACAGCATACACAGGTGCATATATGGAGTTGTATCCACTGACCAAAGGGGCATAAAACAGAGTCACTCAGTAAACCACTCAAAAGATCCTTTCCGTGAGCAGATGCCTTATTTGATGCATAATCAACAGTGTACCTAGGGCCTCTTTCTGTGGAGAAAGTAGGGGTGAGAAGGTAGGGGGCACAGGGAGATAAAGATTCATTCTGTCAGCATGTTCTAGTTTTTTCATATGATTCTTAGCCGTCTCTAGAATTTCTTTCTCAGTACTCAAACAGACAGCTATAAAATTGATTGGCTTGAAAGCCAAATAAAATAAAACACAGTAGCCTACTTTATCATTTAATACTAGCTATTTGTTATGAGCAGTGCTGTGCTGGGAATCGACCCTGAGATTAAGGCTGGAGAAATATAGATTCTGAGATTCTGCGGACACATAAAGCTCCCTAGCCGCGGTGACAGATGATAATGAGCTTATACTCAGAGGCCATCTTTTATCGCAATGGATCCCAACAGCCATCATTTTTTCAAAATAATGAATTGTACAAACAATGCCGGGAGCGTGCACTTAGCAGTTCTGCAGTGTGGTTTGCTCTGCTCCCAAGAACAGTGTCAGGCTGCCATGAAGGAAAAACATGCCCCAAATTAATTTCTTTCTTCATTGGTTGATTGGATCAGTAGCTCTTTCCTGTATTTTAGCCTACCTGTGGCCAGGCTGCTAACTAAAAGATAGGACGTTTGGGTCCACAGAGGCTCCTCGGAAGAAAGGCTTTGGGATCTAATACCAAGAAACCTGCTGTTAAACACCCTCTGGGCTCAGTTCTGTCCTGACATGAGAGGAATTCCATGAATTGGAAATCGTCTCTGCAAGTAACTGGTTTACCGCACCAGTGGAGGCATTTTTCTCTCTGATGATTCCTTGTATTCATCACTTCTTTCTCCTTCTCGTATCTTTTTATCTTCATGAGTTGTTACAAAATTAGGTATATAAAATCACTTAACACAATTCTTAACACACAATAGATAAACAGTGTTAGAAACCACTGCTTGGCTCCTTTTCTTACAGTTGCTATCATTGCTAAATTTATAGTGTACAATTAGGTGATTAAACAAGCACTGATTTTTTTTCCCCTTTTCTTAAAAATAGCCAAATTCCAGGCTTCACAGCAGTGAGTCTTCTCTTTACCTTTTTTTGTTCCAATCCAAGCTTTTCAACCCTGGATGCAAATGACAATCTCTTCAGATGTACAATGGCTGGCCCAAGCCCCGGGGTAATTGTCTTGTTTTTAATGGTTTAGGGTGTAGCCCAGACATTACCTGACAAAATAATGCAACTCTCTGTCCATGCCCTAACTGCAGCCAGCAGCTATAGATCTTTGGCAGGAGAAAAATCACACAACTTTTCTGAAAGACCACACTTTGCATCTGTGCCCACCAGCCTCACTGCGTGGGCGCTCCAGCTGGCGGGCCTACTCGTGGGAAGACTGCTGGTCTGTTCACCATCCCACTTTCCTGGATGTCTATGACTTACTTTCTCCTCAAACCCCACCTCAAATCCCCTTGCTGTATCATTATTTTCTCATAATGATCGGGAACACCCACTCACAGGTCAGGTAATCCCAAAACGAAGCCTACTGACATGGATTTAACTCTGGCTCATAGAAACCATTTACTGAGTTCCTGAATCGGTTCGTCTATATGGGAAGAGTCTGCTTGTCTATCCCCCAAAGAGCAGCTGGTGGATTCAAACTACTGACTTTTCTGTTAGTAGCCTAGCATGTACTGCACTACATGATAGAGAAAAAGGAATACATCATTTTCTCCCCATTCTCAAATCTCTGTATTTATGAAAAAACAAATATGCAAATTCACTGCTTCCTAGTCAGTTCTGACTCAAAGCTGACCTTCTGTTGGTTTCTAAAGCCGTAAATCACAACAGAGACATTTTTTTTCCTCACACAGAGCTGCTTATGGATTCTAACCACCGAGGTAAATATTCTTTGGGTTAGAAGTGCAACTTCCTACAGACTAAGCCACCAGAGTTCCTTCCTGCATATATTCCTACCTCTTATTATGTATGGAATCTTCCTGCTCCAAAGACCAGACCCTTCACTTATGCCCTGAATCACATTCCTTCCAGCAATTGCCATTTCCGTCCTGCATCATTACTTGTCCAGCATCATGACTTGCTGTCTTTTGACTGGTCCGCTTCCACTAGCATCCAAGATGCTCTTTAGAGGTTTCCTTCTTTGACCTCCCATGCTCCTACAGCTACTGCTCCATTTCTTTGATCCCTTTTCAGAAAACTAACCAAAATAAACAAAATAACCAACCCTGGAAAAACAGCTTTCTTGCCTCCAAGTTCTCCTCTTTGATTTCCTTTTTGACTCCAGTCAGGCTTTCACTGCCTGCACTCCACTGCAGGAACTTTCACCAAGGTCACCAGACACCTCCACAGATCAAATCAGTAGTCAACTCCTACCCCTCGGCTTGGAGCATTTGAATTGAGACACTTGGCCTCTTGACCTCCTCTAACTCTGAGTTCTCTTCTTGCACTTCTGGTTTCTCCTGCTCAATCTCCATAACTGGCCCTTATTTCTCTGCCCTGTAGACATTGGAGACTCCCAGAGGTCTGTTCTAGGGCCTGTTATTATCTCTAGCTGCTCTCACTACTCATGTGACTTTTGTCTCTTGGTTTTACACATCATTCACAAACTTCCTATTACAACCTTTCTCTCTCCAACCTGCACTTCTCCGCGAGGTCGGAATTTGTTTACTCAGATGCCTTCTTTGATTTTTCTACCTGGTGGTCTCTCTCCAAACATCTAAAACTGGACTGTAGATTCCCATCTGCCTTTAAGTTTTCCATGCCTACCATCTTCTCTGTTGTTGTTTACCATTATTGAGTTGGAACTGACTTATAGCTGACCCTCCACTGCATTTTCAGTGACAATAAATTGATCGGGAGGAGATTGTACATCTTTCTATCCCATGGAGCAACTGGTGGATTCAAACCATGAGCCTTGAGGA
>NW_006399977.1:2017097-2020113 GCF_000299155.1 Elephantulus edwardii
TTGACTGTGGCTTACGGCAACTCTGGACCTAATAGATTGGAACCTTGCTCTATTCTGCACCATTCTCAAGAACTCCGTTGTGATCACACTCGCCGTGGTAGTCACACTGTGCCAGGTCATCTCACAGAGGGTCTTCTCTTTCTCTGACCTTCTGCCTTTCCCACTATGTTGTCTTTGTACAGTGAATGGCCCTTCCTGATAATATAACCAAAGTCTGTGAGATGAAGTTTCACCATCCTTGCCTCTGAGGAATATCCTTGTAGTTCCTCCAAGTTTGCTCTTTGCTGGTCCATAGTAGATGCCACACTCTTCACCAACATCACAACTCTTCCTTGGTCTACCTTTTTCATTATACATCTTTCAGATGCATTTGAAGCAATTGAAAATACCATGGCTTGGATCAAGCACACTGTATTTTTTAGACTGATATCCTTGCTCCTTTGAATTTTTACAAAAACCTTGCTAGCAGATGTTTCCTAATGCAACACATCTTTTGATTTCTTAATTGCTACAAAGGATATTTACTGCGAATCCTAATAAAATGAGGTCATTGACAACGTCAGTGTATTCTCCACCAAGTATGATGCTGCCTGTTACTCCAGTAGGAAAGATTTTTGTTTTCTTGATGTTGAGATGGTCTTCATCTGCCATTATAACCGACTCATTAGCGAATCCTACCTCACAAATTTTTCAACATAATTATATTCTTTGTATCCATAATTTAAAATTACTAAGCAGTATTCCACCACCCGCTCAGTGGTAGAAGGATGGGCAATCTCCTTCTGTGCAGTTTCTTACCTCTGAAAACCTGCTGAAGAGTCAGCTATGGGTTCCAACTAGTCTGCACATAACAACAGCACTCCACCCACTAGTAGCAATACTTGCATGCTCACAGTGTATAGCACTAAGTGTTTACATGCAGCCTACATGCTCTCCACAACAACTCTATGAGTTAGGTACATTTACTAGACCCATTTTACAGACTAAAACAACTAAGGTCCAGGGGCTTTTGCCCAAGTTCACCTAACTAGGAAATGATAGAACTGAGTTATAAATCTCGGCAGTTTGGCTCTACAGTTTGTGTACTTGACCACTCTGCTTTCTATTTATTTCATGCTAAAATATTTAGAGAGTTTAGAAATTCCAAGGACTATAAATTAGGTTGCTTTGACTCACCTTTGTTACAAAGACTTCTAAAGAAAAAAAATTTAGAATAATTTCTTTAGGATACTTTCTCAGAAGTAAAATATACTCAAAGAGCACGAACATTCTTAATCCCTAAAAATAGCTAAGCTATTATTAATAAATATTGGCTCTTTGAAATATGAAATTAATGTAGTAATTAGGAAAGTGTGTTGTTGGGTGTTTTTTTTCTGAATAGACAGGAATATCTTTGATAGCTAAATGTAAGGATTTAATAATTTCCCCTAAACAGACTACAAGCTCTGAAGCTTAACTGTAGTATTGTTCCGCTCTGGAGAGAGTTGATTCAATGTATTTTTGAAGAGTTCAGAATCAGGTTTGACTTTTAAATCACTTCTACATCTAAATTTTACACCCACCTTTCTTCTTTCATTATTGTTTCTGAAGGAAAGAGTAAATAATGCTGTCATTGCCACAGTTGTTTGTCATTGTGACCACAGATATTTTACTTCTCATGCTCTAAGCTCAACTTGCAGCAGGAGGGGACATGTTTCCTTCTGTTACACATAAGGTGGTCATGAGTCAGAACTGTCTTATACTGCCAGAAGAACAAATAAATCTGTCTTCAAAGAAGTACGACCAGATGCTCCTTAGAAATGAGTACTACATCTCACGTAACTTGGACTTGTTGCCGGGAGGGACCAGTCATGGTGGAAGAGTGGAGGGTCAGCAAAATTGAGGCAGACACTTAAAGAGATGGACGGATGCAGTGGTTGCAACAATGGATTGGAACACGATAGAGGTTGGGAGGATGGTGCAGGATTGGCCTGAGTTTTGTTCTGTTGTACACAGGGGTTGCTGTGAATTGGAGTTGACTCAATGGCACCCAATGAGAAGGAGGAGAGAAGGAATGAGGCAGCTGTCAGTCTTGCTTCAATAGTAAATCTGAGAAATTATTGCATTATCCCCCAGGAGTCCTTCCACAAATCACTGGCCTCAGGACAGTTTGCATAAATTGCTGACTTAGTCTGAAGGCAGTTTCAAATCTGAGAGTTAGCCGTGGACTTCTTTTCCCTTTGCTCCTACAGCCACTGTCTGATAACACTCAAAAGCCTGGCCAATGACTACAGATGACAGAAGAAAATTCAATGCTTCTGAGTTATGGTACTGTGGAAGACTATTGAACATACCAAGGACCACTAAGTGAACAAACAGATCTGTCCTGGAGAGGGTGAAACCAGGTTGTTCCTTGGAAGTAAAGGGTTTTGAAACTATGTCTCACATACTTTGGAAATGTTGTCAGGAGAGGCCAATCCTTGGAGAAAGACTTCATGCTTGGAAGGGTAGAAGGTTAGAGTAGGAGAAGAAGGCCCTGAATGAAATGCATTGACACAGTGACTGTGGCAGTGGGGTCAGGTGTGTTGAAATAGGGCAAGATTCAGAGCTGTTGCTTATAGGGTTGCTATGAGTCATAGTCAACTTATAGCAACAAAAAAATATAACAACACAACAACAATTTAAAATCCTCTGTTTTAAATCCTCTCTTCTTTGAGCAACCCAGATGGTTTTGTATTCCTTCCTCAAGGCTGACTGGTGTCAGCCATTTCCAAGATTTATATAAAAACTGGGCCAGAAACTGACCTAGGGAAAAAAAAAGTATGCTCACCAAGTTGTGCCAAGAAATCTGGAGAACAACCACTTGGCCTACTAACTGGAAGAGATCTGTATTTGTTCCCGTTCTAAAGAAAGGTGACCTAACAGAGTGTGGAAACTGTAGAACAATCTCATTGATTTCACATGCAAGCAAGATTCTACTGAAGACTGTCCAAAAATGACTGGAACAGCACATCAGCAGAGAACTGCAGAAGTCCAA
>NW_006399977.1:2021658-2024465 GCF_000299155.1 Elephantulus edwardii
TCCACCAAACACTGTCCACCATGGGTAACCATTATTGCCTTTGGCACATCAGTGTCACAGTATTCAGCATCACAGCAAACACCAGTTACCTCTGTACAGCAAATGGACAGACTAGTTCTATACCACTTAGATGTCAGACCAAAAACAATTAAAACTAGGCCTGAGAGCTGCAGGCCGAGGGCCTAAATACCTTTTTAAACAGGAGGCCAAATCCAATCAGCTCACACCCAGTGGCAAGTAAACATTCCACACCCAAGCCTCACCAGAACCAGAAAACTAACCACTGCAGACACCAGCTGCTCTAGACAACTTCCCAAACTGGATTTCACTACTCGATTTCTAACTCAAAATGTATAAATTGATTTTAACTTGCCATATAGCTCATTTATATGATTACCTTTCCCCACTAGATACTGGAGAATTCTATACCAAAAGTCATGCTACAGAGGCAGATTTTAAAATGTTATTGTTGTCATGTATTATTGAGTCAGAACTGACTCATAGCTGGTCCTCCAACAGGCAGTAAATCACATGAGAGGAAATGGCCCAACTTTTACCCATTGAGCAGCTGGTGGCTTTGAACTGTGTGCCTTCCCATTGGCTCTGAAGACCAGATCTAAAAGTCCAGCCCCAGTACTGCCAACATCTCCCTTTGACACCTTGAGTATGGCTTCATCCATATGTACCCATTCTTTATACTTTCAGTTCCTCCGTGTTTCATTTCCCTTGGATTATGTGTGTAAATTTGCTCTCTGATTTTATTCTTTAAAGGCAAGATTTTTTTTTCTTTCTTATTTTGGGTTTGTTTTATTATCATCACTAGTAATTCATGCAATGTTCAAAAGATACTGGTTAAAATAAATGTAAAAATAAATAAAAAATAAATGTGTGGTTTTCTATTTGCCTTGAAGGAATATGCAACAGCTCATTAACTTCAAATTTAAGTCCAGTCCTGGCAAACATCAGCTGACCAACAAGCCTCTTAGGTTGTCTATGGAGGCTAAAAGTTTCATATTATTCCAGGAATCCATTAACCCCTGCACTGATGCTGGATTTATTATCACACATGCCACTCCTCATTGTTGTTGTTGATTGCTATTGAGTCGAGCGACTCCTAGTGACTATGAACAAAAGACCTAATGCCTTTCCATAACTGCTGTCATTTCACCAGTTCATAGAGTTTCCAGAGGCACATGGTTTAGAAAGTGGATGCCACTCCTGCTTCCAAACCTATTTTACAACTGGGAGCTCCACCAAATGTCATAACATAGTACAAAACGCATCACCTCCGCATGCCAGGACAGAAACATAGTTTACAATTCACCAGGCCAGCCAGCTTTGGAATTTGCAACTCTTGCCAACCTTTTAGAGTTGCCATTTTCTGCGGCAACATTGTATAATCTTTTCCTAGGTCAGCAATTTCAAGTTTGCATAATTTGAATTATAATGATTCTTAGTGTGAAAGGAGTTTTTGGTGGTGTAAATATTTAACAAGTTCAAGCTACTGACCAAAAAGATTGGAGATTACAGTCACCCACAGAGACCTCAGAAGAAAGACCTGGCTATTTTTATATTTAAAAAATATCAGCTTCTGAAAACCTTATGGAGCATAATTCTACTTGAAAGTATATGGGGTTTGCAGTGAGTCAACCAATCTGACAGAAACTCATTAATTTGTCTAAAACAAATAAGCACTTGTTAAAAATGAAGATTCCAGCTCTCTGCATCAAATTGGCAAAACAAAAAATATAGTTTTCATTTCAAACAAGTTCCCTAGATGATTTTTATTGAAAATAAAGCACAAGGACCACAGTAATAAATGAGAAAAGGTTCCTTTTCTTTGGAGTCACAATGCAAAGAGTAAGATTAAAGAATCCCAAGTGAATATTTCTCCCTCTCCATGATTTACAACTGGGAGAGCAAGTGTAGAGTTACAGAATTTTGGAGATTATAATTCACTGAATCACGTTTAGAGCTTCTTGGATAGTTCCGATTAGAACAGGAGTTAGAGCAAAGATACTCTGCAGTCTAGTGCTTTCTTTCATATTGTTGGCTCTGCCCTGCACATGGATCTGTTTTGGTCACAAAATTAGTGTGCTCGATAATACCTTCATAGCTGCAAGAGATGTAAGGAAAGACAGTATTTTCACTATGCACAGAGACACAATAAGGGCTATGGCAGATAGTCCGTTTTTATCTATGTATCTATCTCACTATTAATGTAGACAGTGCAGGCTCTTATCTCAAATACAGAAATAGAGCAGATACACATAATGGAAATTCAAATTATGCAAACTTGAAATTGCTGACCTAGGAAAAGATTATACAATCTTGCCGCAGAAAATGGCAACTCTAAAAAGTTGGCAAGAGTTGCAAATTCCAAAGCTGGCTGGCCTGGTGAATTGCAAACCATGTTTATGTCCTGGGATGCAGAGGTGATGCGTTATGTACTATGAGGTGACCCACACTCTCATTGGTGCGAACTTCCTCAAGTGAAGCCAGAGACCACTGTGCTATGGTTTATGCTATAAACTCTGATCAGAATTTACAGGTGATAAAACACTCGGAACTCCAACTGCCATTAATAGTTTACCATCTGTTAATTTAGGAGGAAGCATACTCAAAAAAGCACTATGGAGAATGCTGTAAAAAATAAAACACAGCAATAAAAAAAAAAAAGCATGGTACCAGTATTTCCCATTGAACATTTGTTCCTTAGTGAAGCAAATCTTAAAATTATGAGTAATTTAAATTATGGGATGTGCTCAGGAAAGCATCCTCTACATAAAATGCAGCTTCTGTTACTT
>NW_006399977.1:2024705-2027182 GCF_000299155.1 Elephantulus edwardii
TATATATATATATATAATTTTACTACACAGAGAGCTGTGTCATCATGTAGAATAAGGCTTCTGTTCTTTTCACTTCAGGCTTTATTTCTGTGCTAAGGAACACTCACAAGTATCTTCTGCCTATTGTGCCTTCAACCAGGGACAAATGAACCCAATCAAACCAGTTGCCACGCCATTGAGTGACTCTGACCCACAGCAGGGCCTCATGGGCAGAGGAGAACTACTGTGTTGGGTTTCCAGGCTGGGAGGTTTGGGAAGTAGAATGCCAGGCTTTTCTTCAGAGGCACTTCATTTGGGAGTTGAGCGCTTAACTTTGCACCAACCACCCAAAAGTCAAACCCACTGCCTTTGAGTCAATTCCAGCTCACAGTGACCTTCCATCAGGTTTCCGAGGCTATAAACATTAACTGGAGGACATTGTTCACCCATCTCCTGCAGTGCAGACCACCAGAAAAATACAGACTGTTGCTTAGTGGTCGAACATCCTACAGACAAGTTAATTTTGTACGTCCTTTTTCATAAACTATTAGAAGACTGATGAACTAATTAGGACAAAAGGGTTTCATGAGGATAACAGGTCTGTAAACATGTGATGTGACACTTGGGCATAGTGCAACATCAGCAGATGAACCCAGCAACCATAGTGTATACGCCTTGCAACCTGAAGCCACTGCCATAGTAGACTCCCAGCAAGATAGACTGACACGATGCCTGCAATGGGCTTGGGGGATGATTGTGAGGGTGGGACAGTACAGGGTAAAATTCTGATCTATGGTTTGTAGTGTCGCTACAAGTTGTTGTCAACTACAACAGTCCTCAATTAACACTGGAGATCATGAGTTTCAGAGACCCACAAAAAAGGGCCCCAATAACATAAAATATGTGTAAAAGTATTAATAATCACAAGGGAAATAAAAGTTTTATTGGATGCTTACTTCCCCCCCCCATGATTTGTTGTTGTTGTTACATGTCATCAAATCAACAACTACTCATAGTGACCCTATGCACAATAGCTCAGAACCCTGCTCTTATCATTTCTTAAAAAAATTTTTTTTATTGTGATTTTAACAAAAGTTTACAGAAGCTTGGATTTCCATTCATTCATTGCTGTACATTTTCCTCCCTATCAGACCTCCTCTCTGCATTGGCTTTTCTCTTTATAAAATTCATTCATTGTTGCAATTTCCTCCATCTCCCCTAGTCCACTTTGCTATGCACTTCTTATTCTGGACTGTTGTTACACAAACTGACTAATCATATATTCCTTTTAAACAGTTCTTTTCCTCATCTTGTTTCAATGCAGTGATCATGATTCATTCCTTCTTTTCTTAGTTTCCTCCCAATCCCCATGTCAGTCCTGTTTTAGAAAAGTGGCATTGTGCAGTATTTGTCCTTTTGTGAGGAAACCCGCCTCTATCCACTATCTGAACACCTATCCTCATTACACCAATTATTGTGTTAATCCATCTCATCAAGTATCTTCCTCTCCTGACTTCATCCTTCCAAGCATGATGTCTTTCTCAAAAGGCTGGTCCCTCCGGGATACAGGCTCAAAGTATGTGAAATGGAGTATCAATATCCTTGCCTCCAAGGCACAGCTTGGTTTCACTTTCTTCAGGACAGACTTGGTCGTTCTCTTGGTAGTCCTTGATATGTTCAATATTCTTCTCCAGCACACAACTCAAAGGCATCAATTCTTCTGTCATCCTTGGTCATTTTTTTTCTTTCTTTTGTCCAGCTCTGTGATGCGTAGCAAACAATTGCAAAGACCATAGCTTGGATTAGCTCTTTTTTTTATTATTATTTTTGTGTGAGTGTACCATCAAATCAGATCTGACTGGTACAGGAGGAGATTGTCCCTCCTTCCCCGGCAGAGCATCTGGTGGATTCGAACTGTGCGCCTCTGGGATTGTAGTTGCAGCTCCTTGCCACTAGGCCACCAGAGCTCCCCTGGATTAGCTCATTTTAATCTCTTTAACTTACACCCTTGCCCTTCAGTGTTCTGGAAATGTCCCTGACTGCAGATTTTCCCAATGCAATTTGTCTTTTGATTTACTAACTGCTGGTGTCAAAAGAATTGATTGTGGAAGTTAGAAAGCTGAAATTGTTAACAATATCAATCTCTTCTTCATCTATCATGATGCTGTCAATTGGTCCAGTGGAAAGAATCTTTGTTTTGTTGATGTTTATCTTCAATCCATATTGCAAATTATAGTCCTTGACCATTTGCAGCAAATGCTTCAGGTCCTCCTCAGTATCAGCAAGTAAGGTTGTGTCATCTGCATAATGCAGGTTGTTGTTAAGTCTTCCTCCAATCCTGATGCCACATTCCTCCTCATGAAGTCCAGCCTTTCAAATGATCTGTTAGGCATACAGATTGAAAAGGTATGGAGATAGAACGCATCCCTGAAACAACCCTTTTCTGATTTTGAACAATGTAATATTTCAAGCTAAAGCTGAGGAAAATTAAACCAAAT
>NW_006399977.1:2029132-2045302 GCF_000299155.1 Elephantulus edwardii
TGGGATGGGAGTATCAGAGACAGTGCGATTGGCACAGGACAGAGCGGAGTTTAGGGCTGTTGTACATAGGGTCGCTATGAGTCGCAGGCAACTCGACGGCACATAACAACATAACAACAATATTTCTTTGTTGACTGCCTCTAGGTCCAAGCATAGATTCCACATAGGCATAATCAGGTTTTCTGGAATTCCTATTATTCTCAAGGTTAGTCACAATTTGTTGTGATCCAAGCAGTCAAATGCTTTTGCATAGTCAATCAAACACAGACATTCCTCTGGTACTCTGCTTTCGGCTAAGCTCCATCTGACATTGGCAATGATGTCTCCAGTGCCACAGCCTCTTCTAAACCCAGCTTGTATCTCTATAGCTCTCTGTCAATGTATTGTTCCAGTTGCTTCTGGATAATCGGCTGGATTCTTTGTGCATGTGTATTAATGATATAATTCTATATTTTTATTTGGAATTACACAAATATAGGCATAATATTACCATAATAATGCCACTGATTACATGTTCTAAAGGTGATAATGTGGCCCAAAATATTTTTTCTTTGAAAGCTAACTCATACCTTTAAAAAAAATTACCAAGAAATTCTACTAGTTTATTTTTAAAAATTTCTTTCTTTCCAAGTTTGCAGTCTTCACAAAGAATCAGATTCTCTCTTCAATAAGGATTTATTTAAACTCTCTGGAAAGTATGACAAGTACAAGAAAAAAACCAGAAATCTTGTTTGATGAAGGAGTAGTTCAGGCTCTGAGTCTAGAGCTGGCCTGAATGTCTAAATCCAACATCCAGCATCATTACTATCTTGAAGGGTTTGGGACCCAAAGATCTGAGAAAGAACATTCTCCATTTTTTTTCACCCAACTAAGAGATGGGTTTGTGTATATTTTGAGTGATCCACGTGGCCTGCCACTTGTCGTTTCCAGATATACATGACTTTTTTGTACAGGTCTATGTATAAACAAAAGCGATATATTTCTACCCCAAGTTTCCACACTTTGGATCCCCTCCAGACACCAGTCTGAATATGACACTCTGCTGCAGGGTACTAAAAATGGTGCTTCCCTCAAAATAAAACCTTTAAAGATCCCTTAGTAGCTATTTGGGGACTGGAATTCAATTTCAATTCTCCACCCTTTGGCCAGCTGTAGATTCAAAATGCTCACATAAAACATTCCAAGTATGTGCTTCTTGACACATTTGATTTTTCTTCTAAACAGAAATGTACTATTGTTATCCAAAACTATATTTCCACTTAGAAAACACACAAAGCAATAATGCACCTCAACAAGAGAAAACAGATGTTTTATTTTATTTTATAGGTAGCTTTGATATAAGCTTCACATAGATGCACTTATTATTCAGAGTTTACAAAATCTACACTTTGTAATCAATACTTTATTTTAGGCTATTATAGCTAAAAGCATGACTTTTCAAATTATTATTACAAGTAGTTCTTGCACATACATGCTACATCACAATAGCAAAAAAAAATGTAAACTTCTTTTGCAAACTATATAAATACTATAATAATCTGCCTTGAAGTTATTCATATCTTAAAACTGCAGTACACTTTGAATGCTTTATACAGAAAACTTTGGTCAGTAGCCTAATTGTAAAAAATTGTTACAATTATGTATCTTGTTGTTGTTAGGTGCTGTCAAGTATGACACATAGTGACTGTATGAACAACAGACCTGAATCCTATCCTATGTCATCCTCCTCTCTTTGGTACACTTGAGCCTACTGCTGCAGCCACTGTGTCAGTCCACCTCATTGGGGTCTTCCTCTCTTTCGCAGACCCTCTACCTTTCCAAGTATGATATCACTTTCTAAGGAAAGGTCTCTCCTAGCAACATGCCCAAAATACGTAAGCTGAAGCCTCACCGTATTTGCCTCCAACGAGCACACTATCTGTACTTTTTCTAAGATCTGTTTGGGGTTTTTTTTTTTTTTTGCAAACCACGGATAGTCAATGTTCTCCAACACCACAATTTTAACTTGCTCTTAATGTCTTAAATTGTTCATGGAAAAAGTTCAAAATTTAACTCAGAAAATTCAGCCCACAAGTATTATAACATTGTAAATGTTCTTCAAATAACTTTGGGCAAAATATAAGCTGTGGAAATCATTCCATTAACAAAATCTGGCAAGCCTCCCACACTTGAAGCTTAACCAAAAATACATACTTGAAGTAGAAATATATATTCCTTTATGGAAAAGGATTCAGTGTACTGGTCAATTTGCCTTTTCACTCTGATGCTTGTTTTCAGATGAATCAACTTCTTCTGGTTTGTTTTAAAGCATTAACAGTTCGTGGCCAATTTTGGTGGCCAGTGACTTTATTTTACATTATTGTCCATAGAGGAGTCCTGGGTGATACAAACATTAATACCCTCAGCTGCTAACCAAAGGTTTGAGTCCAACCAGATGTGCCTTGCAAGAAAGGTCTGGCAATATACATCTTTAAAAATCAGCCACTGTAACCCTATTGAGCACAGTTTTATATATATATATATATTCATCATCATGAGTTGGAATCCACTTACAATGGCAACTGGTTGGGGTTGTTTGTGGTGGTTTTTTTTTTTTGCCTTTGGTGTTTAAAAATGTAATTATATAAATATATACATGCATCTACACTCACACACTGGGGGTCAAGTCAAGGCCTTCTTACTTAGTTAAAAAAAGACTTCTGACATATAGTTAGATTTTTTTTAATTTTTACATTTTTAGTGAGTCCTCACTACCCAGAATATCCTTTCACTTGGAGAAAAAAAAAGCAGTTTAGCCTGGAGGCCCAGCTCATTGTTTTTCTTATATTCCTACTGAATCGTTAGCTACTGGTCATGATTTCTCTGAGGAAATAATATTGCTGAAGCATTTAAAAAAAATTTAAATGCATGCAGAAAGAACTACATCTGCTTTACAGATAGTTACATGAAGTGGCTCAAGTGACATTATTTATTTTGGCCTAAATCCTTGGACAGCATCCTTTTGGGACACACACACACACAAATGGCCACGCTCCTGTGGCAGGCGAATGCACTGAGAAGTTCATAGGGTGACAGGCACCCACGCTGCTGTGGCCCTTTCTCTACAATTTCTCATTACTGTCTGTGCTTTTAAACTATGTCAATTAAAAAAAAATCTAGCAATGACTGATTTAGACCTCAAATAACACTGTATATGGCCTTGTTAGAGACAAGTAACCATTCTCAACAGCCCTTCCCCAGATGCCCGCGTGGCAGCCAGGTGACCAGAGTTTATGAGCTGTCCTTGTTGCAGACCGTGCCTTGGCTAATACTGTCTTCCATGTACTGGCTGCCCGTGTCGCTCCTGCTGAGGGCCCCAGATGGGATTCGGGAGGACCGCCCCTCCGGGTTCTTCTCCTGAGAGAGGCAGCAGATCATCTTCTTCATGGTGCTGTACATGTCCTCGTCCTTGTACGAGTAGATGATGGGGTTCATGACAGAGTTGAGCAGCGCCAGCAGCAGGAACCACCTCTTCACGTACTGCACACCGCACTGCGTGCAGTTCAGGCCGTCCAGCAGCAGGACCACCAGGCCAGGTGTCCAGCACACGACGAAGGCCCCTGGAGGGAGAGAAAAGGCAGAGACAGGTGCTGAGACCTCACGTGACTCTATAAAAGGCCTGTTCGTTCATATGCACCTTTGCTCTTTAGTCAGTGGCATCCTGGGACAGTGATGATTTCACAAATGCAAAGCTAACTTCATCTGACTGCCTCAAACCTGGGCATGTTAGATGCAAACAGCTGGGAAGCTCCCTGATTATAAACAACATGCTACTCTCCTTTTTTAACTACTGGATAAGGTGTCCTTGTAACTATAAGTTTATAATGGTTA
Source organism: Elephantulus edwardii (assembly GCF_000299155.1). Lineage (NCBI taxonomy): Eukaryota > Metazoa > Chordata > Mammalia > Macroscelidea > Macroscelididae > Elephantulus > Elephantulus edwardii. The sequence goes on from NW_006399977.1 coordinate 2,033,003, forward strand.
AGCACTGGGCAGCTTAGGGAAAAAGACTGGCAGTTCAGAACTACTAGCCACTCTGCTGGAGAAATAAGGGTCTTGGAAATGAGCTGCCGAGTTCTACCCTGTCCTATAAGGTTGCTATGAGTCAGAAATGATTTGATTGCAATGGGTTGTATTTGCTTTTAGTTTACTACTCATTGGTGTCCCCGGGTGATATAAATAGTAAAAATATGTGCTAGTTGATTCAAAGAGTGGAGGTTTACCTTCACCAAGAGGTGCTTTGAAAGAAAGGCGTTGTGACTGACATACTGTTGAAAACATTAAGCAGAGAAAAGCTTTTGAAGCACAGCTGTATTCTGACATATTTGGGATCACCATGAGTCAGAATCAACTTAAGAACAACCGTGGTGTTTTGGTGGTTGTTTTTTTTGGTTTAAAAAAATCAACACAAACACTACCTGTTTATCTCTTTAAATTATCTTAATTATAAGACTGTTAAAATTATTATCCATCTTTTAAAAATGAGAAAAAAAACCCAAGGCTCCAATTCCTCTCGAACGCCAAGGCTCACATGCTTTTAACCCCGCACTCTGCTGTACTGTACATCATATCATTTAAATGCTCTCCTGAAAACGTAGCAGCACTGTGTCTGTGCCATGCTCTTAGTCTTTCAACTAAATCACCTGCTCAGAAATTCATTCTTTATAAATCCATTTTGAAGCTGAGTAAGCACTATAGTCTTCCTGCATATTCACGGGTCATATATTTTACACGTATATATGTCAAATAAATCTCTAGCATAATGCTATTGTTATAAATAAATAAACTTTTTGAACTCTTCAATCACTTAGAAACAATATAGTCATTCCTCGCTTTCTTTGGTTCCAGGATGAGCCTAGATCCCATACCAAAATCTGAAGATGTTTAAATTTTGTATAAAATTACATCCATTTGCATATAACTTATATATCTCCTTACATGTATTTTAAGTAATTTCTAGATCACTTGGGAGTTCTAGTGGTGTGATGCACAAAGAGTTGTGCTGCCAACTCAAAGGCAGTACCTCTCTGGTGGTTCAAATCCACAGAGGCTCTGCAGGAAAAAGACAGACAATCTCCTCTTGTGTGATTTACAGTCTGACAAACCCAACAGAGAGGGTCAGCTAAGAGTCACTTGCAATTCACTGCAATTCGAGTTTTGAGTTATATAAGTAGCGCAGTAAGTTCTCTCTTAGCTTCTGAGAGATCACTCTGACCATTTCACTGTCCACGCTCCTTAGATAGATATTTTCTATGTCAGCTAATCACAAACGATGTGGAACCCAAAGATATGGAGGGTCAACGGTTGTCTCTGGTCTTCTAACTATGTGAACGTACATCTTCTCATTACTGCTGAGTCGGAACTGATTCATAGCTGACCTTCTAGCAGATTTTTGGAGGCTGTAAATTGCATGGGAGGAAACTGCCCATCTTTCTCCTGTAGCACCATAGCTGGCTTAGAATCTCAAGAAACAGCACTGCCTTTGTGTCAAGAACACAACTCACTAAGGACCACACCACCACCAGGGTAACGTTAATATACTTGGTTTTCCTCTAAACTTTCTGATGTTTCAGAAAAACTTGAGAGACAGGCCCACTATTTCCCTACATGTTTATTATAATCCACAAATAGCAGTAACAATTTACATTTATACAGTGCTTTCTATGAGACATACACAGGTGTAAATTTCTTGCTTTATTAACCGTTAGAACCACACAATGAGGTAAGCATTATTATTTTCTCCAGAAAAAAAAATTAGATTAAAGAGAAGTAACTTGTCTACCACCACATAGTTGATAAGCATATGATTTTGAACCTAGTCTTTCTTTAGAAGTGATGCTACCATGTAGTCTATGAGACCACCACTGCCTCCCAGCTCTTTATCATTTCTCAATGCATTGCTTATCTACTCAGCATCCACTCATTGTATGAGGTGCTGTAGTAGACAGTGACCAAGTCAAAGACTGTGCATACAGAAGCTAAAATGATAATGGGGTAACAACAGATAAGTAAATCTATAAACACCATCACCAACTACTTACTCTTAACTGATTAAAATTAAACCTGGACAGTTATCTTCCTGCTGCTTTATTGTCCTTCTGAGAGATGGGATAATAAGCAAAATGATAACGTTCACTCTACCCAATTAACAAGAAAAAGGTTTCGTTTTTAAAAAGAATATTAATTTTAATGAAAATTTACAGAGACTTTGGATTTCCACTCATACATTGTTGCACTTTTCTCCCTGCCCCCTCCCCACTCCTCTCTTTGAAAAGTAAAAGGAAAATTCCCCCATTGTTTTACAATCCCTTCCCCCAGGTCCATTCCACTATGCAGCCTTCGTTCTGGACTCTTGTCATGAGTACCTAATCACATATCCCTTTTAAACAGTTTTCTCCCTCAACTGTTTCAATGCAGTTTACATTATTTATCCCATCTTTCTTAGTCTACCTCCCAACTCTGATGTCAGTCCTGTTTTATAACAGTGGCACTATGCAGTATTTGTCCTTTTGTGACTGAGATATTTCATTCAGCATAATGTCCTCCAGGGTCACTCATTTTTAATAACATTTCATGGGTTTCTTGTTTTTCAATGCAGCGTAGTATTCCATTGTATGACTATACCAGAGCTTCTCTATCCATTCATTTATTGATGGGCACTTAGGTTGTTTCCAACTCTTTGTTATCGTGAACAAAGCCGTGATAAACATGGGTGTGCATATATCTGCTTAGGTGGCAGCTATGGTCTCTTTGGGCTGTATTCCCGTAGTGGAATTGCTGGGTCAAATGGTATCTCTATTTGCAACTTTTTGAGAAAGCCCCATACTGCCTTCCACAGTGGTTGCACCATTTTACACTTCCACCAACATTGTATAAGGGTTCTGGTTTCTCCACAACCTTGCCAGCATTTGTTGCTTGCTGTTCTGTTAAATTTTGCTATTCCTATGGGGTGAGATGATATCTCATAGTTGTTTTGATTGCATCTCTCTTAGAGCTAGAGATTTTGAACATTTCTTCATGTGCTTGTTGGCCATCTGAATGTTTTCTTTGGTGAAGTGTCTCTTCATATCCTGCGCCCATTTTTCAATTGGATTGTTTATCTTGTGTGCTCAAATATTTTATAAATTCTAGATATAAGTCCCTTATCTGACATGTCATTATCAAATAATTTTTCCCCCAGTCTGTGGCTTCCCTTTTTACCCTGCTGAAGAAGTTTTTGGATGTGTATAGGGATTTGATTCTTAGAAGGTTCCATTCATCTATTTTATCTTCTCCTGGTTGCTGATAATAAAAAGCTTAAAAAAAATTCTAAAGAATATGTAGCTGTACAACATTAATGAATATTTTTTAAAAAAGTGATCTGGGGAAGGGGAAGAGAAGGGAAAGGGTTAACTGTGCAACAACAAATGCATGAGAATGTAACTTTTCTGTAAACTTTCATTAAAATCACAATTAAAATAAAAAAATTATAAAAAATGAATATGGGGCTGTGAAATCCCATAAATTTTTGTTATAACATAGATATGCCCAGTTCTTCATTCTGTGAGGTAGATGATAACAGAGAAGTTCTTTCACATCTTTCAGTTTCTGTTCCCTCATGTGTAAAATAAGGACAATAACCCAACCTTGCAGGATGGAAAGGAGAGTAGGGCCTTGTGTTGGATTCACCTAGGGGCTCCAAAGATCTTTGGTTCCCAGCAAATTTTGACATCTAGGAGGTCTCTATGAGGAGAAATGTGGCAACAGGATTGGTGGAAGATCTATCAACAATCTGCGTTATGCAGATGATATAACCCTGCTTGCTGAAACTGAGGAGGACCTGAAGCGCTTGCTGCAAAGGGTCAAGGACTGCAGCCTTCAATATGGATTGAGGCTCAATGTCAAGAAGACAAAGATTCTCACCACTGGAACAATTAGCAGCATCAGGATGGATGGTGAAGAGATTGAGATTGTTCACAGCTTTAGTCTGCTTGGCTCCACAATCAACACTCTTGGCACCAGCAGCCAGGAAATTAAAAGGTGTATTGCGATGGGAAATTCTGCTGTTAGGGACCTCTCTAAAGTACTGAAGGGCAATGGTGTCTCTCTGGAGACTAAAGTGTGTCTGATACAGGCCGTGGTCTTTGCAATCACTTGTTATGCGTCAGAGAGTTGGACAATGACTAAGGAGGATAGAAGGAGAATTGATGCCTTTGAGCTTTGGTATTGGAGAAGAGTATTGAGAATACCATGGACTGCTAAGAAAACAAACAGATTCATCCTGGAAAGGGTTAAACCTTGGAGGCAAGGATTCTGAGGCTTCGTCTGACATACTTTGTTCACGTTGTAAGGAGAGACTGGTCCTTGGAGAAGGACATCATGTTTGGGAGGGTGGAGGGCAGGCATAGGAGGGGAAGGCCCTCTAGGAGATGGATTGATTCGGTGACTGGGGCAATCGGCATTAGTGTGTCAGAGACAATGAGATTGGCACAGGACAGAAAAGGGTTTAGGGCTATTGTACATAGGGTCGCTATGAGTCACAAGCAACTCGACGGCACACAACAACAACACAAGGAGATGCTAGGAGGGTTTATGTCCCCTTTTCATAATGACAGCCTTTCACTGCCGACCTTTTATCTTCATCCTGCATTATGCTCAGGTTTGCTGACATATGTAAAGCAAGAATGGGAAGCAAATATCTGGGTCCCAACTCTTCCTCTCTCTGTCCAATGAGGGGCAAGCCATGCCATCATTTGGGGCTTTCATCTCCTAAGCTGTAAGGTGAGGATGCCAGGCTGGTCTGGATTTTTCCAATCTGTGTACAATCCATTTAAAGAGTTCAGAGCAATATTTCTCTTAAGTAGAAGAGAGTACAGTGACTCAGGGTGCATGCATTACATAGGCTAAGAAAAATACTGCTTCATAAAATTTTGTCCCAGTTTTATATGCAGTATTTATGTATGTGTTAGTTATATAAGGAGAGATGTAACTCTCATCATTGAGCATTACTATAAAAGGCTCTAGCTAGCTCCAATAGGCTGCATTTCTCCTAACAGTAAGCTCTCTGTGCAATTCCCAAGAGAGGGTAACTATGCTGTCAAGAGACAGCTAAACAAGTTAAACTTCAAACGCTGTAGCTACTGGCTTTGAAGTGAAGAACTCTTTCAGTGTGAAACTGCCTACTTCCAAAGGAACCCCAGTGGGAGTGTCCCAGGGTCCCTGTGTTGATGGGAGGAAGATAAAAATATTGATTAACTTTGTACTTTGTCTTAACACTCATACCAACATTTACTAGAATATTTCACTACCAAAGCAGTGGAAGAGGAAAAAATGGAACTAAAGGAAAGACAAAAAAGGTCTTGATACAAAAGAAACCAATAGGCAGAAAAAGTGAGGGAAAGGAAGAACAAAAGAAGGTGTTGGAAAAGAAACAAAATCTCAAACAGTGAATCCAAATAATTAAAATAAATATAAATAGTGGATCGTGCACAGATTAACCAATCAGACATTCTGAGGTTTAATGCTGTATCATATGTGGTACAATCATAAGGAAAACCAAGAAAATAATTAATACAAAATTTATAATATTGGTTATCTCTATGGGGGAGAGAGAGGTCACTGGACTAGGATGTATTAAAAAATATTGTTATTCTTCTATTTCTAAAGTGGGGTGGCAAGTTCACAAGTATTTGATAGGTTTTAAGTATTTTCTTTAAATGTTACATGTATTTTATATAATTTTGTTTTAATTACTTATTTCACCCAAAATAAAGATAAAAATTGTCATTACGCTTCCCTAGAAATTAATTTTTTTAAATGAGATTTATCTTTACATAAACACTCTCCTTTCCTTTCATGAAACTTCAGTTTGGATTATTCTAAATATATCTTCAAACTGATGTTCAGTTTGTTATAATGTTGTTGCTATTGTTGTTATGTGATGTCAAGTTGCCTGCAACTCATAGTGATCCTATGTACAGCTGCCCTGAAGCCTGCCCTGTCCTGAGTCAGTTTCACTGACTCTGACACACCAACCCCCATTCACTGCCCCAGTTACTATATTAATCCATCTCCTCGGGGTCTTCCTCTCCTGCGCTGTCCGTCCACCCTTCCGAGCATGATGTCCTTCTCCAAGGACTGGTCCCTCCTGGCCACATGACCAAATTAATGTATATTTTCCTTTGGCATGGATTAACAAGATAATTAATTCAGCTGACACTAGGTAAAATTTTCATGCCAGGCACTGTTCCAAAGTGTTTTACATTAAAGAACTAATTTCACTCTCTTAACAGCCCTTATTATTGAGTGCCATCAAGTTGGAACTGAGTCATAGTTGACCTTCCAGTAGATTTTCAGAGGCAATGAATGGCACAAGAGGAGAGAGCCCATTCTCATTCTGTGGTGTAGTTGGTGGATTAAAACTGCATGCCTTTGAGATTGTTGAGCAACTTCCTGGAGAATTCTTAGAGAATGTGGAAAATGTTAGAAACAAATGGAAAACGTTTTTGATGCGCACGGCGGTTTAATCTTCAGAAGTTCCCATTCATCAGGTTTATCCTCTCCTGATTGTGCATTTCTATCTGTATTTGTCAGCCTCTTTATACCACAGGCTATGCCTTCTAAGCTTGGTCCCAGTTTGTCTCTTATGAACTCTACAGCTTAGGGCTTTACTCCAGGTCTTTGATCCACCTTCAGTTGAGTTTTGTGTATGGTGGAGATATGGATCTCGTACATGGAGCAACAATTTTGAAAAATACTACATAACTTGGGAGAGTGAACTTAGTCTCATAAGGACAAATACTGCATAAGACCATTTTTGTAAAAACAGAAGGATAACGAGTATAAAATGTATTGGACTCCAATGTGGGAAGAGATTGGAGCAGAGGGGTGAGCATTGGTAGAGAAGCAATCACAAGGTTGCATAATTAAAAGCTTGGTGAATAGAGGGAGGAAGTAAAGGAAATGGGAAAGATCTGGTGGGGACCTGAAAGAACCAGGTAATGGTGGGCAAACTCCAATGATGATTCATCTTAGAAAACACAATGTATAGGAATGATTGTATGAAACATAATGTCAACAAAGGAAAGTGTGTGTGTGTGAATCTGTATTTTAAAAAAAAAAACATACAAATGGGAAACTGTCCTAATTCTTAAAAGTGATGGCTCCCGGAAAATACATAACAGTTGGTCCCCTAACAATTCTCAATAAATTATGTTTTGTGCTACTGAGCTGATTACAATTCACAGCCACCTTATAAGACAGTAGAACTGCCCCATTGTGTTTTCATTATAATATGGGTGGCATCTCAACATCAAGAGAACAAAAATCCTTACCAATGTGCCAATAGGCAACATCATGATAGATGGAGAAATGATTGAAGCTGTTAACAATTTTATCTTGCTTGGATCCATAATCAACATCTTTAGTTTTCTGACCATCAGTGAGGAAATCAAAAGACGAGGTGCACTGAGAAAATCTAATGTCAGGGATCTCTCCAGAGCGCTAAAGAGAAATGTTACTTTACAGACAAAGGTGCATCTGATTCAGGCCATGATCTTTTCAATTGGTTGTTATGCATCTGAGAGCTGAAAAATAACGAAGGATGACAGAAGAAGAATTGATGCCTTTGAGTTGTGGTGCTGGAGAAGAGATACCATGGAACACAAAGAGAATACATATGTCTGTCCTGGAGAAGGTGAAACCAATTTGCTTCTTGAAGGCAAGGTTTTTAAAGTCCCTCTCACATACTTTGGGCTTATTGTCAGGAGAAGGACATCATGCTTAGAAGGGTGGAGGGTCAATGCAGGAAAGGAAGATCCTGGATGAGATGGATTGACACAGTGACTGTGGCAATGGGGTTAAATGTGTCTGGGATGGTGAGGTTGGGTCAGGAGAAGGTAGGGTTCAGAGCCATAGTTCAAAGGGCTGCTGTGAGTCTTCATTGACTCAATGACACATAACAATGTCATGTATAATTTAGTGATGTTGATTATATTCTTTAAGTTGTGTAATTATTCTTACCTTTGTTTTCTGAGATCTTCCTCCCTCATGAACTCACTGACCATGTAAGTGTCTATCTAATTTTTCAAGTTATTGATGGTAGTTTGATCCTATATGCATAATTCTCAGAAGAGGATAGACCATTTGTTCAAGGTAGACCATTTGTTTCACTAGGTAAGTTATACTATTGTTGTGAGAAGACATCACAGGGTATTTTTGGTTTATGTTTCAATGATTATCTTGGGGCAACAGTTTCAGGGGTCCACCCAGCCCCTATGGTCCCCATAAAGTCTAAACCCAATGAGAATATGAAATTCTGTTTTGCATTTTCCCTATTGTCAGTTACTTTAAATAGAGTAGCCCTATGTCTTACACCTGTGACAGGCTCTCTAAGTATGTAGGCTGGCCAGCACACTGTTTAGATCATTAGAACCAGGTACAGGTCCTACACTCAGGAGCAGAGGACACAAGCGAGTTAAAGAAAAATGATTGGTTCATGAAGAGCCAAGGCGGGACTCATACTGCCTGAGCTGTAGCATCTGCTGCTGCTGAGAGCTCTTCAGGGACTCTTAGGGATAAGAACTAGATGCAATGACTTTGGCAACAGTCATAGAAGACTTAGTTGAGATGACACACAGTTGAGTGTTGGTTGTGCAGAAGTGAAACACTGTGATATACATGGACAACTCCAAATAGTTCAGGATAGCTTCAACCCAAACAGGTGATCAAAGACATAAAATGAAGTCAGAGAGGCCATGCCAGGAAGGGCCTGGTGTGTAGTATTCGGGAGGCTGTATTTATAGCATGGATCAAACTCTTTCCCCCCAGGTTCTGAGAGAGAATTAAGCTGAAACATCCCAAGGCATCCAGAATTAACTTCTCTCCCAAACATCCAGAATTATTTGAGTTATGTACCTTCCTTGAGAGGATTAAGAAAATATTTCTGTGTTCCATGGCTCATAAACTCATTCCATGGAGAGAAGCTGGGTCAGATGCCCTTCAGATTCAGAGATAATTCATTAACAGGTTGTGATAACAATTTAGTACTGTAGCCAGTACTTAAAAAAAAAAAAAAGAAAGAAATAGGTTATAAAACATCAGAATGGATCAAGTATCGAAAGGGTAATGTTTCATGAAACTGGTTTCAGTTACTTTCAAATACACAAAAATATGTGTGTGTATTAGACCATGACGTGGAATGTACTTGTTTCTTACAGTAGATATTGGTTTAGGGGGAAAGTTTGCAATCTCTTGCTATAGATCAGTAGTTTTTAAGCCATTTTTGAAAACACAATACTTTTTGTAAAGATGATTTCTTGTTAAGCTTTAAACCAAGACTTCTCTGTATGACTTCAGCAAGAAACAGTGCTATGCTTTACACTAACACCCCCTCTCATACTTTTTTGTCCCCACCACCCTCAACACACAAATATGAAGCACTTCTGAAAGGGAGGGCATTGAGTATGACTGGAAAACTCCTGCTAAAAATGGCAATTTAAAAAAAAAACTCTTTTCATTGAGGAATGAACAAATCTTATAGTTTAGAGTGAAGCTATGTCCAAGTGTTTAGGATGGAGAGACATATGAAGCTCAAGGTCTGCTTCCATCTACAATCACCTGGGTTAAACTTAGACTTCAGGGCCCCACCACAATCCACCCGATGAGAAATTTATGAAGGTGCATCTGGGCATCTCCTGTTTTCAGAAATAGAAAGTTTCTAAGCTTCTGAGGTAATGCACAGGCAAGTGTGAGAACCAATGGCCGAGACAGTGAGATTCACTGGAAGAATATGGCTAAAATCTGAGGAAAAGACTAAGTGTATGGAAAAGCAGTGGCCACCAGGATAGAGAAGTAGGTGAGCTAGGGGTGTAGTAAGGAGTTGTTGTTGTGCACCATAAAGTCCGAACCAACCCATAGCTGACCCTCCTACAGGTTTTTAGAGGCAATAATCGCACAGGAGGATACTGCCCATCCTTCTCCTGCAGAGGAGCTGGTGGAATCGAACAGTGAGCCTTGGGATTGCAGTGCAGATTCTTACCACTAGACCACCAGAGAAACCATTGAGACTTAGAATCCAGGATGACAGGTTGTTAAAGGGCTTTGATAACTGAATGGAGAAGATATAGGAGGGACAGTTCTCCAAGTAAGAGCCTGTGGTTTGGCTTCTGGAATTGGTATCAAGCTTCTCCAGCTGGAAACATCAAGGTTGCCAGAAATGGGGGTCACAAAGCAGGCTCTAAACTGAAATGTGGACTTGGGAGTCTTCAGTAGTAGGTGGGACCAGAGACATATGTCATCCCATTATTTGCTGAGAAATTTCCACATACCATATAGTAACAGTGAATGCCTTAATAATGCTTAATGTATAGAAAATCTAATTCCTTTCTATTGCCAAAAGACAGGTTGGTTTTATTGCTAAGAAGCAATTATTTGTTATTTTACTGATGTTCTTTCAGTACCTGCTTTAGATATTCACTAAAAGTCCAATTAGATGGTAAATAAGTCAGCTTTCCTCCAGTAATTAAATAAACTAGTTTGAGTGTTTTAAAAAATCTGTATCTGTAAGCTCAATGTTAATTGTTAAAATATATGGAATGATATGCTAGAATATGATTATGGTTATGGTTCTGAATCATATGATACTTTAATGATGGTAATTCAAAGTAATCAGAAATATCAAATTAAGAAATGTCTAACACTTTGAAAGATGTAATTATAAATGAAAATATTGGTGACAAGTGAAATAAAAGCTTTCAAAGTCTTGTCAATATCATCTTTGGCTAATCTACAGCCTGCACACCCCCACTTTGTTTGGAAGTTTTCAAAATGTCTCAAACAATATTCTCGTTAATTTCCCATCTGTACATTATAGGAAATAGGAAGGAAGAACATCATTCCATCTTAGAGAAGAGTACATTCACTGGGATGTATTTAAGAGAAGTCAACACTCTTGGGGTTTTGCTAACAGATGGATATGCAAAGAACATCGAGACCTCAAGTTTCCTGAATCTCTTAACTTTCAGCTCCATCTTTTACACTTGTAGTCAAATTATATTCTCATTTGTTTATAAACCTCACGCATGTGGTGGTGCAATAACGTGGTGAAGGACAGTGGTAATAGCTGCACAACATACACATGGAAAACTGCTGAATTGGCAAGTGATTTTATATTTAAAAAAATATATATATATAAAAATTGGCAAGAAGCTGCACTGCAATCCTGAAGGCACAAAGTTCGAGGCCACCAGTTGCTCTGCAGAAGGATAGGCAATCTCCTTCCATACTATTACTATTAACTGCTTCTGAAACATCGCCACAGAGTCAGCTATGGGTCGGTTCTGACTCTATGATACACCACCACCACTACTACCACACACACACACACACAGGCATACATATATTGTTGTTGTTGATTGCCTTCAAGTAGAGCTTATAGCGACCCTAGGAACAAAGGGTCTGAAGCCTTTCTGTAACTAGCAACATTCATCAAAGTTCACAGAGTTTCCAGAGAATATTGTTTAGGAAGTGGATGCCATTCCTGCTTCCAAACCTGTCTTAAATTGGGAGCTCCACCAAACACTGTCCACTATAGGTAACCGTTATGGCATTTGACACTCCAATAGCACAACGGTCAGCATCACAGCAACTCCAGGTTACCTCAGTGCAGCAAATTGACAGAAGAGTGCTGCGCTACTTAGAAGAACGTTCTTTCAAAATATAATAACAACCAACTTTAAATACAAAGGCCCTACCCGAGGTCCTGTTGACTCAAAACAAGAGGCTTAAATCAAAACAACCAACCAATATTGTATGTTGTTGTTTTTATGTGCCGTTGAGTTGTTGAGATGTATAGCGACACTATGTACAGCAGCTCTCAACTCTTCCCTGTCCTGAGCCAGTCTCACTAATTCTGACACACCAACAACCCCTACTGTCCCAGTTATTGAATAAATCCATCTCATCCGGGGTCTTCCTCTCCTGCACTGTCCCTCCACCCTTCCAAGCATGATGGCCTTTTCCAAGGATCAGTCTCTCCTGGATATGTGCTCAAAGTATATGAGGTGGAGCTTCAAAATCCTAGCCTCCAAGGAGAGACTTGGTTTCACCCTCTATAAGACAGACTGATTTGTTTTCTTGGCAGTCCATGGTTATGTTCAAGATGCTTCTCTGGCACAACTCGAAGGCATCTATTCTTCTGTCATCCTTAGTCACTGTCCAGCACTTGTGCACATACACATATTCTCTCTCTCTCTCTCTCTCTCTCTCTCTCTCTCTCTCTCTCTCTATATATATATATATATATAT
>NW_006399977.1:2045402-2046544 GCF_000299155.1 Elephantulus edwardii
ATATAATGTTTTGCCTGAGTACAATCAAGTTCTTTGGGACTCCCATTCTTCTTGATGTCAGCTACAACTTGCTATGATCCACAAGTCAAATGTCCTTGCATAGTCAATAACCACAAACAGGCATTCTTCTGGTATTCTTTACTTTCAGCCAGGATCCATCTGACATCAGTAATGATGTTTCTGGTGCCAGAGCTTCTTCTAAATCCTGCTTGAACTTCTGGAAGTTCCCTGTCTATTATGTACTGTTCCAGCCGTGTGTGTGTGTGTGTTTTGTTGTTTTTGTTGTTGTTGTGTACTCTCAAATCAGATCCAACTGGCACAGAAGGAGATTGCTCCTCCTTCTTCAGCAGAGTATCTGGTGTATTCGAACTGCATCCAGCCGTTTTTGAATGATCTTCAGCAGTATTGTGCTTGCATAAGATATTAATGATACTGTTTGATCATTTCCACATTCAGTTGGATCACCTCTCTTGGGAATGGGTACAAATATGAACCCCCTCCAATTTGTTGGCCAGACAGATGTCCTCCAAATTTCCTGCCATAGACTGGTGAGCGCATCCAGGGCTGCACCTGTAAATGGAAACAAATCGGTACACCATTGATTGCTGGGGTCTTAGTTTTCCCCAGTATCTTCAGTTTCTACTTCTTCTTTCATTACCATTGGCTCCTGTTCTTAAGGTACTTCCTGACATTTTTAGTGCCAATCAATTCTTTTTGGTACAGTGATTCTGTGTATTCTCTTCATCTTCTTTTGATGCTTTCTGGGTCATTCAATACACTGCCCATAGCATCTTTCAACACTGCAACTCAAGGCTTAAATCTGTTTTTTAGTTCTCTCAGCTTGAGACATGCAGAATGAGTTCTTCTCTTATTAATCTCCAATTATCTGAACATTCCACTATAATACTTTGTTTTGTCCTCTTGAGCTGCTCTTTGAAATCCTCTGTTCAGCTTTTTTACTTCAGCATGTTTTCTTTGTGTTTTGGCTTCTTGATGCTCCAGTGTGATTTTTAGAGTCTCTTCCGATATCCATTTTTATTTTTCTTTCTCTTCTGTTTTTGTAACGACCTTTTGCATTTTTGATGGATGATATCCTTGGCCAACTGACTGGAAGAGATCGGTATTTGTTCCTATTCCAAAGA